>NC_053028.1:145640958-145764472 GCF_003073215.2 Triticum urartu | reverse complement strand
TTTGTGTCTCCTTAATTCCTCTCATATCACGGTCTCCCTAAATCTCAAAAGCTTCATCCACACAAAACTCAACAAGGACTCGTGAGATAAGTTAGTATAAACCATTGCAAAAACCTTATCATACTCTACTGTAGCAAATCACTAAAATTATTAATCAAAATTGCATACTAAATGCCTCTGCATATTTAATAGTCCTATCCTCAAATAGAATCATTAAAGAAGCAAACATATGCAAACAATGCAAACATAACAGCAATCTGCCTAAACAAGACAGTCTGTAAAGAATGCAGCAACATCCACACTTCCCTAGCTCCAAAAATTATGAAAGAAAATTCCCACTGTAGTAAATTTATCAGAGCTTAATATGCAAAAGGTTTCAACATTTTATCACATTCTGAATTTTCTAGGGAATTATTGCAACAGTGGTAAACTTTCTGTTTTCAAACAGCAACATGTGGACTTCTAAAATAGGCATAGTAAAGGCTATCAATGCCACTTTTATTGAAATAAAAGATGAAAAACATTGTTCTAAATAACAGCAAGCAAATCTTAACAAAATAAATTGAAGCTCCAAGCAAAACACATATCATGTGGTGAATAAAAATATAGCTCCAAGTAAAGTTACCGATGAACGAAGACGAAAGAGGGGATGCCTTCTGGGGCATCCCCAAGCTTAGGCTCTTGGTTGTCCTTGAATATTACCTTGGGGTGCCTTGGGCATCCCCAAGCTTAGGCTCTTTCCACTCCTTATTCCATAGTCCATCGAATCTTTACCCAAAACTTGAAAACTTCACAACACAAAACTTAACAGAAAACTCGTAAGCCCCGTTAGTATAATAAAGCAAATCACCATCATAAGGTACTGTAATGAACTCATTCTAAATTCATATTGGTATAATATCTACTGTATTCCAACTTATCTATGGTTCATACCCTCTGATACTACTCATAGGTTCATCAAAATAAGCAAACAACACATAGAAAACAGAATCTGTCAAAAACAGAACAGTATGTAGTAATCTGAATCAAACGTATACTTCTGGAACTCATAAAATTCTCAAATAAATTTCTGGACGTGAGGAATTTATCTATTAATCATCTGCAAAAAGAATTAACTAAATATCACTCTCCAAATAAAAATGGCAGCAATTCTCGTGAGCACTAAAGTTTCTGTTTTTGACAGCATGATCAACAAGACTTTCCCCAAGTCTTCCCAAAGGTTCTACTTGGCAAAAACACTAATTAAAAGCATAAAGCCACATATAAACAGAGGCTAGATGAATTATTTATTACTAAACAGGAACAAAAAGCAAGGAACAAAAATAAAATTGGGTTGCCTCCCAACAAGCGTATCGTTTAACGCCCCTAGCTAGGCATGATGATTTCAATTATGCTCACGTAAAAGATAAGAATTGAAACATAAAGGGAGCATCAAGAAGAATATTACTAGCACATTTAAGTCTAACCCACTTTCTATGCATAGGGATTATGTGAGCAAACAACTTGTGTGAACAAGAATCAACTTGCATAGGAAGGTAAAACAAGCATAACTTCAAAATTTTAAGCACATAGAGAGGGAACTTGATATTATTGCAATTCCTACAAGCATATATTCCTACCTCATAATAATTTTCAGTAGCATCATGAATGAATTCAACAATATAACCAGCACCTAAAGCATTCTTTTCATGATCTACAAGCATAGAATTTTATTACTCTCCACATAAGCAAAATTCTTCTCATGAATAGTAGTGGGAGCAAACTCAACAAAATAATTATCATGTGAGGCATAATCCAATTGAAAACTAAAATAATGATGACAAGTTTCATGGATATATTTATTCTTTATAGCATACAAGTCATCACAATAATCATCATAGATAGGAGGCATGCTTTCATCATAATAAATTTGCACATCAAAACTTGGGGGGCTAAAAATATCATCTTCATCAAACATAGCATCCCCAAGCTTGTGGCTTTGCATATCATTAGCATCATGGATATTCAAGGAATTCATACTAACAACATTGCAATCATGCTCATCATCCAAAGATTTAGTGCCGAACATTTTAATACATTCTTCTTCTAACACTTTGGCACAATTTTCCTTTCCATCATACTCATGAAAGATATTAAAAAGATGAAGCGTATGAGGCAAACTTAATTACATATTTTTTGTAGTTTTCTTTTATAAACTAAACTAGTGATAAAACAAGAAACTAAAAGACACGATTGCAAGATCTAAAGATATATCTTCAAGTGCTAACCTCCCCGGCAACGGCGCCAGAAAAGAGCTTGATGTCTACTACACAACCTTCTTCTTGTAGACGTTGTTGGGCCTCCAAGTGCAGAGGTTTGTAGGACAGTAGCAAATTTCCCTCAAGTGGATGACCTAAGGTTTATCAATCTGTAGGAGGCGTAGGATGAAGATGGTCTCTCTCAAGCAACCTTGCAACCAAATAACAAAGAGTCTCTTGTGTCCCCAACACACCCAATACAATGGTAAATTGTATAGGTGCACTAGTTCGGCGAAGAGATGGTGATACAAGTGGTATATGGATAGTAGATAATAGTTTTTGTAATCTGAAAATATAAAAACAACAAGGTAACTAATGATAAAAGTGAGCTAAAATGGTATTGCAATGCTAGGAAACAAGGCCTAGGGTTCATACTTTCGCTAGTGTAAGTTCCCTCAACAATTATAACATAATTGGATCACATAACTATCCCTCAACATGCAACAAAGAGTCACTCCAAAGTCACTAATAGCGGAGAACAAACGAAGAGATTATGGTAGGGTACAAAACCACCTCAAAGTTATTCTTTCCAATCAATCCATTGGGCTATTCCTATAAGTGTCAAAAATAGCCCTAGAGTTCGTACTAGAATAACACCTTAAGACACAAATCAACCAAAACCCTAATGTCACCTAGATACTCCAATGTCACCTCAAGTATCCGTGGGTATGATTATACGATATGCATCACACAATCTCAGATTCATCTATTCAACCAACACATAGAACCTCAAAGAGTGCCCCAATAGTTTCTACCAGAGAATCACGACGAAAACGTGCGCCAACCCCTATGCATAGGTTCATGGGCGGAACCCGCAAGTTGATCACCAAAACATACATCAAGTGAATCACGTGATATCCCATTGTCACCATAGATACACACGGCAAGACATACATCAAGTGTTCTCAAATCTTTAAAGACTCAATCCGATAAGATAACTTCAAAGGGGAAACTCAATCCATTACAAGAGAGTAGAGGGGGAGGAGAAACATAAGATCCAACTATAATAGCAAAGCTTGCGATACATCAAGATCGTGCCAAATCAAGAACACGGGAGAGAGAGAGAGAGAGATCAAACACATAGCTACTGGTACATACCCTCAGCCCCGAGGGAGAACTACTCCCTCCTTGTCATGGAGAGCACTGGGATGATGAAGATGGCCACCAGAGAGGGATTGCCCCCTCCGACAGGGTGCCGGAACGGGTCTAGATTGGCTTTGGGTGGCTACGGAGGCTTCTGGCGGCGGAACTCCCAATCTATTGTGCTCCCGGATGTTTTTAGGGTATATGGAGATATATAGGCGGAAGAAGTACATCAGGGGGGCCACGAGGGGCCCACGAGGGTGGAGGGCGTGCCCCCCTGCCTCGTGGTCTCCTCGTAGATCCCCTGACGTGCACTCCAAGTCTTCTGGGCTTCTTCTGATCCAAAAATAAGTTCCGTGAAGTTTCAGGTCAATTGGACTCCGTTTGGTTTTCCTTTTCTGCGATATTCTAAAACAAGGTAAAAACAGAAACTGGCACTGGGCTCTGGGTTAATAGGTTAGTCCCAAAAATAATATAAAAGTGTATAATAAAGCCCATACACATCCAAAACAGTAGATAATATAGCATGGAGCAATCAAAAATTATAGATACGTTGGAGATGTATCAACCGCCCACGCCGCGACGCATCTCCCCATCTCCTTCCCCACCGCCGAGGACCACCGCAGTCGCCGCCCCGCCACCGCCCGAAGCCAGCGCCGCCGTCTCCTGTACGTCGTCATCGCTCGCTGTGAGCCGCTCACCCTCGCTCGTTTTTTTGTTGTATTAGATCAGTTAACCATGGTTTTATTAAACCATGCGGTTTTAGTAAAAACCGGTCTCCGGTTTTCATTTTTTTCTTGCCGCGATAGCTGTTTTGCTTAGGTAGCAGCCGTTCGCCGAATAGCTTCCACAGAAAATGCTGCTCGGCCAGTAGGAAGCCGCCACGTGGCCAGGGACCTGGTCGTGAATAAAACTTTCACGGTCAAGTCCCTGAGTTTTTAGTTTAGCCCCTAAACTTTGAATGGTTGTATCTTTTTAACCGTAACTCCAAATTCGACGAAACCAGCGGCAAAATGTTCGTCTCGAATGGCTTTATCCAGAGAACCAGCTTTGAAACCTTTTGGCCAATTTCAAATTTGAATTTATTCAGGTTTGAATTCAAACTTCAACTGGCCATATCTCCTAAACCGTAGCTCCGATTGATGTGATTCTTTTTGCACCGTGTCACCGTAGCCAAACCCTACCACCTGGACCTTTGTCACTATACTTTTCACACGATTAGTATCTATCCATGATAGTTTTATTACTATGCCAAGTATGCACTGTGGATGACATCACGGTTTTGCACCTTATGTCACTTATTGTTAGCACCTAGAATTATTTGCATGCAAGTTATGTGTGTTGGATTTTCCATTTGGTTTTCCGAGTCCATTGTGTTGCATGTTATTTGGTTCTCTAAAATGATTGCTTACGTGAATGCAATGTCTGACCTTATAGATTTTCATAGGAGAGTGACGAGTAGTTCTATTAAGTAAATTTCTGAGAGCGATATAATCTTCATCAACTATTACCAGGCAAGTTCACATTTGATCATTCCTTAAATTACCTATGTTTTATATTATGCACTTAGTCCTTTTGTGGTAGGATTGCATGGTAGGATTTATTGTTGCCAGATGGCTATGTCGTTACCTAGTAGTTCATTTGAGGTAGGTCTGATCTATACATCCTTGTCACCACCATGTAAGTTTATTTTTGCCTCGCTAAATGTAGACGTGGTTTGGGAGGCGAACATGGCGAGACATGAGTGACAAAGTAGTAATCAGGACCAAGACTTGTAAATGAACTACATGGGCGGTATTTGGTTTGAATGGTGGCGAAGTACAGTGGGGGCACGCATGGTTAATCAATGGTGGTGCACCACTAGTGGTCGGCCGCCCAGGCTCAAAGAGATCAATTGTATTCTCATGTCTAGAAGCTTACGTGTGCAGCCACAAGACAATATGGGCTCTGGCTTAGTTCAGTAGTTACTGTGACCCCTTCCGGGATGGGCTAGCAGATGTAGAATGATATAGGTGTACCGGCCTATCCCTGGGTTAAGGGGGAACATTTTCGAAAGACTATGCCTCGGTCATCCTGTTCTCAAACGCTAGGCAGTGCGAGAACTTCAAGGGAGGCGATCGAGTCTTGTGGGGAAAAGTGCGCAAACCACTGCAGAGTGTTAAAACCTAATCGATTAGCCGTGTCCCCGGTTACGGACAACTTGAGCATCTAGTAGTGGAAATGCTGGAAGATTTCATCACTCTTAATTAAACAGTTGGGTTTTAAATGAAACTTTGGGAATGGATTGAGTTGGGTTTAACAACTCATCCTATGCTATACAATAGTGGTAGAATAATATCTTTTATTCTAGGGAAAAACTAGCTTTATGCAAAAACTAAACTTAGAGCTTTCCACTAGCCAAATTGCATGTACAAATAGGTTCATTATTCTTATGATGTGACTTGCCAGTACATTCAATGTACTGACCTACATGGCTGCAACGTCTTATGTTGCAGGAATTTTCTATGACAAGTAAGAGTTACGGTGTAGGGTTACGGTCTACACTCAACTTGCCGTTGGCGTTGATGGGACTCCACACCCGTTCAATTATTTCGGCTGAGATTTATGAGGTATATATCAGTTTTATGTTATTTATACATGTGATTGAACTTTGATATATACATTGATGTACTGTGTGTGCCAGCATACCGATCCAGGGATGGCACAGATACACAGAGGCTTGGCCGTTTGAGGTCGGGTCGCTACAATAGATTGGAAACTTGTATGATGGAGAATAGACCCGAGGGCCATAGGTTTCACTTGTGGCTTCTCTCAAGATATCATAAGTATTACGGTGGGTGAACAAATTACTGTCGAGCAATTGATAGAATTGAGCATAGTTATGAGAATATCTAGGTATGATCATGTATATAGGCATCATATCCGTGACAAGTAGACCGACTCCTGCCTACATCAACTACTATTACTCCACACATCGACCGCTATCCAGCATGCATCTAGAGTATTAAGTTCATAAGAACGGAGTAACACTTTAAGCAAGATGACATGATGTAGAGGGATAAACTCATGAAATATGATATAAACCCCATCTTTTTATCCTTGATGGCAACAATACAATACGTGTCGTTTCCCTTTCTGTCACTTGGATCGAGCACCGCAAGATTGAACCCAAAGCTAAGCACTTTTCCCATTGCAAGAAAGATCAATCTAGTAGGCCAAACCAAACTGATAATTCGAAGAGACTTGCAAAGATAACCAATCATACATAAAAGAATTTAGAGAAGATTCAAATATTGTTCATAGATAATCTTGATCATAAACCCACAATTCATCGGATCTCGACAAACACACCGCAAAAAGAGTTACATCGAATAGATCTCCAAGAGAATCAAGGAGAACTTTGTATTGAGATCCAAAGAGAGAGAAGAAGCCATCTAGCTAATAACTATGGACCCGAAGGTCTGAGGTAAACTACTCACACATCATCGGAGGGGCCATGGAGTTGATGTAGAGGCCCTCCGTGATCAATGCCCCCTCCGGCGGAGCTCCAAAAAAGGCCCCAAGATGGGATCTCTTGGGTACACAAGGTTGCGGCAGTGGAAATAGGGTTTCGTGGTGCTTCTGGATGTTTTCGGGGTATGTGAACATATATAGGAGGAAGAAGTAGGTCGGTTGAGCCACGAGGGCCCACGAGGGGGGAGCGTGTGCCCCCTGCCTCATGGCCACCTCGTTGGTTGCTTGACGTCCACTGCAAGTCCTCTGGATCACGTTTGTTCCAAAAATCACGCTCCCGAAGGTTTCATTCCGTTTGGACTCCGTTTGATATTCCTTTTCTGCGAAACACTGAAATAGGCAAAAAACAACAATTTGGGCTGGGCCTCCGGTTAATAGGTTAGTCCCAAAAATAATATAAAAGTGTATAAATAAGCCCATTAAACATCCAAAACAGAATATATATAATAACATGAAACAATCAAAAATTATAGATACATTGGAGACGTATCAAGCATCCCCAAGCTTAATTCCTTCTCGTCCTCGAGTAGGTAAATGATAAAAACAGAATTGTTGATTTGGAATGCTTTCTAGAATATTCTTCAATGTATTTTTCTCTATTGTGACATGAATGTTCAGATCCAAAAGATTCAAGATAAAAGTTTATTGTTGACATAAAAATAGTAATACTCCAAGTATGCTAATCAAGCAATTATGTCTTATCAAAATACCATAGCCAACGAAAACTTATCCCTACAAAGTCATATAGTTTGGCCATGTTTCATTTTTGTCACACAAAATGCTCTCATCATGCACAACCCCGATGACAAGCCAAGTAATTGTTTCATACTTAGCCTTTTCAAACTCTTTCAACTTTTACGCAATATATGAGCGTGAGCCATGGACATGGCACTATGGGTGGAATAGAATACGAGGATTGAGGTTGTGTGAGGAGACAAAAGGGGTGAAAGTCTCACATTGGCACGGCTAATCAATGGGCTATGGAGATTCTCACCGATTGATGTCAATGCAAGGAGTAGGGATTGCCACGCAACGGATGCACTAGAGCTATAAATATATGAAAGCTCATCAAAGAAACTAAGTGGGTGTGCATCCAACTCGCTTGCTCACGAAGACTTAGGGCATTTGAGGAAGCCCATCATTGAAATATACAAGCCAAGTTCTATAATGAAAAACTCCCACTAGTTTATGGAAGTGACAACATAGGAGACTCTCTATCATGAAGATCATGGTGCTACTTTGAAGCACAAGTGTGGAAAAATGATAGTAACATTGTCCCTTCTCTCTTTTTCTCTCTTTTTTCTTTTTTCTTTTTATTTTTTTTATTTGGGCCCTCTTTTTTTTCTTTTGGCCTCTTTTCCTTTTTTTTATTTTTCCTCTGGTGTCTCATCCCGACTTGTGGGGGGATCATAGTCTCCATCATCCTTTCCTCACATGGGACAATGCTCTAATGATGATCATCACACTTTTATTTTCTTACAACTCAAGAATTACAACTAGATACTTAGAACAAAATATGACTCTATGTGAATGTCTCTGACGATGTACCGGGATTGCGATGAATCAAGAGTGACATGTATGAAAAAATTATGAATGATGGCTTTGCCACAAATACGATGTCAACTATGGCCCTGTTTGATAACAAAGTATTTTCTAAGTATTTTGAGAATACTACAGTTTTTAGGATTACCATAGTTTTATTTACAATGAGTTGTTTGATTGCCTCTAACAATTGTGGTTTTAAAACTGCAGTATTTGCTAAACTGTAGTTTTTTCTCTACATAAAATAAAAGAACCTGAGACCTCTTTTTAAAAAACAGAGGAGCCGAAAAGAAAGGACGGGACGTCGTTATCTTCTTCGCTCGATCTAAAACAGAAGTATCGCTCCCACGCTGCCGCCGCCGCCTTTGGAGATATCTCCCTCGGCAGCCATGGGGAAGAAAAGGGACGAGGATGGAGAGACCAAAGGTGAGTAGACTCTGCCTGCCGTCCCTCGATTCACTCCTCCCGCCTCTCCATGCTGATCGCCGACCCCTTCCTCTGCATGGTTGTGCCTTTCCTAACTATGCATGTCGCCCAGCTCTGCTCGAACTGTTCGTCTAGACTGCTAGCTGGATCTCTACACTTGTTAATTCAACACGGATCAAGCTGTTCGTCTAGTCTGCTAGCTGGATCTCAATGCTTGTTAATTGAGGGCTGCTCGAGCTGTTCGTCTAGTCTGCTAGCAATCTTAATCTAGGACTTGTATACATGTCTTTACAATCAGATAGGTTCACTGTTCAACCTTGTACAGAATATGTTTTTTGCTGGTTGCTGGTTAGCTGAATATTTGCTTTGGATCAGTCCCTTTTTTAACCGACTAATTGGAGATTTACATGCACCTCTATACATAATGAAGACGCATTCGTCTGTTGTAAATGCAACGAACAAATTCTTGAACGCTGATTGTTTCTTCTATTAGTATTATGTTGTTCACTGCCATTGTATCTGATAAGTCCAGTCATGAACTTGTATACGCAATGAAAACAAATGAGATACTACTGGAGATGCAGGCCTGGAGCCTTGAATTCAACCTCCTCCCAAAGTTGGCTTTTAATGCAAATAAGAAACTCAGCTGCGGGTTTATCTTGCCTTATTTATGTATAAATTTCAATTTGTAAGTATTGCCGGTACATCAACCATGATGTGCAGTACGAGTCGACTAGTTTTTCTTTCTGTATTTCCTTGTGTGATTTGATATAATTAGGAATTGTTTGGTGATGGCACTATTAATTTTCCTCTCAGCAGTTGATTTGTGGAATAAGTTAGAGATTTTTTGGTTTCATGTTGTATCCTTATCAATTTTCTTGATGTTTGTGTTCATTCAAACACTTAAATTGATGCATTTTGTTTTCCAATAGCAGACAAAAAAACCAGAGCATCATGGACCACTGCTCAACTTGACCTACTCATTTCTGTGATGAAAGAGTATGCGGATGCTGCTAAATTTCGTGGTCAGAATGGATGGACAAAAGAAGGATGGAATTCCATGGTTATACGCTTGAATAACCAGTTTCCGAGAGCTAATTTTATTGTTTCTCAACTAAAATTTAGAGAGCAGCGGTTGAAGAAAGATTATTTTATTGTCAAATCTATTGTAGAGAAGAGTGGCCTTGGTTTTCATTCTGTTACAAAAATGCCAACAACCATTGATGAAAAATGGGATGAACTGAGCAAAGAACAACAGGAGTGGAGATACAAAGCTTTCCCTTACTACGATGATTTGCATGCAATTTATGATGGTATGTTGGTTTCACATGTTACGAATTTACCATATGATCTTCCATGCTTGTAGTTTACAAATTATTCCTCTGTACCCAGGTAAAACAGCAGAGGGGAAGGGTTGTAAGAGGACAACTGATGTGGTTGAAGAGAAGTCGAGTCCGGCTACAGATTTACCACGAGGGGAAAGCTTCACACAACAAGTTCTAGATGCCGCTAGGCTTAATTCGCCTAGTCCAACATTACCGGCTCCAGGCTTTGAAGGTCATAATTACGAGTGGACTGAAGGCATATATGGTGAGGATGTTGAAGTATTTCCTGCTAACAACACAGAACGTATGGAGAATAACAGTAGCCAAATTCCCACTGAACACATGAACACACTTCCTGACCCACCACCTATGAAAAAGGCTAGGACATCTAAAGGCAATGATGAAGGTAAGGCTAAGAGAGGCAAAGAAACAACGATTGAAGATCCGGTTGCTGTTAGAAAAGAATAACTTAAAACTTATGTGGATGTAAAGACGAAACAAATTGAGAGCTATAGAGAAGTGAAAATGGCGCAGATGAAAAAAAAGATATTGACAAAGATCCTTATTGCATTGCCAATTGCATTGTCAAACTTAAGACCGTACCAGATCTCTCAGCAAGTGAACATCTTAAGATGATCGATTATCTGAAAGGACAAAGAGTTGACCGTGAAATCTTCATGACAGTGGAGCATGATGTTGTTCTGGAGATCCTCAAGCAAGTGCTTGGCCGTCAAATTTAAAGCAATAATTCGTTCTAGTTATTTTCGTGTGAAAAATAAAATTCTTTTACTCTATTATTGGTTTATTGGTTCATATTACTTTAGTTTTGTGTTTTTGTAAAGAAATATCACCCTGTACTATACCATGATTAAAAAGAGGAACACGAATGTATGTCAGCATACATTAGTTTCAGCTCTAAACTTTTATTTTGCCGGCACTCTAGTTCCTTTCCTAAAAATCACAGTCCTTTTATTTTTGTTACCTTCGCCATGTTATTTGTGCACCCGGCTTGTAGGTGATAGTATATGTAAGTTGTATATATAGCGCAATAATTTTTTTGGTGGACCTTGCGCATTTGATCAGGTATTTAGAAGAAAATTCCATGGTAGATGACGCACTTGTATTTGTTGCACAAGTTGATACTTGCATTTTACATTACATATCTACTCATAGAAATGTAAAGTGCATTATTCATGGATGAGAAAGCTACTACATTATTTTCATAAAATGATTCTACTGATCATATGAGTTTTATTCTTGCTTCAACAATTGCACAAGTCATGTGCTATTTCTTCTAGCGCGCTCCTGGAGATCCTCACATTAGTCTTTCCACATTGATTCAGCAATTTGAACCCTTTTTGAATGACCCAATGCACACCGCTCATTGAGAGATTCTACATCACTTCTGTATTTTGCATCTCCACTTGGAATATCAACTATATGTGTTGGGTCAATATCGGAGCCAACCTGGTCAAACCATTGTTCACCCACCTCGTGATTGTGAATAAAGTTATGAAGTGCACAACATGCTATGACAATATCAGGTTGAGATTCAATTGGGTAATGTAAAGCACACTTAAATACTGGGAAACACTTCTTCACAACACCGATGATGCGCTTGATGTGATTACGGAGTTGTGCATGCCTGAGATTGACAGCTCTTTAGCATTTTGTGGCCTTTGGTTGCATTTGGCTTGCACGTTCAAATGGTACCTGAAATTCAAAACAAAATGAAGATAGGTGTATTTTCACATTAGGGTTGTTGCTCTAATAGAAGAACTCGTTTGTACCTGAAATTTCGGTAGGGTGCAATAAAATTAGGTGTACTTGCATATCCTGCATCAACCAAATAAAATTTTCCCTCTGGCACATAGAAATTGTTTTCTAGTGCATCTTGTAGCACTCGAGCATCAGAAGCTAAACCTTCCTAGCCCGCACTAACATGGACGAATTGATTATCTAAATTACATGCCACCATGACATTTTGTGATAATGTTCCTTTTCTATTGTGATACGGGTCTTGTAGTCTTGGAGATATGCTAATTGGAACATGTGTCCCATCAATTCCTCCGATACAATCCTTCATAAAGACAAGAGATACTGATGAAAAATACGTAAAAATATTTATAAATTATATGTAAGAACAACAAGATACAAGATGCATACCTGAAAGTATGACATAAATTTAGGGTTGCTTGAAACCTTTAAAGGAACATTAACAGGTGGCAACTGTATAAGCTGTCCAGATAATGACATGATACTTTGTAGCACTTTATTGAAATAGGTACTTATGGTTTGACCACTGTGTTGAAATCGCCCTTGTAGAGTATGGTTGCTTGCATTCGCCGAAAGGGTATATAAGAATATTGCGACTTGTTCTTCCACGGAGACAAGCCTCTCATCTTGTAGAAGTTGTCTCTCTCGAAAGCACTTAACCAAGTTATGGAATACATATTTTTCCATCCAAAAATCTCTTTGTATCTCAATTCATAACCCTCTAAAATTTATTTCACGTACTTATGCCCCGTAAGGATGGAAGTGTGAATACGTTGGCGATTGCTTGAACCTCTCTCGCCTTTGTATACGGTTTCGATGATGGCCAACTCATCATCTTCTCGGTGTTTACACTTCAAAAAAACCCCCACATTGATGGAGCAACTAGGAGGACTTACAGAGGATAGAGACGATGCAAATATCAAGTGAATGCGTCGAGCGTGGCCGCGCAATTCCAATCCTGGCGCAGCTCTTCGTGCCCCTCGGCAGTGACACAGATGACTGGCCAACTACGCGGAGTGTTGGGTCGCCACCTCCACTGCGCCTCGATGGTGACGCGAAGAATGGTCAGCAGCTCCGTCTATGTATATCTTCACAACCAGGTGATTCATAGGAGACGTTGTGCCATGGATGATCTTTTTGTATACACAAGCCACCCGTTGGGTTGTCATGCACGCTGATGGTTAGGATATCCAGCTAGCTTGCTACAAAAGCTCAACAGAATTATTCAAACGATTGGTCAGCTGCATGTCCTTCCACTGCTAACGGCTAGGGAGCTGAGTGCTTGTACGCAACGGCTAGCCAACAATATTGTGTTTTGCGGCAACAACCAAACAGGTCGCAGTAATCTCAATACTTCAAGATACTTTGGTATATCAAAATTGTAGTATCTTGTACCCATTGACAAAAATATTGTGGTTTTTAATACTTCGATTTTTCTAATATTTTGCTACCAAACATATCCTACATGATCATGCATGGCAATATGACAATGATGATGTGTGTCATAATAAATGGAATGGTGGAAAGTTGCATGGCAATATATCTCGGAATGGATATGGAAATGCCATAATAGGTAGGTATGGTGGCTGTTTTGAGGAAGATATAAGGAGGCTTATGTGTGATAGAGTGTATCATATCACGGGGTTTGGATGCACCGGCGAAGTTTACATCAACTCTCAAGGTGAGAAATGGCAATGCACTGTACCGAAGAGTGAAAGGATCGATATGGTTGACTAGAGGGGGGGTGAATAGGCAACTAACAATTTTTAACTTTTCTTTACCAAATTAAAATTTGCATCAAAGTAGGTTGTCTAGATGTGCAACTAGGTGAGCAACCTATATGATGCAATAACAACAAACAAACAAGAAAGCAAGAGAAGTAACACTAAAGAGCTTGCACAAGTAAAGGTAAGAAATAACCAAGAGTGGATCTGGTGAAGACGAGGATGTGTTACCGAAGTTCCTTCCTTTTGAGGGGAAGTACGTCTCCGTTAGAGCGGTGTGGAGGCACAATGCTCCCCAAGAAGCCACTAGGGCCACCGTATTCTCCTCACGCCCTCACACAATGCGAGATGCCGTGATTCCACTATTGGTGCCCTTGAAGGCGGCGACCAGACCTTTACAAACAAGGTTGGGGCAATTTCCACAACTTAATCGGAGGCTCCCAACAATACCACGAAGCTTCACCACAATGGACTGTGGCTCTGTGGTGACCTCAACCGTCTAGGGTGCTCAAACACCCAAGAGTAACAACATCCGCTAGGGATAGGTGGGGGAATCGAAAATCTCTTGGTGGAAGTGTAGATCGGGGCCTTCTCAACCACTCCCGAGCAAATCAACAAGTTTGATTGGCTAGAGAGATAGATCAGGCGAAAATGGAGCTTGGAGCATTAATGGAGATTGAGAGGGAAGAGGTAGGTCAACGAGGAAGAAGGGGACCCCCTTTTATAGTGGGGGCAACAATCCAACCGTTGCCCCACTAAACAGCCCCACAGAGGACGGTAGTACCGCTTGGGGGCGGTAGTACCGCTGAGCCAGCGGTACTGCCGTTCCAACTAGCGGTACTGCCGCGCAAAGGAGAGAAGCAGGGACCTGGACCCAGAGCGGTACTACCGCGGTGGTAGGGGCGGTACTACCACTGAGAAGCGGTACTACCGCCTCTACTGCCGCAACTAGTGCCGCAAAACCTGACACGATAAAAAGAGCCCTCGAGTCGAGGCGGTAGGAACCTGGAAAGCCAGCGGTAGTATAGCTGCGGAGTCACTGGTGGTACTACCGCCGCGAAGCGGTACTGCCGCTTGTGACCCCTCAGCACTACTACCGCTGGGTAGCACGGTACTACCACTGGGACCCAGACAAGACACACAAGTAGAGAAAAGATCTCTCCATTGAAGCGGAAGAGCTCTGAGGGTGAGAAGCGGAAGTGTACGTGTTGATTCCACCCAAGCAATACCACAGCAGACCCCCTCTTGATAGTACGGTGCCCTCTACGCAACTAGACCACCGAAAGAGAAACAAAAGAGCTACACCGTCTTGAATGACACTCCGAGGGGAGGAAATCGTCTCGTGCCAAGGATGAATCTCTGAAACGCTCAAAGCACATGATTAGTCCGCAAACACGTTGTCATCAATCACCAAAACCACATCGAGAGAGATATGCCTCAATAATCTCCCCCTTTTTGGTGGATTGATGACAACTAGGGATTTGCACAAGGAAAAGATATAAAAGTAAGAATACTTAGAACTACAAAATATAGACGGGCTCCCCCTGGATGTGAGCACCTAGTTAGTGGAGCCTTTGGAATGCAAGACACACACATTCGGATCAACACTCCCCCTATATTTTATAGTCCAACAATTCTAAGCACAGGATATATCAGAGAAGGGTATAAAACAGGATAAGCATGCAACTCATAAGATACTACAGTACTGAAAGACATAAGTAATAAGGTAGCGATAGGAAGCATATGTCTCACACCATATGTCTAGAACTTAGGTCTCACTGGCACCAAACCAAACCAAGCAAAGACAACTAGAAAACACACGAGAATGCAAGACACAAAGACACGCTCGCAACACAGCAACAACCCAAATCCCTAAACTCTCTCCCCCTTTGGCATCGAGACACCAAAAGGGCAAAGAGCATTGCTACATCTCCAGGTGATGGCAAGCTGAGGATCTCGAACATCACATCTCAGCGTGATCATCTGCATCTCCGTCGTTGGTCGGAAACTGCTCGGCGTCTGAATCAGTCCAAGGGCAATGCTGGTGAATCAATTCCTCCTCTTCAGTGATCTGTCCCTCAGAATCGCTGACAACGGTCGCACCCAGGTAACGCATGAGCTCCTTGTGGCACACCCTGGCCTGCTTCTCAGCCACATGAGTCATGTACTGAACATGAGACTCCATGCAGAAAAGCTTCTTCATCTTGTGTTTAACCTTCTTTGCCCAAGAAGGTTCTGCACTAGCGGGCCCAAAGTCCTCCTCGTGATCATCAGTTGCAGCCTCACCCTCAGCCTCCATGGCAGCAGCAGCAGCAATAGATGGACCACCGTGTTTAGGCGCTGGGGTGCCCCAATTGTCCTTCTTCCTCAGACGCTTGATCTCATGAGAAACCAAGTCTCCAGTTTCCAACATCACTCTGGGATAAACACGTGCCCAGGCCTTCTCAATGAGCCTCATGATGAATGGACCATATATCGGGCACTTGCGCTCAGAAACGGCAGAGAGAAGTTCAGACCACATAACATGAGAAATGTCCAGGCTCTCTCCAGTGTTTGCTTCCTTCTCATGCTGGCAGAAAAGAGGCATGTCCACGAGATAGGAGTGGACCTGATCCAGATTCCCGATGCGAGGGAAGAGAGTCTCACGGAAGACATGATGAAGAATGTCCAGAAACGTAGACAGCTCATAGGTTTCCTTCTTAGTCACTGGGTGAACCTTCACAGTGCAGTAGGGCCAAAGGGCTTGCTTGTGAGTGGAGGTAGCATTGCGGTGAGGGCGGAAGCCTACTGGAGTCTCAAGCCCTTGATCTTCCACATCAAGTAACTCCATGAAGGCCTTCCACTTGACAGAAAGCAACTTGCCATTGGTCATCCAAGTCAGAGTCCTATCGGCATCAGTTCCAAGATGAACGGTAGCAAAGAATTGAGCCACCAAATCTGCATCGAAATCCTTGTTGAACTGCATGATCCTGAGAATGTTCAGCTAAGTACACATCTGAAGGGCTTCGCCAAAGTACTCAGGGTGCTTCTCCATGGCATTGGTGTCGATGGAGCGAACATCAACATAAAGATTCTTCTTGGCCTTGATCACATCAAAATAGACGGCAAACTGAAAGCGGTTCCAGAACGGGCGGTTGATCAAAGTGGGATCTTGGTTCGCCTCATAGGGGTTGCGGCGACGCTTTTCCCAAAACTCCTTGGCAGTCATCTCAGTCATAGTCGGTGACACCCTCGATTCAATCGTACACTAATCATGCACGCAAATGTGTACGATCAAGATCAAGGACTCACGGGAAGCTATCACAACACAACTCTAGACACAAATTAAAATAATACAAGCTTTATATTACAAGCCAAGGGCCTCGAGGGCTCGAATACATAAGCTCGAATACACAAGAGTCAGCGGAAGCAACAATATCTGAGTACAGACATAAGTTAGACAAGTGTGCCTTAAGAAGGCTAGCACAAAAGCAACAACGATCGAAAAGGCAAGGCCTCCTGCCTGGGAGCCTCCTAACTACTCCTAGTCGTCTGCGGTCTTCACGTAGTAGTAGGCATCCTCCGGGTAGTAGTAGTCATCAGTGGCGCCGTCTGGCTCCTGGGATTCGTCATCTGGTCGCAACAATCGGGTATGGGGGAAAAGAAGTAGCAAAGCAACCGTGAGTACTCATCCAAAGTACTCGCAAGACTTAAATCCGATCTAAACTAAGTATGCATCTGTATCAAAGGAATGGGTTGTATCTGTGGACTAAACTGCAGAATGCCAGAAGGGAAGGGGAAAGCCTAGCCTATCGAAGACTAGCATCTTCTGGAACCCACCATCTTGCAGCAACAGGAGGGAGTAGAGTAGCATAAAGAAAAGTAGTAGAAGTGTTATCAACCTCGGCCAGAGATCCTTTCTCGACTCCCTGCGAGAAAGCAATCCCGGAGCCATAATATCCAGTTATCCTCACAATCCAATCCTCGTCACCATGTCTCATCTCAAGTATCCAGCTCTAGTTGTGTCGATCGGGATACAACTCCAAGTGTCCGTTACCGTAGGACATGCTATCGATAGATGTTTTCTTCCCTGCAGGGGTGCACCAACTTACCCACCACGCTCGATTAACTCCGGACGGACACACTTTCCTGGGTCATGCCCGGCCTCGGCCAAACAATACGCCGCAACCCAACCTAGGCTTAATAGAGAGGTCAGCACGCCGGACTAAACCTATGCCCCCAGGGGTCATGGGCCATCTCCCCAGGAACTCCTACACGTTGCGTGGGCGGCCGGTGAGCAGACCTAGCTACCTCCTTCAAAAAGGTAGGTGCTTACCAGTCCAACCCGGCGCGCGCCGCTCAGTCGCTGACGTCTATTAAGCTTCGGCTGATGTATACGACGTAGAACGCCCATACTATGCCCACGTGATGGTTAGTGCTATCAGGCAAGAGGCCCCTCGGATCAAATATCCAAATCATAGTGGATTGGGAATGCGCGGTAACGAGCAGAGACTCACGATCGATGTGACCCCGTCGCCCCGTCTTGAGTACTTACAGCAAGGGCTAAGAATGCCCAGCCACGCCTCATAAGTATCTCGCGGGCACCTTCCAGGTCAACCCGACTCCACATCACTCACTATTAAGCTCGCGTGGGTACCCCTCAAGGTCGACCCGTCTTTAGTAACATGGTTCAGTGTAAAGTCTGTGTGTCTAACACCAAAGGGAAAACCCGAGGAATCACCCCCGGTGAACTCCCCTCGATGTTGTCATCAAGGTGAACGTAAGAGGATCCACCCTCGAGGTTCATGTTTGATGGGTTGCACAACAGAGCCGTAAAGGAAGTGGTTAAGGAGGAAATCACCCTCAATGACCTCGACCATATAGCTACACTACGGAGATCTCATCAGGAGTGATGTAAGAGGTTCCACCCTCGGCACTCGATGGTAACTCTGCAGAGTCGTACAACTAGGGGGGTGATGTGCGGTGTCGGGGCCTGGATGTCGATCACGTTGACCAAGTCATCGAACATAAAGCGAGGCAACTGGGACAAGGTGGGGGTCACTGATGGATCACTAACCAACCTATACTAAGCAGTTTAGGATAAGCAGGTAAGGTATGAAAGCAGGTAACAAAAACAGGCTATGCATCAGAGTAGGATCATACAGTAAGCAGTAGCAGTTCTAATGCAAGCATGAAAGGGAAAGAAATGGGCGATATCGGAATGCTCAAGGGGGGTTTGCTTGCCTGGTTGCTCTGGCAAGGAGGGGTCGTCGTCGACGAGTCGATCACAGGGGCAACATCGGTCTCGGGGTCTACCGGAGAAGAAGAGGGGGAAGAAAAAGTAAATAGGGGGCAAACAAGCATCACAAACATATAACAAGGCAAAAGCGGTGCCAGGGTGACCTAACGCAGTACTAGGCGATACTGGCGAAGGGGGGAAACATCCGGGAAAGTATCCCCGGTGTTTCGCGTTTTTGGACAGATGAACCGGCGGGGGAAAGTTGCGTGTTCGCTATGCTAGGGATGTGTGGCGGACGAATGGGCTGCGTATCCGGGTTCGTCTCGTCGTTCTGAGCAACTTTCACGTACAAAGTTTTCCCATCCGAGTTACGAATTATTTTATATTAATTTTCAAAGTTTTTAGCAATATTCTGAATCATTATTAATTTGAAATTAAATAGCTAAATGCTAGGAGCACCTAGCTCTACATACACAGAAGTGCACCAGAGGCTGACAGGTGGGCCAGGAGGTCCCAGTTGACCAGTCAAAGTTTGACTGGTCAACAGGGGGTGGGGCCCCCCTGTCATTGACTGTTACATTAACTAACTAATTAATTTAGTCTAACTAGGTTATTAGTCTAATAAATTTTAATTAGTTTAATTAAACCTAATTAAACCTAATTAATTAATTACTTATATATTTTAAAATCTTTTAAAATCTTTTTTTAACAGGAGGTGTGGGGCCCCGCGTGCAGTGGCACAGAAGGCCAACCGGGGCGGGCGCGTCGTAGCGGGCGTGGGCAGGGGCGCCCGTCGGGGCGAACCCAGGCAACGGTCGCGGCTCACAGGCCAGCCACGATAGGAGCAAGCTGGCGCAGGGCGCGCCGGCGGCGGCCCAGCAGCGGAGGTGGCCTCGAGCGACGCGGGAGGGGAGGCCGGTGGCCAGGGACGGAGCGGCTGCCCAGGACGACCGGCCGGTGGTGCAAGTGGGAGTAGTGGGGGAAGCGCGGGGCGGAGTGGTGGCCGGAGAAGGCGGGCGACACGGGGCTAGGCGAGCGGCTGCAGCAGGCGTGGGCGGGCCACGCAGGGAGGGCAAGCAGGGCGTGGCCCTGATGTAGGCAGAACGCAACAAATGGAGCGGCCAGTGCGCGCGGGTGCTTGAAGGGGGGCGGCCAGGAGCGAGTGAAGGCGCGGCAGGGGAAGCGGTGGGCGCAGCCGGCGTGGCCCCGGGCGCGGCCAGCGTGCGGGGAAGCGGGACGCGGGTGCGGCAGAGTAGCAGCAGCAGTCGCAAAGCAGCGGGTGCGACCATGGAAGGTCGGGGCGCAGGGTTCTGGACGAGATCGAGGCGACGGCTACGGTGGTGATTCGAGGAGGGGGAGAGGGGAACACCTACGAGAGCTCACAGCGGGGCCGACAGGGGGGCTCAAGGGAGCTGGAGCGGTCTCGATGGAGCGGATCGACAAGGTGGACGGCGGCAGCCGTGGTTGGGGAAGAAGACGATGGTGGCGTCACCGTGACGTCCTAGCCTCGATCCAGCGGCGTAGGGGACGAAGATGATGATGGCGGTCCTCCTTGGCACGGTCTCACCGCTCGGGGAGGCTAGTGGCCATGGCTAAGACAATGGCGCGGCAATGGCCGAGCTCAGACCGAAGTGAGGGAGGCGCGAGGGGGGAGGAAACGGAGCTAAGGTTAGTGAGGGTGGTCGGGGTGGCCTTGTAGACGCCGAGGGAGGGTTGGATGCTCGGCACGTGGCCATCCATGGCCACGGACGTGCGCGCGGTGTCCACCAGGTCTCTGTTGAACAGAGGAGGAAGAAAAACAGGGGAGTTGGGCTTTGGTCTGCTGGGCCAAAAGTACTGTGGTCATCAAAGGCCCAGTGGCACCGCTGTTAGTTAGGCCACTTTCTATTTTTCCTTTTATGTATTTCAGTTAGCTACTGTTCATATTTATTTGAGTGACAAATTGAATTTAGTCAAACTTGAAATTTGGCACACAATTTGAGAACAACATTGTGGTGTTGCATAAAAAGTTTTAGAGCCAACGGAAATGTTCAAGCATTTTTAGAAAATGAAAAGGACATCTTAAAAACTGTTGGACTAGATAATAAATTCCCAGGGGTAATTTGGGAATTCCAAAAATGCTGGCTTCAACATGACAAATATCTAGGGATTATTTGCCGTAGGATGAACTATTTTATTTGCATGAAAGAAGAAGCAAATATTTGATGTGCAATTTGAATTGTATTTGAAGCGGATTTTGGACAAGTGGCATTTTGGCATGATGATCATGATGACATGACCTTCATTAGGGGGAGATTACTGTAGTGTGATGCTGGGGATGTTGCAAATCTCCTCCACTACAAGAAATCTCGTCCCGAGATTTAAGTGGGGAAGTAGAGAGTAACTTCGGGTGAATTGGTCCTTATAGGGTTAATTGTCTGGTGAACTATTCAGGGAATGAGACAGAAATATCTCTCGAGTTGAAACTTAATAAAACATCGAGAGCAAAGTATGAAGGTATCATGAGAAGTTTTAACGGGCAAGCAATCATTCGATGCCTAATCAAAAGGTGAAAGGGGTTCAGAGCAACAACAACAACAACAACAACAACAAAAATTATTGCGTCGGATACTACAATAGATCACTAGGAAGGTAGCTCATCAATTACATATGAAGTCATGTGAAAAAGGATACTTCGGAATCAAGGATGTACAGGAGAGTCAGATTTTGATCCTGTGGAACTGTGGGTTATGGGCCCATCATGTGTGTTAAGGGTAGGAAGAGCGGTGACATCTTGCACGGTGATGATAGTAAGGCAGTTCAGGGGGTAGCTTGTCAGTTATGTTGGCAACAACGTTGGTACCAAGGGTGAGGGACAAAGAGAACTATTTTCCTGCTCATTGAAACGAGGCAGACCAATAGGCGAAGTTCTCGTCCACCGGCGGTTACCGGATTGTCATCAACAATAATAACAGGGTCTTACTGCCAAATTGTGCACCGAGGTGTTTACATAACCAATGAACTATTACTGCGTAGATCATATAGATCACAAGAAGGTTAAACAAACCAATGGAAAGGAAAATGAAATTATAGGATTAATCAAACCAATGGAAAGGAAAATATGTTTACACACCATAATTGGGAGTATATCCTTCCCGAGGGGAAGTGGAGCAGGATATACATGATATGACAGCAAGTTCAAAAGCATTTAGATAAAGGGGCGAGGTAAGAATCATGATATTACCCATACAACGGTGTTTGGATAATAGATCAAGAAACATTCGGCAATGAGCTTCCAATGTTCTTGTTGATATTCGGAATACCTTTGTGATGCTTCGAGGTAGCAATAACATAGTCCAAGTAAGGGTTGGATCTGAAGATCACAAGAGACACGAAGGAACATTTCCAAGAATATCATGGAATGTAAGATATAACTAAAACATGATCAAGTCTGTATTGGCAGGACGTCAAGGATGGTGTTGATGACAACACGAATCATCGATGGGTAAGGATGGTATTTCTCGTCAATAATTAGATTGATATCCTGAAAGAGCTCAGAATGTTGATGATGATCACGACACATTTGTCGAGCGATTTCACGAAGATGTAATCGATCAGCGATGACATCAAGTCAAAGGAATGATGAACCAAAAGGTTATTGGAACCACGGGTACGACACAAACTCAAAATTAAGCTTGTTGTTCAAGGCTAAAAAGATATGACAAGGAAGATCGACGTAGGCTTACCTCATCATCGAAAATTGTGCTCTGGGAAGAAAGACCAGGTAGCATAGTTTAAAATTTAGCATGGTAATGATATAGCCGATCAGGCTAGGAATGACGTGATGGAGTATCATTCCAATGAGAATTCACAAGAGGTAGTCCAATGACACAATATCCTTGAGATATCAAGGGACAATACTCGAGTTAGATTAAAAATAGAGGTTGGACAGATGAAATGATCTGCAGAAGACAAGTATTTTAACTTGTCCAGGAAATGGAATTAAGGAGAAACTATGGTCGGAACCACGGTTATGAATGATCAAACCACCGATACAAGTTGAACTTATAACAAGGGGTAATCATTTTTACGAGCAGCTTCCATGATAAGTTCTACATCGGGTCCATGGGCATGAACACCAAGGTTCAAGGTCGACTCCCACTTCTTCAATACATAACCTTTCATTCACTCCTCATTTTCGAAGAATTTGTAGTGCGGAAGATTTATCTGGTGAAGCACCAGAAGAGTATGACTCACATCTCTTTCGAGTTCACACGGATAGGGAAGGTATAGGTTAAACCCATAGGGGCATCTTGGGAACATATACCACAAACTCCACGAGTAAAATAACACAAGCTCGAAGGCAGAGCATGGTTGAGAAGGCAGAGGATACAATTTACCAAAGGCTTTATGTATTTGAGGAAAGGCTCCAAGAGGTTATCGAATATGAAGGACGTTGTCAGATAAAATCCAACAAAGGATCTGGCGGTCCACATTGGATCTGATGGGAGTATCGATACTCAACCAGAAGAAGAAAGAATGCAAAGGCTTCGAATTATTATAGAAACATCTGAATAATTCGATGCTTTAAATGCAAAGAAATCATGATTTCAAAAATAGAAGATCAGAAGCAGACGCTCTGATCAAAAGATAAGTAAGTTGAAAAGACATAGATCGACAATCAATCAAGGTTTGATTTGTTGAACACCAGCTCATGTCAGGGGGTGACGTCTGAGTCGAAGGGAAGAATTCTAACTTTGATTGATGATTGCAAGTATTCACAAACATATCGAATCAAATGCTCAAAATTAAATATGACAAAGGATACTACTTAATATTGCCAGACATATGGAAAGCATCCACAATGCAAGCAGACAAGGAGGAGCAAGAGTAATAGGTTTCTAAGGATTTTCGGAAGATCGGATAATATTCCAAAGAATTTTGTGAAACAGTGAACAACTATGGACGAACGGATACTCGGCAAGCGCGAGTAATTATCCGCAGGGGTATTCATGTGGCAAAGAACTGCAAGGCAATAGGCTCAACGAATTCTCGGGAATACGGAGAGTAATTCAGGAAATCTTGTAATAACAAGAGCAACTGGGGATGAAGGTATGAACGATAACGTAGGTAGTTACGCCTAAGGATTTATTGGTGGTACGAACCGCAACGGCGAAGGGCACAAGGGTCTCGAGAAAGCATTGGATAGTATCTTTAGAATCTTCTAGTGCACCAAGCAATCATCTGGAGTGAGGGGCTCTCCGGTAGAACATATTTACGAGAACCTAGAGTTAGCAAAATCATTTAACCCGATTAGAAGAGAGATGAGAGCCCCAGAGTAAAGGTCGAGGAGTAAAATATCCTAATACCACCCAATGGCGACGTGAGCCCGTAAGCCACACAGCCATGTTAGTAAAACAGTCTTTCAAAGATTAGACTCAACTTCGGCCAAGGAGTTGGAAAGGGGGATCGTACAGGCAGTCAGCTCTGATACCAACTTGTGACACCCTCGATTCAATCGTACACTAATCATACACGCAAATGTGTACGATCAAGATCAAGGACTCACGGGAAGCTATCACAACACAACTCTAGACACAATTTAAAATAATACAAGCTTTATATTACAAGCCGGGGGCCTCGAGGGCTCGAATACATAAGCTCGAATACACAAGAGTCAGCGGAAGCAACAATATCTGAGTACAGACATAAGTTAGACAAGTGTGCCTTAAGAAGGCTAGCACAAAAGCAACAACGATCAAAAAGGCAAGGCCTCCTGCCTGGGAGCCTCCTCACTACTCCTAGTCGTCTGTAGTCTTCACGTAGTAGTAGGCATCCTCCGGGTAGTAGTAGTCATCAGTGGCGTCTTCTGGCTCCTGGGATCCGTCATCTGGTCGCAACAATTGGGTATGGGGGAAAAGAAGTAGCAAAGCAACCGTGAGTACTCATCCAAAGTACTCGCAAGACTTATATCAGATCTAAACTAAGTATGCATCTGTATCAAATGAATGGGTTGTATCTATGGACTAAACTACAGAATGCCAGAAGGGAAGGGGAAAGCCTAGCCTATCGAAGACTAGCATCTTCTAGAACCCACGATCTTGCAGCAACAAGAGGGAGTAGAGTAGCATAAAGTAAAGTAGTAGAAGTGTTATCAACCTCGTCCAGAGATCATTTCTCGACTCCCTGCGAGAAAGCAATCCCAGAGCCATACTATCCAGTTATCATCACAATCCAGTCCTCGTCACCATGTCTCATCTCAAGTATCCAGTTCTAGTTGTATCGATCGGGATACAACTCCAAGTGTCCGTTACCATAGGACAGGCTATCGATAGATGTTTTCTTCCCTGTAGGGGTGCACCAACTTACCCACCACGCTCGATTAACTCCGGCCGGCACACTTTCCTGGGTCATGCCCGGCCTCTGCCAAACAATGCGCCGCAACCCGACCTAGGCTTAATAGAGAGGTCAGCACGCCAGACTAAACCTATGCCCCCAGGGGTCATGGGCCATCTCCCTGGGAACTCCTGCATGTTGCGTGGGCGGCTGGTGAGCAGACCTAGCTACCTCCTTCAAAAAGGTAGGTGCTTACCAGTCCAACCTGGCGCGCGCCGCTCAGTCGCTGATGTCTATTAAGCTTCGGCTGATGTATACGCCGCATAACGCCCATACTATGCCCATGTAATGGTTAGTGCTATCAGGCCAGAGGCCCCTCGGATCAAACATCCAAATCGTAGTGGATTAGGAACGCGCGGTAACGAGCAGAGACTCATGATCGATGTGACCCCATCGCCCCGCCTCGAGTACTTGCGGCAAGGGCTAAGAATGCCCAACCACGCCTCGTAAGTATCTCGCGGGCACCTTCCAGGTCAGCCCGAATCCACATCACTCGCTATTAAGCTCGTGCGGGTACCCCTCAGGGTCGACCCGTCTTTAGTAACATGGTTCAGTGTAAAGTCATAGTAACCATAGTAACTGTGTGTCTAACACCAAAGGGAAAACCCGAGGAATCACCCCAGGTGAACTCCACTAGATGTTGTCATCAAGGTGAACATAAGAGGATCCACCCTCGAGGTTCATGTTTGATGGGTTGCACGACATAGCCGTAAAGGAAGTGGTTAAGGAGGAAATCACCCTCGATGACCTCGACCGTATAGCTACACTACAGAGATCTCATCAGGAGTGATGTAAGAGGTTCCACCCTCGGCACTCGATGGTAACTCTGCAGAGTCGTACAACTAGGGGGTGATGTGCGGTGTCGGGGCCTGGATGTCGATCACGTTGACCAAGTCATCGAACATAAAGCGAGGCAACTGGGACAAGGTGGGGGTCACTGATGGATCACTAACCAACCTATACTAAGCAGTTTAGGATAAGCAGGTAAGGTATGAAAGCAGGTAACAAAAACAGGCTATGCATCAGAGTAGGATCATACAGTAAGCAGTAGCAGTTCTAATGCAAGCATGAAAGGGAAAGAAATGGGCGATATCGGAATGCTCAAGGGGGGTTTGCTTGCCTGGTTTCTCTGGCAAGGAGGGGTCATCGTCGACGTAGTCGATCACAGGGGCAACATCAGTCTCGGGGTCTACCGGAGAAGAAGAGGGGCAAGAAACAGTAAATACGGGGCAAACAAGCATCACAAACATATAACAAGGCAAAACGCGGTGCCAGGAGTGACCTAACGCAGTACTAGGCGATACTGGCGAAGGGGGGAAACATCCAGGAAAGTATCCCCGGTGTTTCACGTTTTCGGACAGATGAACCGGAGGGGGAAAGTTGCGTGTTTGCTATGCTAGGGATGCGTGGCGGATGAACGGGCTGCGTATCCGGGTTCGTCTCGTCGTTCTGAGCAACTTTCATGTACAAAGTTTTTCCATCCGAGTTACGAATTATTTTATATTAATTTTCAAAGTTTTTAGCAATATTCTGAATCCTTATTAATTCAAAATTAAATAGCTAAATGCTAGGAGCACCCAGCTCTGCATACACAGAAGTGCACCAGAGGCTGACAAGTGGGCCAGGGGGTCCTAGTTGACCAGTCAAAGTTTGACTAGTCAACAGGGGGTGGGGCCCCCCTGTCATTGACGGTTACATTAACTAACTAATTAATTTAGTCTAGCTAGGTTATTAGTCTAATAAATTTTAATTAGTTTAATTAAACCTAATTAATTAATTATATGTTTTAAAATCTTTTTTAATCTTTTTTTAACAGGAGGTGTGGGGCCCCGCGTGCAGTGGCACAGAAGGCCAACCGGGGCGGGCGCGTCGTAGCGGGCGTGGGCGGGGGCGCCCGTCAACCCGGGCAACGGTCGCGGCCACGGCGGGGCTCACCGGCCAGCCGCGGCAGGAGGAAGCTGGCGCAGGGCGCGCCGGTGGCGGCCCAACAGCGGAGGTGGCCTCGAGCGACGTGGGAGGGGAGGCCGGTGGCCAGGGACGGAGCGGCTGCCCAGGACGACCGGCGGCTGGTGCAGGCGGGAGCAGTGGGGGAAGCACGGGGCGGAGTGGTGGCCGGAGAAGGCGGGAGACACGGGGCTAGGCGAGTGGCTGCAGCAGGCGCGGGCGGGGCACGCAGGGAGGGCGAACAGGGCGTGGCCCCAATGCAGGCAGAACGCAGCAAATGGAGTGGCTAGTGCGCGCGGGTGCTTGAAGGGGGCGCGGCCAGGAGCGAGTGAAGATGCGGCGGGGAAGCGGTGGGCGCAGCCGGCGTGGCCCCGGGCACGGCCAGCATGCGGGGAAGCGGGACGCGGGCGCGGCAGAGTAGCAGCAGCAGTCGCAAAGCAGCGGGTGCGACCATGGAAGGCTCGGGGCGCAGGGTTCTGGACGAGATCGAGGCGACGGCTATGGTGGTGATTTGAGGAGGGGGAGAGGGGAACAGCTATGAGAGCTCACAGCGGGGCCGGCAGGGGGGCTTAGGGGAGCCGGAGCGGTCTCAATGGAGCGGATCGACGAGGTGGACGGCGGCGGTCGTGGTTGGGGAAGAAGACGATGGCGGCGACACCGTGACGTCCTAGCCTCGATCCAGCGGCGTAGGGGACGAAGATGATGATGGCGGTCCTCCTTGGCACGGTCTCACCGCTCGGGAGGCTAGTGGCCATGGCTAAGACAATGGCGCGGCAATGGCCGAGCTCAGACCGAAGTGAGGGAGGCGCGAGGGGGGAGGAAACGGAGCTAGGGTTAGTGAGGATGGTCGGGGTGGCCTTGTAGACGCCGAGGGAGGGTTGGATGCTCGGCACGTGGCCATCCATGGCCACGGACGTGCGCGCGGTGTCCACCAGGTCTCTGTTGAACAGAGGAGGAAGAAAAACAGGGGAGTTGGGCTTTGGTCTGCTGGGCCAAAAGTACTGTGGTCATCAAAGGCCCAGTGGCACCGCTGTTAGTTAGGCCACTTTCTATTTTTCCTTTTATGTATTTCAGTTAGCTACTGTTCACATTTATTTGAGTGACAAATTGAATTTAGTCAAACTTGAAATTTGGCACACAATTTGAGAACAAAATTGTGGTGTTGCATAAAAAGTTTTAGAGCCAACGGAAATGTTCAAGCATTTTTAGAAAATGAAAAGGACATCTTAAAACGATTGGACTAGATAATAAATTCCCAGGGGTAATTTGGGAATTCCAAAAATGCTAGCTTCAACATGACAAATATCTAGGGATTATTTGCCATAGGATGAACTATTTTATTTGCATGAAAGAAGAAGCAAATATTTGACATGCAATTTGAATTGAATTTGAAGCGGATTTTGGACAAGTGGCATTTTGGCATGATGACATGACCTTCATTAGGGGGAGAATACTGTAGTGTGATGCTGGGGATGTTACACAGTCTTTCCCTTTGTCTTGTTGGCAGATCTCTTCGACTGCTGAGGTGGTGGAGGTGCACTTGCGGATGCGCCTGCTAGTGGTGGTTGAGTGCTATAGGAACCACCTGCTGGCTCAGAGGTGCGGTAGCGCTTTGACGTTGCACGCCCGGGGTT
This sequence comes from Triticum urartu, assembly GCF_003073215.2. Taxonomy (NCBI): domain Eukaryota; kingdom Viridiplantae; phylum Streptophyta; class Magnoliopsida; order Poales; family Poaceae; genus Triticum; species Triticum urartu. The sequence continues at coordinate 145,735,615 of NC_053028.1, read as the reverse complement.
GACACGGCGGACCTGCTGCTCAGGATGATCATCACCTGGAACCAAACACAAGAACACGCAAAACAACCAGAAAGAACGAGCATAATCCAACAAACACAACAAAAGGATCAAGGTACGGCAGGAACATGATGGAACTTGGCAGGCAGCGGTAGTACCGCGACATGCACGCGGCAGTATAGCCCAAGCGGTAGTACCGCTCCAAAGAGAGCGGTAGTACCGCTCGAGGCGGGGAAACAGCAGTTCCCTACTACCGTGGTCAGATCCGGCACTATCGGCCTGCCAAATTCAAAAATATTCCTACCAAACTCTAATCTAGATAGTCTAGTTGCCTTCTCCAACCTACTCAAGCCTAGATTTAGCCAAAAATCTAGAGATGCAACCACCATTGCCCCTAAGACGCAAGATCTGAAAACGAGACAAAAGGAGAGAAGGAACGGGGGCAATACCGGCATCCATGGCAAGAGAACGAGGTGGGGATCGACTCCACCGAAGGAAATGGAGAGGGACGCCCCGGAGACGAAGATCCGCCGGAGCCCTCCCGCGGCGATGCGAGGCTGGAGAGAGGAAGAGGAACGAGGGGGCGAAGCGAATGGGTATGGGGGAGAAGAAACCTCCCCCTTCCCTGATATAACCCCCTGGTCCCATCCCTCAGCGGTAGTACCGCGCTGGGGCGGTAGTACCGCTTATAAGCGGTAGTGCCGCGCACCACCAGCGGTAGTACCACCCAGCACGCCACGGCAACTAAACAACACGGCTTAGCTCGAAAGAAAAACAAAAAGGCAAGAAGAAGAGAGAACACACCAGCAAAAGGCCAAGACACACCTCTTCAAGAGAGGGCGGTGGCCGAGGCCACCTATGTTTGAGTCAAGAGGTATGGCGCCGCGAAGATTTTAACCTTGGTCCCATGACCAAAACTCGTCTTTGAAGCACAAGTACCATCAACAATGGCTAATGTGAAAGACTTGATCAATTTATGCATAATGGGGGGAGGGAGAGTTCATTGAGAGAACAACACTCCCCCTATGTCCATGCCTACATCTAAACTAGACAACAAGTTGAGTGTGGTGGGGTGTGCAAGGGTTCAAGTCACATTGCTCGAATCAATGATATTTAGATCATGCCTTAACTCGCGAAATCTTGCTTCATCCAAGGGCTTCATGAAAATATCTGCAAGGTTATCATGAGTGTTGACATAGTTGAGCTCAATCTCTCCTCGCCTAATGTGACCCCGGATGAAGTGATACCAAATCTCAATATGCTTCATCTTGAAGTGTTGCACCGGGTTGAGAGAGATCTTGATGGCACTTTCATTGTCACACCAAAGAGGCACTTTGTCACAAATGACACTGTAATCCTTTAAAGTTTGCCTCATCCATAAGAGTTGTGCACAACAACTACCGGCCGCTACATACTCCGCTTCGGTGGACGAGAGATACACACAACTTTTATTTTTAGAAGACCAACTTACCAAAGAGCAACCAAGGAATTGGCACCCTCCGGAAGTGGACTTCCTATCCACTTTGTCTCCTGCCCAATCGGAATCCGAATACCCTACAAGCTTGAAGTTTGCTCCTCTTGGGTACCATAAGCCAAAGTTTGGGGTATGAGCCAAATATCGAAAGATTCGTTTGACCGCCACATAGTGACTTTCCTTAGGTGCGACTTGAAACCATGCACAAATTCCCACACTCAACATGATATCCGGTCTAGATGCACAAAGGTAAAGCAAGGATCCAATCATGGAGCGATATACCTTTTGATCCACCACTTTACCATTGGGATCTATGTCAAGTTGGCACTTGGTGGGCATTGGAGTGGAAGCCGGCTTGACGTCACTTAGCTTGAATCTCTTGAGCATGTCTTGAGTGTATTTGGCTTGGTTGATGAAGGTTCCTTCTCTTCTTTGCTTCACTTCGAACCCTAGAAAGAACTTCAACTCTCCCATGGAAGACATCTCAAACTTTGAGGTCATGAGAGCGGCAAATTCCTCACTGAAAGCTTTGTTAGGGGAACCAAAGATAATATCATCAACATATAATTGGCACACAAACAACTCCGCTTTGACCTTCTTAGTAAAAAGAGTGGGGTCGATTAGCCCAACTTCAAAACCACAGTCTTGTAACAACTCGGTAAGGTGGTCATACCACGCACGTGGGGCTCGTTTAAGGCCATAGAGTGCCTTATCGAGTTGATACACATGATCGGGAAAGTAGGGATCCTCGAACCCATGGGGTTGCTTGACATAAACCAATTCATTAATAGGACCATTAAGAAAAGCACTCTTCACGTTATGATGAGAAGCATATGCAATAAACATGCGAATGGATTCAAGACGAGCAACAGGAGCAAAGGTTTCACCATAGTCGATACCCTCGACTTGGGAGTAGCCTTGTGCTACCAAACGAGCCTTGTTGCGAATGATAATCCCATGGGCATCTTGCTTGTTCTTAAATATCCACTTGGTTCCAATGACATTGTGGTTCCCCGTCGGTCTTGGCACCAATCTCCACACTTTGTTGCGCTCGAAGTTGTTGAGTTCTTCATGCATGGCATTGAGCCAATCCGGATCTTCGAGCGCCTCATAGACCTTGTGGGGTTCGACACAAGAGACAAACGTGTGATGTTCACAATAGTTTGCTAATTGTATACGAGTGCTTACCCCCTTTCTTAAGCTTCCAAGCACATTCGTCATGAGATGATCCTTGGTGGAGAGCTTGGAAGCAACCTTGGCGGCACGACGCTCCAATTCCTCCTTGGGGGTGAGACGTGGAGTGGTCACTTGATCATCTTGAGCGTCACCTTGAGCTTGTTCTTGTTCTTGAACTTGCTCGGAGGAGAGAACTTGACCTTGGGCATCACCTGGTGTGTCAACACCGTCTTGAGCATGATCTTGCCCTTGGTATTGTTCTTGAGGATGAGGGCCTTCACGTTGTTCTTCGGAAGCGTGTGGGCCTTCGGTTGGTGATAGCTCCACTTGAGTGGAGCATTGTCCTTCTCCTTCGGCCACAAGGGGTTCCTCAATGGGTAGGATAAAACCAACACCCATTCTTATTATGGCTTGAGGAGGAATTTCATCACCTACATCACAAGTGCCACTTTGCTCCACTTGGGAGCCGTTATTCTCATCAAACTCCACGTTACACGTCTCCTCAATAAGTCCCGTGGATTTATTGAGGACACCGTAAGCATGAGAGTTTGTAGCATAACCAACAAATATGCCCTCATAAGCTCTAGCCTCAAATTTAGACAACCGAACACCTTTCTTGAGAATGAAACACTTACACCCGAACACCCGAAAGTACTTAAGGTTGGGCTTGTTTACCCTTTGAGAACGAAGCACCGCATTGTCGGCGGTCTTGCCCAAAATGTTCATGGCCACAAACTCATCCAACACTTCGCTTGAGGTCAAAGTGTGGAAGTCCGGCCTTTGACGAATGACGGAGGACATGGCCTTGTGGTAGGGCATCATTGCCTTGAGGAATTTGCGCTTGATCCAATTGTCATCCATGTCCTTGCTCCCGTGATCTCGGAGTGAGACCGCGAGTTTGGTTACTCTCCGATAAAGCTCACGAGGTTCTTCATCTTCTTTCATTGCAAACTCATCGGCCTCATCTTGCACCACTTCATAGTTGGAGCGTTGAATGCTTGCGCTTCCCCGGTAGAGACAACACAAAGCCATGCGTCTTTGGCCAAGGCGAAGGGCCGAAGATGAGGTAGATCTTCGGATGGAATTGCATCTTGAATGATGAAGAGAGCATTCTCATTGAATTGATTATCTGCGGCTTCTCGAGGAGTGAAGTTGCTTGGATCATGCGGATAGAAACCTTCTTCAATGATTCTCCAAAGATTAGTGTTCACATGATTTAACTGACGTTTAAAGCGGTAAACCCAAGAATCAAAGTCCTCATTTTCATAATCTTAGGGGGAGGACCGGCATGATTCAAATGAGTGGAAGGAACCGGTCCACCATAAACAAGTGGTGGTTCCACATGAGCAAAGATGCCGGTGCCATTCTTACCACTAGAAGAAGGATCCTTTTCACTACTAGCTCCCCCCTTATCAGAGGTAGCATCCGTCACCTTGTCGGTGGGATTACCCACTTTCAACGGTGCGGTGGATAGTTTAAGCCCTTCAAGGAATTTAGTAAACATGCTTTCAACCTCGGTCGTCATGGAGGTTTTTAATGTCTCCAAGGCCACATTGAACTCCTCACGAGAGACCGAGGTTCCCCCATCGCCTGTAGACGAGATCGGATTCACACTGGAGTGTTCCTCCACACTGTCTACGGTATCAACCATACTCTTCGGACGGTAAAGTCCTTAATAAAGAGAAGAGGCTCTGATACCAATTGTAAGGATCGATATGGTTGACTAGAGGGGGGTGAATAGGCAACTAACAATTTTTAACTTTTCTTTACCAAATTAAACTTTGCATCAAAGTAGGTTGTCTAAATGTGCAACTAGGTGACCAACATATATGATGCAATAACAACAAACAAACAAGCAAGCAAGAGAAGTAACACTAAAGAGCTTGCACAAGTAAAGGTAAGAAATGACCAAGAGTGGATCCGGTGAAGACGAGGATGTGTTACCGAAGTTCCTTCCTTTTGAGGGGAAGTACGTCTCCGTTAAAGCGGTGTGGAGGCACAATGCTCCCCAAGAAGCCACTAGGGCCACCGTATTCTCCTCACGCCCTCACATAATGCGAGATGCCGTGATTCCACTATTGGTGCCCTTGAAGGCGGCGACCGGACCTTTACAAACAAGGTTGGGGCAATCTCCACAACTTAATCGGAGGCTCCCAACAATACCACGAAGCTTCACCACAATGGACTGTGGCTCCATGGTGACCTCAACCGTCTAGGGTGCTCAAACACCCAAGAGTAACAAGATCCGCTAGGGATAGGTGGGGGAATCGAAAATCTCTTGATGGAAGTGTAGATCAGGGCCTTCTCAACCACTTCCAAGCAAATCAACAAGTTTGATTGGCTAGAGAGATAGATCGGGCGAAAATGGAGCTTGGAGCATTAATGGAGCTTGAGAGGGAAGAGGTAGGTCAACAAGGAAGAAGGGGGACCCCTTTTATAGTAGGGGCAACAATCCAACCGTTGCCCCACTAAATAGCCCCGCAGAGGGCGGTAGTACCGCTTGGGGGGCGGTACTACCGTTGAGCCAGAGGTACTGCCGTTCCAACTAGCGGTACTGCCGTGCAAAGGAGAGAAGCAGGGACCTGGACCCAGAGCGGTACTACCATGGTGGTAGGGGCGGTACTACTGCCTCTACTACCGCAACTAGTGCCGCAAAACCCGACATGAGAAAAAGAGCCCTCGAGTCGAGGTGGTAGGAACCTGGCAAGCCAGCGGTAGTACAGTTGCGGAGTCACCGGCGGTACTACCGCTGCGGAGCGGTACTGCCGCTTGTGACCCCTCAGCGGTACTACAGCTGGGTAGCACGGTACTACCACTGGGACCCAGACAAGACACACAAGTAGAGAAAAGATCTCTCCATTGAAGCGGAAGAGCTCTGAGGGTGAGAAGTGGAAGTGTACGTGTTGATTCCACCCAAGCAATACCACAGTGGACCCCCTCTTGATAGTACGGTGCCCTCTATGCAACTAGACCACCGAAAGAGAAACGAAAGAGCTACACCGTCTTGAATGACACTGCGAGGGGAGGAAATCGTCTCGTGCCAAGGATGAATCTCTAAAACGCTCAAAGCACACGATTAGTCCGCAAACATGTTGTCATCAATCACCAAAACCACATCGAGAGAGATATGCCTCAACAAATAGGCTAACAATGATGGAAGGGTGAGGGTGCGTATAATCCATGGACTCAACATTAGTCATAAAGAACTCACATACTTATTGCAAAAATCTACAAGTCATCAAAACCAAGCACTACGCGCATGCTCCTAGGGGGATAGATTGGTAGGAAAAGACCACCGCTCGTCCCCGACCGCCACTCATAAGGAAAGCAATCAAAGAACACCCCATGCTTCAAATTTGTCACATAACATTTACCATACATGCATGCTACGGGACTTGCCAACTTCAACACAAGTATTCATCAATTTCACAATTACTCAACTAGCACACCTCTAATATTACCACCTTTATATCTCAAACCAATCTATCAAGCATCCAACTTCTCTTAGCATTTAAAATTTATAACCAAAGTGAATTACCATGCTGTTCTAAAGGACTCTCAAAATGATATAAGTGAAGCATGAGAGATCAATTATTTCTATAAAATAGAACCACCGCCGTGCTCTAAAAGATATAAGCGAAGCACTAGAGCAAAAATTATCCAACTCAAAAGATATAAGTGAAGCACATAGAGTATTCTAATAAATTCCAATTCATGTGTGTCTCTCCCAAAAGGTGTGTACAGCAATGATGATTTTGGTAAACTAAAAATAAAAGACTCAAATCATACAAGACGCTCCAAGCAAAACACATATCATGTGGCGAATAAAAATATAGCTCCAAGTAAAGTTACCGATGGACGAAGACGAAAGAGGGGATGCCTTCCGGGGCATCCCCAAGCTTAGGCTTTTGGTTGTACTTAGGTTTTACCTTGGGGTGCCTTGGGCATCCCCGATCTTAGGCTCTTGCCACTCCTTGTTCCATAATCCATCAAATCTTTACCCAAAACTTGAAAACTTCACAACACAAAACTTAAAAGAAAATCTTCGTGAGCTCCGTTAGTAAAAGAAAACAAACCACCACTTCAAGGTAATGTAATGAACTCATTCTTTATTTATATTGGTGTTAAACCCACTGTATTCCAACTTTTCTATGGTTCATGAACTCTATTACTAGCCATAGATTCATCAAAATAAACAAACAACACACGAAAAACAGAATCTGTCAAAAACAGAACAGTCTGTAGTAATCTGTAGGTTTCGAATACTTCTGGAACCCCAAAAATTCTAAAATAAATTGCTGGACGTGAGGAATTTATCTATTAATCATCTGCAAAAAGAATTAACTAAATATCATTCTCCAGTAAAAAATAGAAGAAATTCTCGTGAGCGCTAAAGTTTCTGTTTTTTACAGCAAGATCAAAAAGACTTTCCCCAAGTCTCCCCAACGGTTCTACTTGGCACAAACACTAATTAAACACAAAAAACACAACCAAAGAAGAGGCTAGATAAATTATTTATTGAATAACAGTAAGGAAAAATATTGGGTTATCTCCCAACAAGCGCTTTTCTTTAAAGCCTTTTAGCTAGGCATTGGTAATTTCGATGATGCTCACATGAAAGATAAGAATTGAAGCACAAAGATTGCATCATAAAACATGTGACAAACACACTTAAGTCTAACATACTTCCTATGCATAGGCATTTTATAGGCAAACAAATTATCAAGGCAAGCAAAAAGTAGCATATGCATGGAAGAGGAAAGAAACAATAGCAATTTCAACATAACGAGAGGTAATTTAGTAACATGAAAATTTCTACAACCATATTTTCCTCTCTCATAATAATTACATGTAGGATCATAAGCAAATTCAACAATATAGCTATCAAAAAACATATTATTAACACGATCCACATGTATGCAGAGTTGACACTCTTCCAAAATAGTGGGATTAACATTAACAAAGTCATGACCTCTCCAAACCCACTTTTATCAAAAACTTCATAAGATTGAACATTCTACAAATATGTGGGATATAAAGTTGACACTCTTCCAAACCCACTTTCGATATTATTGCAAACATTATAATCAATATCATATTCATCATGGGACTTAAATAAATTTTCAAGATCAAAAGAAGAATCACCCCAATCATGATCATTGCAACAAGTAGTGGACATAGCAAAACTAGCATCCCCAAGCTTGAGGTTTTGAATATCATTAACACAATTGACATTAAGAGAATTTATAATAACATCATTGAAATCATGCTTTTCATCGAAGGAACTATCAAGTATGGGTGCAATAGCAACAATCTCATGTTTAACATAAGGAACTATAGCAAACTCATCTTCATAAATATTGGCATCATGGCTACAAGAATAGAAAGCATCATGTTCATCAAGGGATATTTCAATCAAATCATCGGAATCATAATTATCTATATATTCATGCATATCATTATTTTCTTCCGAAGCAACGGTCATTCTTTCAATAAATTCTTTGACATAGACATTATGAGCATAGTTTTCATAGCAATATTTAAGTATGTCAAAATTTTCAGATTCGTAGAGAGTAATATCATACTTTTCAATCAAAGAAGCAACTTCATAAGCACCCTTAAAAGCAACAAATTCTTCAATTTGTTCGATATCGTAGTAACTATAAACACCCTTTTCATAAGAAGATAAGATTTCATTATCATTAAACTCACATAGATAGGGGACATGTTTTTTAGGGTTCTTAGAGCAACAAGTCAGATCAAAAATTTCACAAAGATTCCAAGCATAACATAGCAATCTGTTTATTTGATCCCATAAGAGCATCCCTTTTTTAGACAAATGGTGATGCAAGAAATGAGCATGCTCATCTAAAGATTTCCCATCAACTAGGCTAGTTGGGGTTTCAGCACGAGCGCATAAGGATCGAAGATGATCCAAGTAGAACACTTTAAGTGGATCCATGTCAATAGATTTTTACCAAGAAAATAGAAGGCACATGGAAACACAAACAAAGATACATACGGAAAGAAGGCAAACGGAAAAGAGGGCGAATAAAACCGCAAGGGTGAAGTGGGGGAGAGGAAAACGAGAGGCAAATGGCAAATAATGTAATGTGAGGGATAAGAGTTGTGATGGGTACTTGGTATGTCTTGACTTGGCGTAGATCTCCCCGACAACGGTGCCAGAAATCCTTCTTGCTACCTCTTGAGCATGCGTTGGTTTTCCCTTGAAGAGGAAAGGGTGATGCAGCAAAGCAGCGTAAGTATTTCCCTCAGTTTTTGAGAACTAAGGTATCAATCCAGTAGGAGACCACGCGCGAGTCACCTCGTACCTACACAAACAAATAAGAACCTCGCAACCAACGCGATAAAGGGGTTGTCAATCCCTTCACGGCCACTTGCAAGAGTGAGATCTGATAGAGATAATAATAATAAGATAAATATTTTTGGTATTTTTATGATATAGATTGAAAGTAAAGATTGCAAAATAAAATAGATTGGAAACTTGTATGATGGGGAATAGACTCGGGGGCCATAGGTTTCACTAGTGGCTTCTCTCAAGATAGCATAAGTATTATGGTGGGTGAACAAATTACTGTCGAGCAATTGATAGAATTGAGCATAGTTATGAGAATATCTAGGTATGATCATGTATATAGGCATCACGTCCGTGACAAGTAGACCGACTCCTGCCTGCATCTACTACTATTACTCCACACGTCGACCGCTATCCAGCATGCGTCTAGAGTATTAAGTTCATAAGAACGGATTAACTCTTTAAGTAATATGACATGATGTAGAGGGATAAACTCATGCAATATGATATAAACCCCATCTTTTTATCCTCGATGGCAACAATACAATACGTGTCGTTTCCCTTTCTGTCACTGGGATCGAGCACCGCAGGATTGAACCCAAAGCTGAGCACTTCTCCCATTGCAAAAAAGATCAATCTAGTAGGCCAAACCAAACTGATAATTCGAAGAGACTTGCAAAGATAACCAATCATACATAAAAGAATACAGAGAAGATTTAAATATTGTTCATAGATAATCTTGATCATAAACCCACAATTCATCGGATCTCGGCAAACACACTGCAAAAAGAGTTACATCGAATAGATCTCCAAGAGAATCGAGGAGAACTTTGTATTGAGATCCAAAGAGAGAGAAGAAGCCATCTAGATAATAACTATGGACCCGAAGGTCTGAGGTAAACTACTCACACATCATCGGAGGGGCCATGGAGTTGATGTAGAGGCCCTCCATGATCAATGCCCCCTCCGGCGGAGCTCCGGAAAAGGCCCCAAGATGGGATCTCTTGGGTACAGAAGGTTGCGGCGGTGGAAATAGGGTTTCGTGGTGCTCCTAGATGTTTTCAGGGTATGTGAACATATATAGGAGGAAGAAGTAGGTCGGTTAAGCCACAGGGGCCCACGAGGGGGGGCAGAGGGTAGGCGCGCCCCCTGCCTCGTGGCCACCTCGTTGATTGCTTGACATCCACTCCAAGTCCTCTAGATCACGTTTGTTCCAAAAAATCATGCTCCCGAAGGTTTCATTCCGTTTGGACTCCGTTTGATATTCCTTTTCTGCCAAACACTGAAATAGGCAAAAAACAACAATTTGGGCTGGGCCTCCGGTTAATAGGTTAGTCCCAAAAATAATATAAAAGTGTATAAATAAGCCCATTAAACATCCAAAATAGAATATATGATAGCATGGAACAATAAAAAATTATAGATACGTTGGAGACGTATCACCGGTTCATAAAGGAAACCGGACCGGGTTAATAAACACCGGATATTATCATATCTCAAACTGGCGACTTATAGTCAAAAGCCAGGCCGGGTTAATAAACACCGGAGAATATCTCATACTGGTGACTTATAGTCAAAAGCCAGGTCGGGTTAATAAACACCGGTGAATTATAATCATAAAACTTTATAAGCCTTATCAAATAAACCGCAAAAAGAAAGAATCTGTTTAAAAAACAAACGAGAAGCGAGGCTTTTCATGGGCTGCCAGGCCCAAACATGAGGCTTTTCATGGGCTGCCAGGCCACTGAGTTAAACCGTTTTACAAACCTTATAAGATGGACCTCACATTAACCAATCGTGGTTTTAACTTTGACAAGTTCAGGGTCTGCATAAGATTGACTTGTCAAACGTTCGGCGGGTCATTCCAGGATTACCTGGGCGGAGTGGCTTACTTAAAAAGGCAGGATAACCCGGGGTTTTAGGTGAATACACCTGGCTTCCAAGCCTGGCTTTTAAGCCTATTACAAGGGTTATACAAACTATTTGTTCTTTAGAACAAAAAAATCCCCCAAGCAATATTTTGAGCTGTGCTCAAGGGGCACCTATGTTTGAGTTGTGCTGTTGCAACAGACTCTCTTTGGTCCCTTTAACCTGGGTAATCATAACTTTGTTGTATAAAGCAGAAGCCCCCATGTGACCAAAAACTCATTATTTAAAGAGAAACAATGACAGAGGCCCTGCTTTAATAGGGATGCCAGTTTATTATATTAATCATAATATATACATTGTCAAAAATATGTACATCAGAAGAGCCAGTGGCTGAAGTGTAGTAAGGCTGAAGATGAGCAATATTCCATGGCCGGCGGGTCTCTTCCTCCGACGTGCGTGAGTCCTTGTGGTCTCGAACATCGATAAGGTAATATGACCTGTTGTTCAGATTCTTGCTAACCACAAAGGGTCCTTCCCAAGGTGGGGATAACTTGTGCATATCAGTCTGATCCTGAATAAGCCGGAGCATCAAATCGCCTTCTTGGAAAGTTCTGGTTTTAACCCGGTGGCTGTGATAACGGCGCAGATCTTGCTGGTAAATCGCCGAATGAGCCGCCGCAATATCATGCTCCTCATCCAACAGGTCAAGTGCTTCCTGACGTGCTTTTTCATTGTTAGTTTCAACATAAGCTGCCACACGAGGTGAGTCATGACGGATGTCACTAGGGAGAACCGCCTCTGCTCCGTAAACCATGAAGAAAGGTGTGTGTCCTATAGATCTATTAGGGGTGGTATTGATGCTCCATAACACGGAAGCAACTCCTCCACCCAACAACCTGGCATCCTTTGCAAGGGAACCATGAGCCGGGGCTTGATGCCTTTCAAGATCTCTTGATTGGCTCTCTCAGCTTGACCATTAGATTGGGGGTGAGCTACTGACGATACGTCAAGCCGGATATGCTCACATTGACAAAACTCTTCCATATCACCCTTAGAAAGATTAGTGCCATTGTCTGTTATGATACTGTGTGGAAAGCTGAAATGGAAGATCATCTTCTTCATGAATTGAACCGCCGTTGCTGCATCGCACTTACTGACTGGATCTGCCTCTACCCACTTAGTGAACTTATCACCCGCCACCAAAAGGTGGGTCTTCTTATACTTGGACCTTTTGAAAGGTCCAACCATATCAAGCCCCCAAACTGCAAATGGCCAAGTAATTGGAACCATCCTCAATTCTTGAGCCGGAACATGAGCTCGTCTTGAAAATTTCTGACATCCATCACACCTGCTGATGAGGTCCTCCGCATCAGCATGAGCTATTAGCCAGTAAAACCCATGATGGAAAGCTTTAGCCACGAGAAATTTTGAACCGGCATGATGACCACGGTATCCTTCATGAATCTCACACAGGATCTCACAGCCCTCCTCTGGAGAAACACAACATTGAAATGCCCCTGTGACACTGCGATGTTGTAGCTCTCCATTAACAATTTTCATTGACTTAGACCGCCGGGTTATCTGCCTGGCTAAGGTTTCATCCTCAAGTAACTCGCCCCGGGTCATATAAGCCAAATAAGGGACTGTCCAATCTGGAATTATGTGAATAGCCGCCACCAACTGAGCCTCCGGGTCAGGAATAGCCAAATCCTCCTATGTTGGTAACTTGACCGACGGGTTATGCAGAACGTCAAGAAAGACATTAGGCGGCACCGGTTTATGTCGAGAACCCAGCCGGTTTAAATCATCCACCGCTTCATTTTTCCTTCGATCAATGTGCTCAACTTGATAACCCTTGAAGTGACCAGCAATAACATCCACCTCTCATTGATAAGCCGCCATGAGTGGATCCTTGGAATCCCAAGTACCAGAGACTTGCTGAGCCACCAAATCTGAGTCGCCGAAGCACCTAACCCGGCTTAAGTTCATCTCCTTAGCCATCCAAAGACCGTGGAACAAGGCCTCATACTCAGTTGCATTGTTAGTGCAAGTAAACATCAAACGGAGAACGTAACAAAATTTATCACCTCGAGGGGAAGCGAGCACAACTCCAGCCCCTGAGCCCTCCAATTGCCTGGACCCATCAAAGTGAATAGTCCAATACGTATTATCTGGCTTTTCCTTAGGCATCTGCAGCTCTGTCCAGTCATTGATGAAATCCACCAGTGCCTGAGACTTGATGGCCGTACGAGGCACATATTTTAACCCGTGAGGTCCAAGCTCAATGGCCCACTTAGCAACCCAGCTAGTTGCTTCCCTGTTTTGGATGATATCTCCCAAAGGAGCAGAGCTAACCACCATGATGGGATGACCTAGGAAATATTGCTTAAGCTTCCTACTGGCCATGAACACCCCATACACAAGTTTCTGCCAGTGCGGATATCTCTGCTTGGACTCAATAAGCATCTCACTGATGTAGTAAACCGGCCTTTGAACCGGATATTCCTTGCCTGCTTCCTTCCTTTCTACCACAATGGCTACACTGACAACCCGGCTATTAGCAGCCACATATAACAACAAAGGCTCTTTTTCAACAGGGGCAGCAAGCACGGGCGGCTCAGCCAGCTGTTTCTTCAAGTCCTCAAACATTGCGTTAGCCGCATCACTCCAGACAAAATTATATGTCTTTTTTCATCATCTGATACAAAGGGATAGCCTTCTCCCCAACCGGCTTATGAACCGGCTTAACGCCGCAATACGACCCGCCAGACATTGCACATCATTGACACACGCCGGTTTATCCAGAGAAGTGATGGCCTTGATCTTCTCCGGATTAGCTTCAATGCCCCTGTTAGACACCAGAAAACCCAAAAGCTTGCCTGCCGGTACACCAAAAACACACTTGGCCGGGTTAAGAATCATTTTATAAACCCAGAGATTATCAAAGGTTTCCTTTAAATCGTCTATCAATGTCTCCTTTTCTCTGGATTTTACCACAATATCATCCACATAAGCATGAACATTGCGCCCAATTTGATCATGAAGGCAATTCGGCACACACCTCTGATAAGTTGCCTGGGCACTCTTGAGCCCAAAAGGCATAGACACATAGCAGAAGGCTCCAAAGGGAGTTATGAAAGTTGTTTTCTCCTGGTCCTTAACTGCCATCTTGATCTGATGATAACCAGAATAAGCATCCAAAAAACTCAAATGCTCACAACTCGCCGCAACATCAATAATCTGATCAATACGAGGGAGAGCAAAAGGATCAGCCGGACAAGCCTTGTTGAAGTACCAATACCGAGTTAGCCAACCACGCAGGATGAAACACCTCGATGATAAACGCAACCGCCAAGAGCCGGGCTACCTCTTCACCAATGGCCTTACGCCTCTCTTCGTTGAAGCGATGAAGAAACTGCTTGACCAGTTTAAACTTGGGATCAATATTAAGAGTGTGCTCAGCGAGTTCCCTCGGTACACCTGGCATGTCTGAAGGTTTCCATGCAAAGATGTCCCAGTTCTCACGGATGAACTCGGTGAGCGCGCTTTCCTATTTCAGATCTAGGTTAGCACTAATGCTGAACTTCTTAGATGAATCGCTAGGAACAAAATCAACCATCTTGGTATCATCTGCCAATTTAAACTTCAAGACCGGATCATGCTCTGTAGTTGGCTTTTTTAAAGAGGTCATATACACCGGATCAACATTGTCCTTATAAAATTTTAACTCCTCTGTCACACAAACCGACTCAGCATAAGCCGCATCACCTTCTTCACATTCCAAATCTATATTTCGGCTCCCATGCACTGTAATAGTCCCCTTGTGACCCGGCATCTTGAGCTGCAGATAAACATAACAAGGCTGCGCCATGAACTTGGCATAAACCGGCCGCCCAAACAGAGCGTGATATGGACTATGAATCTTGACTACTTCAAAGGTCAATGTTTCTGTCCTAGAGTCATGATCATCTCCAAAAACAACTTCCAGAGATATCTTTCCAACCAGGTATGCCGATTTACCAGGCACCACGCCATGAAAAATAGTGTTCGGCGGTTTAAGATTTTTATCCGTCAACCCCATGCGACGAAAGGTTTCGTAATACATGATATTGATGCTACTTCCTCCGTCCATGAGTACCTTGGTAAACTTATACCCTCTGACCTGAGGTGCAACCACCAAAGCCAGGTGACCCGGATTATCAACCTGGGGCGGATGATCTTCCCACTCCACACAATGGGCTGCTCAGACCAGCGCAAGTAACGGGGAACTGCCGGTTCAACAGCGTTCACCGCCCTCTTATGAAGCTTCTGGTACCGTTTGCATAAACTTGTGGTAAAGACATTGTACTGCCCACTATTCAACTGCTTCGAGTTGCTCTGATAACCAGACTGTTGCTGCTGTTGACTCCCCTGATTATTCTGCTGGCCGTAACCACCCTGGTTGCCATGATTACCTTGATTTTCTTGGAATCCAGAGTTAGAACCTCCACCGCCATAACCCAGACCATGAGAGCCGGATCCTGAACCGCCAACTGGCCCATGACTGTCTTAAAAAAGATTGGAACACTTGTACTCCTTCATAATATATCAATCCTTCCAGAGGTGCCCAGATGGTTTTTCTCGCGTACCATGTCTTGGGCAGGGCTGTTTTAACATATGTTCAAGATTGATACCGGATCCTCCGGTCTGTGGGGGCGGATTACCCTTACGACGCTGACCATTATTCTGTGCATTAGTGTTAGCCACAAAGTCAAAGCTATTATCAGCCTTGCGCTTACCGTTGCCTCCCTGGTTCGCCGGATTATGCTGCTGCCCCTTGGTGTTGCTGCTCTTCTTTCCCTTCCCCGTATTTTTGTCATCAAACTTGGGGTCCTTGGTACTATCAGAGTCGGCATACTTAAGCAGAGCCGCCATGAATGTCCCCATGTCATTGCAGTGGCGTTTGAGCCGCCCCAGTTCCTGCTTTAGGGGCGTGAAACGACAATTGTTCTCCAACATCAACACCGATGAGTCAGCATTGATGCGATCCGACGAGTGCAGGATTGTTGAGACCCGGCGCACCCAATGGGTTGTTGACTCACCTTATTCTTGGACACATGAGGCTAATTCCACAATTGACATAGGCTGCTTACATGTGTCCTTGAAGTTCTGGATGAACCGAGCCTTTAACTCGGCCCATGACCCGATGGAGTTGGTAGGAAGCCCCTTCAACCAAGTGCGGGCTGTTCCCTCCAACAATAGGGGGAAGTATTTAGCACATGCAGCCTCGCTGACATCTAGCAATTCCATGGCCATCTCATAACTCTCAATCCATGCCCCAGGACTTAAATCAGCTGTATAGTTAGGCACCTTGCGAGGACCTTTGAAATCCTTGGGCAGGCGCTCATTACGCGGATCCGATACTAAGCATGGCATGCCCAAATTTCTAAAGGTTACACCTGGATCCACAAAAGTGGTTGGACGAACCGGAGTAGGTTGACGGGCCGCATACTGTACCGCTAACTCGGCCTCTTGATGGGCTCTTCCTTGATCCACCACATTTTGAGCATCAGCGCCATCGCTCGCCGGGTTATGTCCGCGGGGCGGGTTATGGTTCTGTCCACTGCTTGACACCGCCGGCTCATCAATATGTCTGCTGTAACTCCGACTCGGGTGAGGGGTGGAATGAATCCTGTCACGACTGTAAGAATAAGCCTACTGCTGAGTCAGCGCTGTCTGAAGAAGCTCTCTAGCCCTCCGTGTCTCAAATGCCGTCGGCGACTCACCATCAACCGGGAGAGCCGCCAATCGTGATGCCACAACGATCATGTTATCCAAAGGGTTAGAATAATGACCCAGTGGCGTCGGCACGTGCTGCGGCGGGTTATTGTTCTGACGAGGCGGGTTTGTTGTGCGTGGCTGAACCAGCATACCCGTCCCAGGCGCTTCGACCCGGTTTACTACTACCGGGTCACTGGTTCCTGCTCCTGGAGTGTGAAAGAGATTTCTTGCCTCATAAACCGACGGCAGACGAGTCTGATGCCTCCTCCTCATGACTTCGTTTGAAGCGTTCTGATCTAGCATGAGCCGGTAAGACTGTGATTGAATTCGTTGTGCCTGAGCATCCAAAGCATCCCGCTCCTCGGCCATCCTGGTGTTTTCTGCGTTTAGCCCCTCCTTGGCCTGTGCTATCTCATCACACACCTCCGTGATCGCCGCATTATGCTGATCCTGATCTGCCGGGTTAACCACCGCTGTTAACAGCGCTGTCAGCTTATCCAGTAAGTCGGTTAAGACCTGAGCCGGCGAGCGCTCAGGGCCTCCTGCCCCGGCAGCCGCTGCCGCTGTTGACCCGGAAACCAGCTCTGCCGCCGTTGATGAGTGCTGCACAGGCTGTGTTCCGGCCATGAAGATTGCAACCCGGTTCGGCGGCTCACAGGGGTCCGGAATACTATCGCCATCGGAACAGCCCCCAAGTCGGCCGTCTTGTAGCTGATACAATGACTCGGTCTCACCGATGGATGACTCGCCATCAGAGTAAACGACGGTCTCCCCACCAGATGCAGGTTTATCCTCATATTCCGCTCCACGGATAAATCCCACGAAGGCACGTTTCATGGCGGGCTGAACCCGGGCGGGTCTCGCACGCTGAGCCATCTCGATGATGTCGGTGCAGATGTCTGGCTTAGGGCCCGGTTCGCTTGCCGATGAAGACGTGAATTCTGCCGAAGGGGACCCGGTACCCGTACTCAATTGAGCCGGCCTCGGAGCCCCAGCCTACGTCGTCGATGTAGAGCTTGCCGCGATGACTCTTGGTCATCCGGCCCACGACGTATCCCTTGATCCCTTTGAAATTGCCCTCTAAGAACTTGAAACCATCATGCGATAGCCCCACGGTGGGCGCCAACTGTCATGGAATTGTCATGGCAGATGTCCTAGTGTGAGGACTTAGTCGTGGAGCCATCGCGACTAGGTTAGCTTAAAGGGGTTAATCAGGACAAAGGACACGAGGAGTTTATACTGGTTCGGCCCCCTTACAGCGAAGGTAAAAGCCTGATCTAGTTGTAGGTGTATTGCTAGGGTTTCGATGAGCAGGGGGTGAATACGCTTGACCCGGCTCTCGATTTGTTGTTTCTTGTCCTCGAACCGCCGTCGGGTCGTCCCTTTATATACACAGGTTGACACCCGACGGTTCATAGATTCCTGGCCGGCTCATAGACAAGTCCGGCTCGGTATCTACTCTTTCCTATCTTACAACACAAGTTATACTCGTATGGCGGTTTACATTTATGGGCCCTAATCCGCCCTTTGGGCTTTAGGCCTTCTTACTAAGTCTCCCTCGTAAGTCGCCATCCTTCTATGTCTTCATGGGCTTCAACATTGGTAATCCTCACGAGCATAACCCGGCCCCTCCTGGGCGGTTTATACTCAATAGTTATATCCCCAACACATATGTTATGTGCCTATTGCACATGTTTGTTTGCATTGTTGCATGTTAGTATTCCAAATTTCATGCATGTTCTACATAGGAAAAATATTTTATTTGAACATATCGACATCGAAGGAGCTGCACCCTAGGCAGGGCGGGGTTAGAGAAGGACATCGGTGTACATATGTACACCCATTATTTTAGGAAGAGAAGTTTAATGATCGGAGTTAATCTTCCTATAATGAATTAGTAAAACATCAAGCTTCAACCTCTCTGTACGCCCAATAAAATAAGGACCCTAATATCTGGCGATCGCTAGTTGGGGAGGTTCCCCTAGCCAATGGTTCATTCATGAAAACACACACAATCCCTTGGTGGTTTTGGCAATTCATGTCAACGTACATATCCTTGGACTATTATTGTTCTTGAGTATATCTCAGGAAAGTTCAAGGTACGTACAACAAGGGAAGTGAAAATGGACCCCTCAATATGCTAAGGACAAATGCTGGATCAAGCCTCAAGACTTCATTTTATGTTTAAGTGATCAAATATTACATTGATTCCATAGGTATGCCAATACTATCAAAAAAGGATGAGGCCGATATGAAGATTGAAATCCAAAAGCCTCAAACAATTTCCCAAAGTCCCACTATATCACAAACCAAACATTCAACTCAGACTCGCTAAATCAATCCCATCAGAGTCACCGAGTCACATTGATACATCGTTGTCCTAAACCCTAAATTTTCTGTCTCACCAAGTTGATCCTTTGGTCTCATCGAATGGCACTTGCCAACCTTGTGTTGCCTACTGAAATTCATTTTGAATTTCTGAATAGTTTAAGTCGGGGACACCAAAGTGTGTAAAGTGCTCAGGTCAGAACAACTCTCGGAGCCACCGAACAGTTTCATCCAGTGTCACCCTAAATGAAACGCTCCCCTCGAGCGTTCGTTCCAGTAGGGGTCCAGCTCCCCCCTAGCTGGCCACTGAGCTGATTTTTTTCTTCGAAAAATTGCCATCAACAGGAAAACAAACATTTCCTTGTACAAAAACGGCAAAGAAAACATAAATTAAGAAATGGCCATTTAAATTCCCATCCTCCTCTATAAAATCAAGTTGTACAAAAGTTGTACTTCAACAAGTTCATATTTGCCATGATATTAAAAAATAAACTTCATGGCAATTTAGTGCAAAAAACACATAGTTTGCCATGATTTATATTTTCATTTAAAAAAACATAAAAATTATACACATGAATTTGCCATGATAAATAAAATTTTCATGCTCTTAAAATAGAATTGCCATGTTATTAAAAATAAAAATTTCATGCTCTTAATAATAGAGTTGCCATAAAAAATGGTAAAAATTCCCAAAGCTTTGCCATTGGAGCATTATAAATAGACCTGCCATGTTTGAAAGACAAAAATGTTATGAATTAAAATGTAGATGGCAAAAATGTTTAAATCTGCCATATGTCAAGTTAAAAAAAAACTGCCAAAAAAGTTGCCATGTACCTGAAAACTAAATAAATTATATTTTGCCATCTAGTCAAGAAAAGGTGCCCCTAAAAAAAAGTAAAGAAAAGGTGAAACCATCCCAGATCTCACGAGTGGAGCTTAAGGCACGACCCAGTGTGGTGGGTGGATTGTGTTTAGAATGCGTTCGCGCAGTTTTTGCGTTGTAGCGAAGGACTTTCAAAAACTGATGTGCAAGCAACCACGCATCAAAATCTGTGGGCGCATCCAACAGCAGCCAATGCTGCTGAGAGGAGCCAAAAAATCTGATGTTTGCCATATACTAGCTTTTTCGTAGAAGAATGCTGCCTCTTCCCGGAGAAAGAAAGAAAAGAAAAGAACGCTGCCTCTCAGGGCATCTTTAGCAGAATTTGACAAATTTGGCCCCTCAAACGCGCATCCAAGGGCACTGATCGGACACTCTTTACAAAATACAATCCACATTCGGACACCTCAATTATCATATCTCAAATTCATACAAACTCATGCCACTATGTTGACACACACATATCGTCCGGCTACTCCATTACACTACACCAAACATACCATCGACTACCAAAATACAGTTTCTTCACAATGCGGGCGCGGATGGCTTCCTCCACTGCGGTCGCCCGCGCCGCCGCATCAGCCGCCTCCGTCGCCGCCATTTCCGCCACGATACGGGCCTCGGCGGCCCTTATCCTCTCCTTCCCACGGCGGGCCGCCCGATCCCGGCGGGACTCATCTGCCCGACCAGTGATTGGGAAGGAGAGGTGTTCCGGCCGGGACCGTGATGATCCAGCACCAGAGGACCCGAGCGCCCGATGAGCCGACGCTATAGCGTCGCAGCGGACGGATCCGTCCGTCGGCCGGGCGCTGTCCACTAGGGAGCGGCGGAGTGCAATGCGGACTGCCATTGCCTCCTCCAACCCACACGAGACGACACCTCAGTCGACGGATCCGGACTGGTCGGAGTCCAATTCACTGCCTGCCATGGCAGAGAAGGCTGCAAACCGTCAGAGGTGAGCTCATGTGGCGGAGGGGAGTGGAGTGAAAGGGTAGAGTTTGCTCCGACGAAAGAATGAGAATGAATATAAGCGAGGTGGGTGGGCCAGCATGAATCGGGTCCAACGTAGCGGTGTCCGGGTGTCCCATATCCGCTGTCTATTGGACTGGATATGGAGTTGTTGGTCAGTCCAAACGTTTGAGACCCGTTTGAGACGTTCGTCTAAATTAAAAAATCATGATCGATCAATGACCGGACAGCTTGCCCGGATGTATGAGGCAGGTTTGGAAGCTCGCGTTGTAGGTGTAGATGCTCTCACAGTTAACCGAGGATCGGCCGTCGGACTCAGAGTCCAGCACTCGCCCGAAATCACTCTCGAACCTAGCCAGAATCTTCAATGCCAACTTGGCAACAAGGGCCACGTGCGCAGACCCGTTCCCGTCCCCGGGAAACCCAAATCGCAACGCGAACCTAGAAGATTCCGCCACTAGGAAACACACGCCACCCAACCAGAGGCCACAGCCCCGAATTCCACAAGGAAGCAGTAGGGGCCCACCGCCTAGTGGCTGCTCCGCGGGGCCAGCCGATCCACCACGCCCATCACCCCCCTACCCAGTTGCAGGCCAGCAGGCACCCCCACGCGCGTCCAAGTTGAGCCATTCAGCCACCCGACCCCACCCACTGTCTAACCGCGTGGCTCGCGCGGGTCCTCGGTCCGCCCAATGCCAGGCGGGCCCGGGCGGGCGCACTCGGGATCCAAGGCCCCGCACGGCCTGGCGCGGGGCTTTCGAGGCGCAGCCGGCCAAGTTGCCTCCCTCCCTGCTCGCAGCGCCGCGGCACGTCCGGCGGCAAGTGGGACGCCAGGATATGGTACGGCCCACTGTCCCGCCTGCCGTCACCAGTGCGCCGGGCCCCATGAGGCAGAGGGAGCCCCGCCTCGCCCACGGTGGACCGGGTCCACGCGCGCCGGGGCTGGCTGCCTTCGCTTTCCCGGCTCCCCTTCCTGCATGGCCCCTCCCGCAAGTTTTTCCCGTCGCTTTCCTCGGCCGCATCCGCGAGCAGTCACGGCGACGTCACGTCCGCGGACCGCGCGTCCCTCTCCCTGCCGCGCGGGCGCTCACCTCGCCCGGACCCACCCGTCAACGGCACGAGATGTACATAGCCCCGTCCCAACCAGCCGTGCCCCGCTCGCCCGCAGCGAGCGAGAACTTTCCCTGTTACCCCAAACAAAACTTTCTTTATTGATTGCGCACAGTGCGCACCAATCGCGCTCAAGCGCCGATTTACCAGTGATTTTTCATACTATTTAAAATGGAATCAAGCTAAGAGCACCCCGTCGGGTACACAGAGAGAGTGTGGCGCGGCCGCAAGCGAGCGGGCAGCCGCCGGCCGGTGGCAGCGGAGCAAATAGTAAGCGGGGGTTAAGTTAATGCGGCTTTGGGCCGCTCGTAAGCAGCAGCAGCAGGTCAATACCGCCTCCTCTTGGCTACAGGGAGGCTATAGCCTATAGCCGCTTCGTCTCCTCAGCCTGCCTGCCTGCCTGCATCCGGAGCGATGTCGGATCCGCCACCGCCGCAGCAGCACCACCACCGCAGCAGATAGCGCCGGCGGCGGCGGCGTCGGCGGCGGGCGTGCGCGATGAAGAACTTCCTCCGGAAGCTCCACATCGGCGACTCCGCCGGCGACGGCGCCTCGTCGCCCGCGCCTCCCCTCCCGTCCTCCAAAAAGGGCGGCGGCGGCGGCGGCGGGGCCGGGGGCCACCACGCGTCCTCTGGAATCTCGAGCTGGCTCAGCTCCGTGGCCGGGCGCCCGCACCCGCCGCAGCCGCCCTTGCTGGCGGCTGCGGCTGCGGCGGCGGTGGAGACGGAGGCGGAGGAGCTGGCGCTGGCGTCGTCGATTGGGGAGAGGCAGGCGGAGGAGGAGGACACGGCGAGGAGGGACGAGCGGAAGGAGGACAGGAAGAGGGAGATTGAGAAGCAGGAGAAACGGGAGGACGAGCTGGAGGAGTACCACATGCAGCTAGCGCTGGAGATGAGCGCGCGGGAGGACCCCGAGGCGATGCAGATCGAGGTGGCCAAGCAGATCAGCCTCGGCTCCTGCCCGCTCCAGAGCTCCGCCGCGGAGGTCGTCGCCTTCCGCTACTGGGTAACTAATCCCTTCCTCCTCCGTCCGCCGATCCTACACATTCGCATTGTAACTGCGGTGGGATCTTACTCATGCTCTAATGATGCAACTTGTCCGCTGGATTGCTCAAATACACCCAGTAGGTTAGTTGAAACCAGATTGTATCACACATTTCATTTGTTTGCTGAAAATACGTGCCGATCATGGTGTTGTTTTTCCGATGACTGTTCAATTCAATCGTCACCGAAGGGATGCACCAAATTTTTTGTTGCTACTGTAGTTAGGCAACTTAGCTAGATATATATGATATATGCTCCTTCGCTTCACTGGTTGCTCCACAATGATGCTTGTGACTTGTGAGCAATAGCACCTGGGTTCGAGGGCGACCAGGGCCCAATCGACTGAGGATTTCTTAATTCCCAGCCTAAACCGTGAGCCATAGAGTTCTCATCCAACTGTAAAAAAAGGGGGGAAAACATGTTGATGCTATTCTGATGGCTACGCTCAGTCCACTAATATAAGAAGTTCTAAGTCGATTGCATTATCAAATCCAAATGAAATAACGAGCCAACCTGCTACCTTCGAAGATATGGGCTAACAGTAATTTGTTTAGTGAACACTCAACCAATAGTCCTGGAATATCCACCACGGATCCTTTGCGTAATTAGAGAGTACAGAGTAGAGACTGTTAAGTGAATATTGCCCTACATTTTTGCGATTCTTACAATTTTCTTGCTTGCCTTATATGGTAGATTTGTTCGTGCTTCACAGAGTTTCAGTGCCCTTAGCTATGACGACAAAATATTGGATGGTTTCTATGACATTTGGGCCACTGGGGGCAAGCCCGCACTGCGAACCATACCCTCTCTGATGGAGCTGCATCAGCAACCTTTTTCTCTTGGAGCTAAAACAGAAGCTGTGTTGGTCAACAGAGCACAAGACTCTGAACTTGTAGACCTTGGGCAGAAGGCACTCAACATGGCCGTTGACTTCCGCTCTCAAACTTCACATTCTGTTGGCCGTGTTTTAATTCAGAGGCTAGCTATTTTAGTGGCAAACCACATGGGTGGGCCAGTTGTTGATCCAGAAAACGTGCTCTTGAAGTACCAGAATATGAGTAGTTCTCTGAGAGCTAGTATTAGAAGCTCCGTCATGCCTCTTGGCCGCATCACAATTGGCCTGGCTCGTCACCGTGCGCTGCTTTTTAAGGTCAGTAACTTATTTCATTGTGGCCAACTCCTTTTTCTGATTACAAAGTTTATCTGCCGGGATATAGAATACATGAAAGTGTCAAGGTCCATCTATTTCTCAAATGCAATACCTGATCTATTCTCTTTTCTCAAATTTAAGTTCAGTAGATAAATTCGCGTGAGCATATTCTTCCTCTCCTTATCCCAGCAGTAGCACATAACCTGACTATATTCTTGTTGTACGCTTCCTAGTCCTTGAGCTGAATTTCTGATAGGTGCAATGCATACACACAAGACTTGTCCTCTAGCCAATTAGTTGTCGATGACAGTATGTTAATACCCACTTCTGTGCAAACATGAACCTAGGTGTTGGCCGACAACCTTGATGTTCCTTGTCGACTAGTCAAAGGAAGGCAGTACACTGGATCAGATGATGGAGCCTTGAACATTGTGAAATTGAATGATGGAAGGTACTTATTGATTCCTTGACAGATTTTTATGTTACGCCACTTTTGCAGTGAGAAAAATGGAGAGTTGCATTACATTAATACATTGTCATGGTATTACATGTACTACTTTCACATTTTTGCAGGGAATACATTGTCGATCTCATGTCAGATCCTGGTACTCTTATTGCTTCAGACGGTGCAGACTTGGGTAGAGAATTTGAAGAAAGTTCCTTTGCAGATAACCACCAAGGTGACAAAGATGACGGCGACACTCAGTTGCGATCTTGTATTAGTGAACCTTCAAGTTCTGTGTGTGGTTCTTTTGAAAACGAGTCAAAAGGATCCACACCTACCAATGTTGTGGATCCGTATTGTGTAACAACTAGCCAGACTCGTAACCAAGGATCTTTGCAATCAAGTTCATTGGGGGAACTATCAGCTGGCTCACATGCAAGTGAAAGTTTGCCTATTATCAAGGAATCTAGAAATGCAGACCATACCTTGGCTGTGAAGAACAAAGAAAAGCCGATTGCAGCAAATAAGTCATCGTCAAGTTCACCTTCGTCTTCTGAGGTTGGTAGCGCTCCAGCTGTAAGGAGGACGAAGGTGAAAGATGTCTCAGAGTATATGATTAGTGCTGCAAAAGATAACCCCCAGTTAGCTGAGAAGATCCATGCTGTATTACTAGAAAATGGAGTTGTGCCACCACCTGATTTGTTTTCAGAAGAATCTAGGGAACAACCAAAAGACCTAATTGTGTATGACACATCTCTGTTTCAAACGAAAGGTGAAATGATAAAGCGGATGAATGAGCTTGAATCCACATCACATGATGAAAGTGATCATGGTCCTTCGTTGCCACCTCATCCTGGATATGAACACCAAACAAAGGTTGTTCCTTACCGGCCTAAACCTGTCCAAGGAATGGGTATTTATCACCCCTCAAATTTCCATGATAACAGTAATCCATCTTTACCTCTGTATGAATCATCTGCACTTGCCCGGGAATACCCATTTCAACTCATAAAGCAAATGCCTGTTACAGCTGCTGCAGTTGCAACTGCTGCAGTGGTTGCATCTTCAATGGTTGTTGCTGCAGCTAAATCTAACAGTGATATTAAACTAGATGTCCCTGTTGCTGCTGCTGCCACTGCTGCTGCTGTTGTTGCTACATCCGCTGCTGTTAAGCAATATGAATACATGGATCCGGGTTGTCAATTGATTAGCTTGCCTAGTTCTTCAGAGGCAAATGGACCAGTCCATAGAGTTCGACCTGACTGCTGGGATAAAGATCAGCTGGAAGTTGATCATGGACAAGAAAATGCTCTCGAGCAAGGAAATGCTTTGGTTGAAGTCCCTCGGGAAGCTGAACGGATCTCTGACAAGTCAATCGGGACAGAGAGTGTAAGATCTGATGTAACTATGGACGATGTTGCAGAGTTTGAGATCCAATGGGAAGAAATTGTTCTAGGAGAACGTGTTGGGCTAGGTAAAATTATCTTGATTTTCTGTAAATTATTATATTTGATAGCTCTGCTGATATTTTAATTATGTGAGTCTTTGTAGTATTACCGAGCTACCATTCACCAGACATTGTTATCCTATGACATAACGTGAAACATACCCTGTAATAGTGTTGTATTGCCCTTGAAAAAATTGTTCTATTTCATTATTTTCCCACTTTCTTTCCTTTTGTGTCTCACATGGCTTTCCCACGAGACAACATAAAGATCTCCGTAGAAGATGTGGTTTTGTAATATGCTGTTCTTTGAACTAACATCTTTCTCCTCTTCTGTGGTTCAGGATCTTTTGGAGAAGTGTACAGAGGGGAATGGCATGGAACAGTAAGTTTTTCATTTAAATGGCTGAATGTATTTGGAAATCAATTCAACTTGCTTGGGACAATGTAACGAATTTCGAAATTATCACCAGGTTGGAATAATGAGCTTACACTTTTGGTCTAATGAGTTTAACTCCAATCAAGAAAAATGCGGTGTTTATATCATAGTCACAACATATTGCTAAGGATTAGCAAGAATTCTAACTTCAGACCGTGTATAACTTAGCAACGACGAATCATCTTCACTTCAACACTATGAACTCTGTTACAAATTGCACCTAGATACCTGATTGCATCCTCAGGCATCAAATGATGTTTGCTCGTAATGTAATCATGGATGCCTCGTGCATGAAACAGTGCCAACCACTTTATCTTCCACAGTTCATTCATTGCTTCCAGCCTGTGCTGGAAACTAGCATTGTATTTCTGTACATGCCATTCCGCTGAGACACAGGGTGTTCCTCTGGCTTGCTTTCAATGGCTGCCTCAACACCGTGGTAATGGTTACAAAGACTTGGGTCCTCATGCTAGATGTGATTGTTGTCCTGCAGTTGGATGATGGACCTACCTACCACATTATGCTTCACTATGATAGTGCCCAAAGAGTCGGACAGCAACTGTCTTTGAACCGCTTGGCTTCGCGCTTGGCCACCGTTGGTGTTACTGTGGGAGCATGATGCATGCGCTGGCAGCAGTGCTATGTGAATCATCATTTCTTTCTGTTTGCTGCCTGTGCCCTGCACCTGCGGAAGGCGTGGAATATGCTGATCTTCGGCAACAAATCATTACTCTGGCCAATATCGCTTGGTTGATGTACGATGACTTTCAGCTCTGGACTTCAGTGACAAGTGAAGCCTGTCCATGATAGCTTGGACTGTCCTGCTTGACCTCAACTAGTACTGACAAATTCATGACTTTTCGTGCTTTCCTTTGTTTCCTTCGCTTGGGTGGTGGCCAGTTTTCCGTCTGTTGCTCTTTTGTTTCACTTCTGCTTTTAATCCTCTCCGCTTTGTAACTTATTGTCTGTAACAGTTGTTTTCAATATAATGATAAGATAGAGATTCCTACCTTTTGCCTCAGATAATAATCATGGACCAATTAAAATTTGATCTAGCTATCACTCCTCAGTCACTCTGTTTTCTTTGAGTCATACTAATGTCTTCCACTACCATTTTGTAGTGTTCTTTTTTGCATCATATTAATTTTTTCCTTCTGTAGGAAGTTGCAGTCAAGAAATTCTTGCAACAAGATATTTCAAGTGATATACTGGAAGAATTAAAAGCTGAGGTATATGGCTTTCTGCAACTCAAATGCCTGAAGATAAAAAATGCATTCTCTTGTAGCTGTAGTACTGATGTGCTTACTTTTTTTAATGGGAATGAACCAATCATTGTGCCCCGGAGACAGTAACAGGGATTTAAGCATTAATATATCTTTCGGTTTGGCTGATGTTACCTTTGTATTGTAGAGAAATACATATGACTGAGTTGATAATATCTGATCTGTATGTCTGCATAGCGTGTGGCAAGAGTATTTTGGGCAATAATTGAATTCACAATACTGTTAATTACTTAAGAATTGTCTGTTGAGCTCCCAAAAGCTCCCTCCATTGATCTTGTTTGAAAGTACGACACTCATCTGCGCTCATTTATTTCCTGTCTTCAACATTATGAGTAAATAATCACACCTACATCCTTTTATTCCCAAGACATAACACCATGGATAACATGGCTGTTCCCTCTAGGACTCTCATTTCATGACCTTCTGAGTTCTGACTCCCCTTGCTATTTGTTGTATAGGTGCGAATAATGAAGAGACTGCGGCATCCAAATGTTGTTCTATTTATGGGTGCTGTCACTCGTATACCCAATCTTTCTATCTTGACTGAATTTCTTCCAAGGTACGTTTTACTCCCTTGATGGCTTGATGCATTTTCTTTTGTTTTTTAGTGCAACTGCTTCAAAATTGAACAATACCGGGGCCCATTTACACGCCAAAGTTTCCCAGAATTAGTGATTATTAGTTCACAGACTGTCACCTTTTCTTTGTTTTGCTAAAATGGATTAGGGATTAGTTCACAGACTGACACCTTTTCTTTTGTTTTGCTAAAATGGATTAGTGATTAGTTCACAGACTGTCACCTCATTTTAAAAGGAACTGAAAGAGGTTGTATTTGGCTCAAAGGTTAACAGTTGTGCGCTGTTCAAAGAAATTTCAGATGAAGTTGTTGTCCCCATAGGACCTACGTGTAATTTCTTGATACGAATCAACCTCGTGAAAAGTTTATGGTCACCTGATCTTCTGGACTGTATCATCTTTGAATGAATAAAATAACTACTGGGAATATACAATCGAGGTAGCAAACTTTCAAATAATCTTCTAACGACAAATTTGAGACTCTACCTAATTGCCGGCTGAGAACCATACGTTGAGAGATGCAGTCACCCTCAGCTGAGAACAATATGTAGAGAACCTGCATATATACAATAACTCTCACTTTCTTTTACACACATGGAAATCAAACACTAGCTATCATGCAGATAATTGTTGGGGAGCTAGTACTTTGGTCTAATGGAGTCCACATGTTTGAGTCCACGGCCTAGTAAGAGTCCGACTATATATGTATTTGAATCCGACTATATCAGTATTTTGAGCGCTGATTCGATTGTCATCCAAAAGGACTTCTATCACGAACTGGAGGGAGTAGTATATATAAGCTTTTGAGATTGTGATGTTCTTAATATTTCTCTCAGTAGACTGCTGGACTCATTGACTAATAATTGCTAACTGTGATATTGACAATGGCACAATGCAGAGGTAGTTTGTTTCGGTTGATCCGTCGCCCCAACAACCAGTTGGATGAAAGAAAACGTATAAGGATGGCACTTGATGTGGTATGCCTGCGTTTTTGTTGTACTAGCTCATTCATGTGCAGAATGTTGGACTAAATTTGACTGTATCTAACTTGCCTACCTGGTTCTTGTTTGCCACAGGCCCGTGGAATGAATTATTTGCACAATTGTACCCCAGTTGTAGTTCATCGAGATTTGAAGTCACCGAATCTACTTGTTGACAAGAATTGGGTTGTGAAGGTAGTAAACAGTGATATTTTTTGGATTCTTTCTGCCATTTCTTGATGTATAACCATTTTCATTGTCTTGTTATTATTTAGGTTTGTGATTTTGGTTTATCACGTATAAAGCACAATACCTTCCTTTCCTCAAGATCCACAGCTGGAACAGTAAGCTTGCTTGTGATTGTGTTTAATTTTACATTTTCTACTAAACTAAGAATAGGAAACCTTTTTTGTTGGAAAAACATAGAGAATAGACAGCTTATGTGTTGGTTCTGCTTTTGTATGAACTTCTTTATTTCACTGTAATGTAGGCGGAGTTTGTGCTTGCTGAGCTTTGTTGTGCTGGACTTATATTCTAACCTGCTGTGGGTTAGCTGCAGAAACAGAAGAAAGTTGGTTAGCGAAATGATAAAACATGCACAAGCTAGTTGAGAAAATGGGATTGTCATAATCTACATCATTGCCAAGCATAGCCATAAACATGTATATGGGTCTATCTGTAACTCCATTGTGTAGGAAAAGTTGAAACGCTAGCCGACTCAATTTTAGAGATTGCTGTAAGTAGGTTCAGGGGTTGGGAGAAGGTTTGTGTAAGTAGCTTCAGGGGTTGGGAGAAGGTTGTTGAGCTGTAGGCAGTTGCTTTGATTTATTGTGGCATGAATCTTCTTTAAACTTGCATATATTTGTGTGGCAAAAGGTCTTTAACACCTGGAAAGTGCTCACAAAAGATAAAATTATGTAAGGGCTTTCTATGTATTACACAAAGGGCCATGGTCCCTGGATAACAAACCTAGAGTACAGATTGGCCCCTGTGTAGTCGACTTTGCATACCGATTCATCATTTATTATTCATAGTTACTTGTTTGTCTACCACTGAGTGATGCATTCCTGTGGGTATGAGACTGAGTGGATTGGAATGATGGTCAAATGATGAAATACCAGTACATCAATAAGAACACAGCCTTCATATGGCCATTTTCATGCAAGTATTTAGACACAACTGGTTTATCTTGTTCCTCGACTGTGTGTTTACTGTACTATGAGCAAGTTAGCGCTACATATTTTGAACGTACAAGTTCTCTATTCTTGTATCTAGGATATTCTTAAACATGGAAGTTTTTTGAATGACTTAAACATGGAAGTTTGCTGATCTGGTAGCTGGGTCTAGGTCAAATACTTTTACAGGTTACTGACCATGTGCATCAATTGCAGGCGGAATGGATGGCACCAGAAGTGCTTCGAAATGAACCGTCGGATGAGAAGTAAGTTCTTCATGTTGCTCCCTCATATGTGTGCTTTTCCCCTATTTTATTTGACAAATGATTTATTTACCGTTTACATTGCAGATGTGATGTTTTCAGCTATGGGGTTATATTATGGGAACTTTGTACCTTGTTACAGCCATGGGAAGGTATGAATCCCATGCAAGTGGTTGGAGCTGTTGGCTTTCAGGAACGACGCCTTGATATTCCAGCCGAGGTGGATCCTGCCATAGCAGAGATAATAGAGAGATGCTGGCAGACGTTAGTATGCTTGAACTTGCTTCATATACATCATTATCTGATAGAATATCACTGTTTCTATTATTTTCCTGGAGTACTTTGCTGCAAGATGCTGGTTGTTTCAAGGCGTTGTGCATTTTGTTACTCACATCGTAGTTACACTAGCAACTGTGGGCATGTTGCATGGGAAGTACTCCCTCCGTCCCTAAATAGATCACCTATAAATTCAGTTAAAAAGTTAACTACTTCTAAGTTTGACCAAATATATAGAAGAAGCTATTAACAACTACTCCCTCCGTCCCAAAATAAGTGTCTCAATTTTAGTACACCCTCCATAAAGAAATATAAGATCATTATGAAAATATATTCCCTCCATAGTTAATAAGCTATTAACAACTACTCCCTCCGTAGTGGATAAATTCATTATGAAAATATATCTAATAGTGGATATATTGATATTGATTTGATATTGTTTATCTTCATATTTTTGTATATATGCTTGGTTAAACTTAGAAAACATTGCTTTTTGACTCAGTTTATACGCCAGTAAAACTTAGAAAGCATTGACTTTTTGACTCAGTTTCTACGCTATCTATTTGCGGATGGAGGGACTATACAAACAGTTGTGAAAATCCATATTTATATAATTTTTCCACCATATAATTATTTCTTTCCCAACCGCTCAAAGAAGAAGACTTGGCACTAAGCATAGGTTAAATTGCGAGCCATATGCCTGCAATTAAGAGGTAATGAAGTGTGTCTTAAGTCTACAATTAAGAGGTAATGCGATGGGAGATGCATTCACGATTCAGATCGAAAGTTTCACACACCAAACTATTAGAAGTCGGAAGAAAAGTGGAATATGAACAATTTGGCTTAACCTTTAATTGTTTGAAAGGACATTAGCACCCCTAGAGAAATATCACCTTCTTTTGCATGCTAGAGAAAGCTAGTGGTGCTATGCCTACTTGCCAAAGAACATCATGTTTCTGTTTTTCCTTACAAGTGAAGTTCTAGATGACACTTTTATTGGGATATTTGTATTTTCGGGTTTGTTGTAGTTGCTAGTTTCTGGTTTAGAAGTCGAATCTTGTAAGCTTGTTCAGATATCAAATTCGTATGTTCTCTTCTTGCATGATAAATTGTTAGAAGTTCCTATAATATTTCCACTTGTATAAAATGGTACTATAAGCAAATGAGGTACTCTTAATTTCACATTCATTTTATTTTATATGCCTATAAATGTGTTCAAGAAAGAACCTATCGACTCATTGTGAGAGGGAATAAAGTAATGACTTCGCATTATACTGAAGAAACTACATATATTTTTTTATCACAAATACTAACATACACCATACCTGAAATGGTAAATTAGGACTACCTCCGTCCCACAATATAAGAGCGTTTTTGACACTAGTAGTGTAAAAAACATACACATGTTACTATCTGACGACCAATACTAAAACAACAGGTTACCATAACCATTCTTTCATCTAAGTTGAAAAAGAAAGCGATAGTTACATGATTCTTTTCTTCTCTGCCTTATCAGTCTTACATCTCCAACTGTACTTACATATATGCTTAGGGTCTGAATTCTGTTTGTATTTTGTCTGATTGTAGAGACCCAAAGACGCGTCCATCATTTTCAGAGATCATGGCTGCCTTAAAACGAGCATTGAAAAAATTGTCTGCCAACCAACCACGAAGACAGCGAGTACAGGAAACAGATGACTAAGAAAAATCAGAGATCAACATCAGCTGATAACATAAACAAAAAGGGTGCATTGGTTTTTCCTGCCGTCCACCAGCTGTCCGTCTGTAACTATACCATTCTTTGTATAGCTCCAAGAAATGCTTGCCGATGATGGAAAAGGTGAGATTTTGGTCGTTTTACCCTCCAAAGACAGCTGTAAATTTTCCAGTGAGGCTGGCAGAAATCTGCCGAGCATTACTGCTTCAGTCCATCTATTGGGTGGAAGACAGTCCAAAAAATAAACACATCCATCAAGCAAATCAAAAGGAAGGAAAAAGGAAGAAAAATTCCAGGACAGTTAGTCCAAAATAGTGATGTTGGGCAATGTCATAACAAAGTTGAGATTTCAGAGTCAGCATGCCAGGTAGAATGGGATCCTCCTTTGTTTAGTTATATGTCTTTAGTTTTCCAGCCAAAGTTGGATGATTCATGTTTATTCAACAGAAAGATGCTATTGATACGTTCACCTTGAGCATCAAGAGGCACCGTGGCCAGGGCCTTGTGTATATCACACCATGGCAAATTTGTCTGAATTGGCAGTTAGATTTCCAAAGAAAATCTCTGCTGTTTGTGCTAAAATCACTATTCTTTACAGCAGCAGTGTTGATTCTTCTCTCTCTCTCTTTATTTTTTTGCTGTAACAAGTGTACAAAAATAAATATTCCATAGAATAGGGTGCTGCTAATTGATCCTTTGCTGCAACATGAACTCTATGCATTTACCCCTGAAATTAGGTGGCAAGGAAGAGTAGAATATGTTGCCACATTTCCTTGTTTTCTATATGTGCCCAGATTTACCTTATTTATAATACTGGTGCTCAGGTAGTTGAGTTGCTCCTGGAGTAGTGGTATTGCCATTATCATGATTTTTAGATAAAACTATACTTATATTAGTCGAAAGAAAATGTTTTATTGAATATAGCAAATTGCTCTTTTTAGATAAAACTATACTTATATTAGTTTTCTATAATTGTCCTGTTAGTTAGAAATATTTAAGGTCACCTAGGTAATAGGACGACATATGAAATAAACGGATGTTCCCTGCAAAAAAAAAACGGTATGCTATTGTGCTGATGATGTTCCCTGGGAGGGCATGGTAGAATGGAAGTTTTTTTTATGGCAATTTATATTGTTGTGAGGATGGCAGATTTGTCATGCTTGTCAACTAAACCTGCCATCCTTAGCCAACATAAATTGCTATGCAAGTCGTTCATGAT
This sequence comes from Triticum urartu, assembly GCF_003073215.2. Lineage (NCBI taxonomy): Eukaryota > Viridiplantae > Streptophyta > Magnoliopsida > Poales > Poaceae > Triticum > Triticum urartu. The sequence goes on along the minus strand of NC_053028.1, from coordinate 145,701,726 downwards.
TGTCATGCTTGGTTAAGTCGGTCCTAAAGAAAAATACTCTCTCTGTTCACTTTTGTAAGTCATTTCAGACAACTCAAAATGGACTGTTTTGTACATTGTCTGAAATGTCTTAAAGATCTTATAAAAATGAATAGAGGAAGTAGTAAAAATCGTGCATAGATGAGAAAATTACGTTTGGCGGAGAGGAGACGGGGTGGCAGTAGACCATCACCACCAGTCCACAACAATCTATTCGCGATGAATGACGGACAGCGGCTCGTCGCGCATGGAGCATGCGAATGGTCTCTATTGGCCTCGCAGCCGGGACTGGCCTGTCGCCCCTGATCAACTCCAAGAGTGTGCACGTTGGTACATGGGTCCTAATTCCTATACTCACTCCCATACATTTTGGCGAGTCTTCTCCAGTAAAAATCACGGTAAACACACACGACAGTCAGCTTATTACCCGGTGCGCGGCCACATGATTTTTGTGACGCGGTCACCCAGGCCAGGGCGCGGCAGCCGAACGTGCCGTTTTCACCCATCGCGAGCGGGGGCAAAAGGCACAAATTTGACCTTAAATCGAAACTATTTTACAAACTAAACTGTTCTTGAAAGTATTTCATCCGGCTGACCTTTAATGTGCAGGGCCTGACAGTAAGGCGCCGCACTCTACTGTGCAACGCCTAACACTTAGGCGTTATATTGTGCAGCTCCTATCTTTAAGGAGTTGCACTATACTGTGCAGCGCCTAGCTCTAAGGAGTTGCACAGTAGAGTGCAGCGTCTTGTTGTCGGGCGCTACACAAAAGGGTCAGCAGTGTGAAATATTTTCAAAAGCAGTTTAGTTTGTGAAATATTTTTATTTTGAGGTCAAATTTGTCAAATTTGTCGCGGGGGCAGATCACGATGGGAAGAGACCAGGCAAACCGGATCCTCCATTCCCCCGGTGCCGCGCGTCCAGCGTGCCCTGTCGGCTGCCCGTCTTCGCCCGGTGTCCCGGTCACCCCCAGTCGGCCAGTCCCACCGCCCAGCCACTCACCACGTGCACCCCGCGACTCCCACAGATCTCGCGTTCACCCCCACACGTCGCCGACGCGCTAATAATCGATCGCATCCCTCCCATCGCACCGCAGCATAAGCACGCGCGCCCTGTGGACTCCCAGGTCACACACCACTCCTGCCCCCCCTCCCCCGATCTCCGCCCCGATCCCGCACCAGCGCAGCAGCAAGTCATGGCGACCGCGTACAACCTGAGGTCCCGCGACGAGCCGGACGACTTCGACGAGTTCGACTCCACGCCCTACGGCGGCGGCTACGACCTCTTCGTCACCTTCGGCCGCCCGCTCCCGCCCTCCGACGAGACCTGCTACCCCTGCTCCGCCCCCTCCACCTCCTACGACGCGCCCCACTACGCCGCCGAGGAGCCCTCCCCCTACGCCCACCACCAGAAGCCCCAGCCCGCCTACGGCTTCCGCCCCCAGAACGAGCAGCCCTCCTACGGCCGCGAGGACGACGACTCCGGCTACGGATCCAAGCCCAAGCCCCAGCCCGCATACGGCTTCCGCCCCCAGGCGGAGGAGCAGCGCCCGTCCTACGGCGGCGGGGGCGAGGAGGACGACTCCGGCTACGGATCCAAGCCGCAGCCGGCCTACGGCTTCCGCCCCCAGCAGGAGGAGCAGCCGGCCTACGGCTCCGGCTACGGGTCCAAGCCCCAGCGCTCCGAGGAGGACACCTACGGATCCGGCTACGGCCGGAAGCCGCAGCAGCAGGAGGAGCCCGCCTACGGGTCCGGGTACGGCTCCGGCTACGGGAGGAAGCCGCAGGCCGAGGAGAGCTACGGATCTGGGTACGGGAACGCGACGCAGCCGGAGGAGGGCTACGGCTCCGGATACGGGTCCAAGCCGCAGGTGGAGCAGACCTACGGCGGATCCGAGTATGGCTCTGGGTACGGAAGGAAGCCGCAGGTGGAGGAGAGCTATGGGTCGGGGTACGGAAGCAGGCCCCAGGGAGGGGGAGAGGAGTACGGTAGCGCTGGGTATGGCGGGAGGAAGACTGAGGAGGAGGGCTATGGTGGTTCTGGGTATGGATCTGGCAGGAAGGTGCAAGGCGAGGATGAAGGTGCCTATGGGTCTGGTGGGTACCAGAAGCCCAAGCCGTATGGAGAGGAGACCCAGGGTTCATATGGTGGTGGGTATGGCCAGGGGAACTATGGCCGCAAGAAGCAGGTGAGCTCCTGCCCGTTTCCGTTACTGTTTGAGCATATGATTTTGTTACAATTAACTTGTTTATTGAATTGTCAAGGATCATGTAAGCTCCTGCTCTCGTGTGTTTACTGTTTTGTGCCTATGCATTTTGTTGTGATTAACTTGTTTAGTGAGTGGTCAAGGAATGGTTAGATGATTATTACTTGCTGGCGTGGTTGTAATTGTGTCTTGCAGCAGGTGGGAGATGATGGATACAACCATTTCTTGCCATTCAACTACATGTCGTTAGCTGACAAGTGACAACAGTTCATGGGTTTTGAAAGGGGTTAGAGTTAGCATGCCAATGCACAATTTAGAATTCATGCTTTATATGTGGTCAAGAAATAAAAGAGTTGCTCATATAGTAAATTTAAATGCTGGAAAGCAAAAAATGTTTTGCTGAATAGTACAGTTGTTATGCTAACATGAACGGTTCTGTTCAGCCGGTCCATTGAAATGCTTAGTGCACTGGGAATTTTTTCTTGTTCCCAGTACTCAATAAGCATGCTCATGTGCTCACTTGTCTACTAAAAATTGAGTTAGTGTAATGTTACTTTTGAGCATTGACAACACTGATTGATTCTACATGTGGTGTTTCTTTTGATTATTTGATTGACAGTAGTGATTGACTCTATGTGGGAGTACTTTTTTGTTGTGCAAATTCATCATTTACTTAAATACTGATATGGTTGTAAATTAGTCTGGTACTCCCTCCGTTCCAGAATAGATGACTCAACTTTGTACTAAAGTTAGTACAAAGTTGAGTCATCTATTTTGGAACGGAGGGAGTATATGCTATCGTTGTCTCCCAGAAGAATTTGTCAGAAATGTAGCTAAACAAATTAGTGACAATCACACTAATGGTTAGTCGTCTAAGATTGAACACCTAGCTTTAAGAATGCAATAATCTTATGACCCATACTCATCGTACATTTGATAACTTATCATCTGTGTACTTGAGTAAATGCAATCTTTGTATATTTAAGATAAAAAAATTGTGCCATAGCCCTCAGCAATAGGAGTATTGTTTGCAATCTTGCTTGTACCACCTTTTTGCTGTATTCTTTTCCCTTTTTTTGGTGCACTTCTTGAAGCAGACAAACATTATGCTTCCTGTAATGTTATAATCAGATCTTTCTCATCGACCCTAAATATTTCGTGCTGCTTCTTTACAGGATGACGACTCTGATGATGAGAAGAAGAACCGTTACGCGAAGCGCGATGACTCTGATGATGAGAAGAAGGAACGTTACGAGAAGCACCACCACCATCGCCGCCACAACTACGATGACTAAGCATCCAGCATGGTCTTGACCTGCTGCCATCGGCCCCACATCTCGCTACTACACGAATAAAGATTGGTCTTGTTTCCCTTGTTGGTGCTGGATCATTCCCCTCTTTTATGAACTTGTATGACTGCAACCTAAAGTGTGTTATGTGGGTGGTTTATATGTTTGAACTATCTCCTATCTGTGTGCTTGAGGTTATGTGTTTATGTACGTGGTTTGCTGTGTCTGAGACTGGGTTCTGCTTGTGCTTCGTTATTTGATCTTTGCTGCTGCTCCTCTTTGAACTATTGGAACTTGCTGGGGATGATTATCCGTTGTAGACTCTGCTGCTATCGCTGTGCTTGGCGCTGCCCCTGGCGCTCCTCTTGGCGACAGCGACAGCTGGCAGGACCTGTGCCCGAGGTTTCTCCATGGTGCATGCCAGCGACAGCTGGCAGGACCTGTGCCCGAGGTTTCTCCATGGTGCATGCCGACCCCATGGACGTCCCAGTTTGCTCATTTTTGTGAAGCTTTGCAGATTTTGCATACACTTGTTTAAAAGTCCATAATCTCCACGCTTGTTTAAACTTTATGAACTTACTAGCAAAAAGGCCTGTGCGTTGCAACGGAAGAAAAAAAATTCTCTCATATCTCTAGATGGGTCAATTGGGCAAACTATATGTGGTCGGTTGGCGGGTTATGAGATTGAGCCCTGTCATCGGCTATTTTATTTTTTGCCAGCTCTCCGAATGTGGGCCACAGTGCACCGTCAGGTGCGCTTCCTCTGTTGGGCCAAAACAGGTGGCAAGTAATGAAACCAAATAGCGTAGGTGAAATTAATTGAAGCGGAACGAAACCAAGAATATCACCTCTTTTTAATAGTAGGTATAGATTACTTACTCTCAAGGATCTTTTTTTAACTTACTACTCTCAAGGTTCTACGCAAGATTTTATGTCATACTATATACTTTTTCCACCAGAGTTTTTGAAGGAAGCATATAAGGCATATTTATTGAAAGGTTTTTTCACGCGAGTTATCAAAGAGGCAATAACCATTATATGATGTATCATTTTTGTGTGTGTTTCTCACTGAGTTTGAAGAAGTTTTAACAACACATCGAGCACATTTTTCCCACGGATTTTTGAAGAGCTTTTTCAAGATATGATGCGTGGAGATGCGTAGATTAAGGGATATGTTGAAAACTTTGTTAGCACGGAACACTCCCTCTGTAAACTACTGTAAGATCGTTTATAGATCAGAGTACTTGTTAAGGGGAATTCTTCCCTCATTCTAAGCACGAGCACTGATACGCGCACAACACTATGCACACGATTCTTGAATGACAAATCCAATAAGGCCATCCATGCATGGCAACAGACAGCAGCACACCGCTAGATGAGCCATCGTGCAATGGTCGTGTGCACAACAGTTCCCGTAAGCTCTCTTGTAAACAGTCGCGTTCACAATCGCACCCCCTCTCTTGTAACTGTCGCCCCTTCAGGGCATATTAAATATGTAACTGTAATCAACGAATAATGCACACAATCTTACTGCTCATCGTCTCTTCATTTTTACAGCAACCTTGACAATGGACCACTTGAAACAGCCTCATCGTCTTTGTGATGGCAACTGTGCACATATCGGATCAGCCACACAGGAAAATGTTCTGGACCACCAATAGGCAAAGCAGTCGAAAACAATAGTGCCTAGCTAGGCTGTTGGGGCCAATTCTTTTGGGCGATTCTACCAGAATCACCCCCCTCCCCAGCTTCTCCCAGAATCACCACTCCATATTTTTTTTTTACAATCCTAACTAATTAGACCTTAATTAGATAGGATTGTAAAAAAAAATGGAGTGTCGATTTTGGGATAAGCTAAGGAGGGGGCGATTCTGGGAGAATCGGCGAAAAGAACTAGCCCTTGGTTGGTTACCTGGCGCATTGTCTTCAACCTCCAAAGCTCAAGAAAGAAACATTAGTCAAGCTATGAGATCAGTAGGCACGTGAATGTGGCGAGTCACCCCCTTGCTTGTATAGGTCGATCGGAACAACGCACAACATGTTGACTCCGAAACTCCCTATGGTGATAGCTAGCATTGTTGATTCTGAATGTAATCATCATGGTTGATTTATGAAGTTCCTTTCCAAAAAAAAAACCCTCCAAAGCTGTTGCAGGGGGCCTACGTAGAAGTTTTAAGCCGTGTAACTTATCACATCACACACCATGATCCAGACATCAATTCTGCATGATTAACCGAAGAACAAGAAATTAGGAGTACTTACTTTTGCTCAATGACAACAGGCAACTAAGACAAGTTTGCGCCTCAACGAAGCACAATTGAAATGTTAGTTCATTTACATGGTGAATACTTTCCAGGTCCACATACAAAACATTTGAGCAAAGGTGCAAGCACAACATAGAACATCAGTCAAGTTCCAATTCGAATGCAGAACACAATATGCCATATGGTCTTTGGGTTTGGCCAAGCAACGTCTGGCCTACTCTTTCTTTGGCGAGAAATGGTTGCCGCCGGTAGCAATTTTGAACAGATAGAATGCCAACATCAGAGCACTGTGACGGTGAACAAATTAGCTCTGTCAGAGATGCATATTGTGTTCACAACAGCGACATAAATGAAATATATGAAAGTTCTTCACATGGTGCTACCAGATGCACAACGTTGTATAATCCAGTGGGGGTGCATGGTTGGAAAAGAAAAAGGAAATGAAGTTACCTGAGGCCAGCAACGACACCAGCCGGCATTATCTTTGAAGTTTCAAGGTATCTTTGCCCCATAACAAAGGTCAAGGCCAGTGCGCAAACTGTTCCACACCAAAATAAATGCACGGTTAGAGCAGAAACAACAGATCAAGGACTCATGTTTCAGGCAAGCCCACAAGAGTAGGTACATTTCTTGCATAACCTTCCCCATTCCTAAGGGGGAGGACTCCCTTTTATTTCCAGATTCAAGAATTGATGGTTAACATGTCGGACTAAGAATTCAGCACTAATAACCTATGTTACTTTTCTACTAGAGCAAACAATGTTCCAGTTAAAGTTCTGTGAAAGGAAGATATGACGATATGCTCAAAGCATTCCAGCACAGATGTAAAAGCAAAGCTCATTGAGTTAGAAACCTACAATCCCAAGAGATGCTTTGCTAATGAGTCTCAAAATTTGTAGTTACAAGTAACCCATTCACATTAAAGTGGATCCAAATATCAGTCCAAATAAAACATCAAGATAAAATTTAGAAGGATCAATGTCAATAAGCCAGTATCTACATGCCTACACGAGACAAGGTACCGCAGGTTACAGGTACACATTGACACACATTCCATTAAAGAATAATGGATATAACGAATTAACCTGGTAACCAGGTATTCAGACACTACAGGACCCAGGCAAGTGAGCAAGCTACAATGCCAAGGAAGGCAATCAGCGCCCTGCTCTCTGATCATTCCGTTGACTATGCTCAAAGTCCCAATCAGTAAAGTCTATTCACCTTTAATGTTATGATACACCGATGCAATTAACTGAAACTTTGAAGGGAGCATTTTACAGCAATGCATTCTATTATAACCACACCGGAACCATGCGTATGTCAACAAGAAGTGCTCTTGCCATGTCCTAAATGAAAATGGCTACTATGCTGAGAAATACAACTACTCCATTTATAATTTTTGTAGTGCCCAAGCACGTCTGAATGCATGTCAGGACCGGTTCTGCGTTTCGTGTGGCACCAATTTTCACTGACATCAGGACAGAAATCTCTAGTCCAATTTCCTACATGCGCAATAACCACAAAGTCCTGATCCTAACCAAATCAAAATGTTGGAAACCACCGTCTCTATTAGTAATTCCATTCACATGGAGATCGCATAACTCCCATGACGCCCGGCCCACTTCGCACTAGTTTAACCAGTGACGTATCATCCACCATCAATGACAAATACATTTTTCCTTCTTCTGAATGGCAGTATGATCCGAAGATACAGAAACAAGAAAATGGCGGAGTAGTCTCGACACCGTGCAGCTATCCGTTTCTTTTCTTTTGTGATGAATTAGAAAGCATACAATTAAATGCGCAGTTGAAATTGGAGGAAGGGAGACGGAGCGTACGGGTCTCGAGTGCGAGGGCGAGGTAGGAGTTGCGGCGCTTCTCGAAGGCCTTGAGGCTGACGAACCCTGCCAGGAGGAGAAGCCCGCCCACGCCGGCGCCGCCCGCCAGTGAGGCGGTGCTGCCGCGGCGGAGGTAGCCCAGCAGGCCGCCGGCCAGGACCGCGAACCCGTAGGGGATCGTGAAGCAGAAGTCGTGCATCTCCGAAGCACCTCTCTCTCAGATCTCTCTCGGAGCCGAGATCTTGGAGGCCTTTGCCTTTTCTTCTGCTTCCTCTGTTTTTGGTCGTCGACTTGTGCTTGTGCGCGTGGTGGTCTGCGCAGAAGGGGCCAATGGTGGTTTTCTAACGGCGTTGGTTTCCCACTAAAATAAGTGGCCTAGGCCGCTTTCCGTGACTGTGAGTTGGAATGGATCTCATTCATCTTCTCCGCACAAAAAAAAAGTTATGTTGCACATTTCACTTATTTCAGTATTTGTTTCAGTTTCACTTTCTTTTAGTATTTCGCATATTACATAATTCAGTTATTTGAAATATTTCCGAAGCATATATCTCAAACATTTCAGTGCCTATTTCACCCTCCCTCTGTCCTGTAATATAAAAGTGTTGGTATATATTTTAGTTCACTTGTTGGTATATATTTACAACATACTTCCTCCATTTTCATAATGCAGTGCTTATAGATTTTTTTTCTTCTAAAAAACAAGCTTTACAAATTTTGATCAAGTTTCTAGAGAAAATTAATTACATCTACAACACAAAATTCACACCATTGGGTACACTCTCACATGTATTTTCACATTATATATGTGTGGCTTTATAGATATAGATGGTTCCATCTCTAAACTTGGCCAAACCTAGTAAAGTTTGACTTATAGAAAAATATATAGGCTTTACATTATGGAACAGATGGGAGTATATCTCAATCATTTTTATTTTCAAAACAATTAAAATCATTTCTGAAATGAATAAAATCATTTTCTGAAATAGTTGTTATCACTTGTGAATTCGTGAAACTTGTGAAATGTATTTGAATCAATTTGTCAATAGTGAAATTCAAACAAGTTTTTTGCAGGTCTAAAAATTCAAACACGTTCAAAATATATCCAATGATGGTCTTGTTTAGAAGGTCTTTTCGTTAGGATTTCAAAAAATATAGAACATTTTTAAAAATGAACTTATAGCTTAGAAGATATCAATAATCAATATATGCTAATAATAACAATAACAACAATAATAGTAATAAGGATTTGTTCTGATTAGGGAGACAAGGGAGTGATTCTACATGCAACTAAACCCCTCTCTCTCTCTCTCTCTATTCTCTCACATTGACTATCATTCCAGATCCTATCATCACTAGAATTATCATCTCCATCAACATCCTCATCAGCACTGTTATAATCCCCAAGTGCAAGGAAACACAATGATGGAAGTGGTAAGTATGGAGTGTCAAACCCACAGGAAGCTAAAGGTAAGATCAATATTCTCTCAAACTCTATCTGCCTGATACAACCCTACGTACACAGAGCGTTTCTTTATCTAGAAACAATAAATAAAAGTATCTTGCAAGTATAAAGAGGTAGTTTTGCAAGATAACAAAGAACGTAATCATAAACGATAAGTGCTTCCTAAGCAAAGATACAATATATTACAATACAATACAAATAGCGAGTGTGGAATAATGGTGGTATGGTGTGCGGAACTGTCCCTAGGCAATTAGCTAAGTTACTAAACCGATTGCAAGTTTCCATGTGGGAGAGGCCTCTACTAGCATGTCATCCCTTACTTGAAATTCTATGCACTTATGATTGGAACTATTAACAAGCATCCACAACTACTAACAAGTTAATTAAGGTAAAACCCAACCATCACATTAAGATATATTGTCCCCCCTTCAATCATGTACGTATCAATTTCTATGGTTAGGGGTGGTTTCTATTACTCCTACCCCTAGATGCATAGTCCTGTCAAAATACTACTAGCCCTAAGATGTGATCCACATGCGCGCTCATATGATGGGCACGAAAGGACAATAACATAACCACAAACACTTTAAACAAACCATAACAATTCACCAATTAACCCGTAGGACAAAATAATACACTCAAACACAATAAAGACAACACAAAATATAATTCATAACATCAAACACCATGTTCAAGTAGGGGATTATAGTAGGTTGCCGGAGAGTGAACCCTTGGAAAGAGGTGCGAAAGGTGATGAAGATGTCAGCGAAGACGGCGACGTTGATGAAGACGATAGCCGCGATGATGGTTCCCCCGACGGCACTCCAGTGCCACCGGGAGAGAGGGGGAGATAGGATCCCCCTCCGGCTTCCTCCCCCATGGCCTCCTCCTAGATGGGGAGAGGTTCTCCCTTATGGTCCTTGGCTATCATGGCTCTGGAAGGGGCAGGAGCCCCTCTGAGATTGGACCTCTTCTCTCTATATCTCTGTTTTCTGGTGTTGTTTTTTGGCCTTTCACCATTTCTTATATAGCTGGAGATTCATAACTTTGATCGGACTAAAATTTTGAGGTGTCCTTCGAAAATTAGCTTTCTTGCATGAACAACTTTGATCGGACTAAAATTTTGAGGTGTCCTTTGAAAGAACAACTCGAACCGACTTACAGGGCAGCCACACGGGCCCATGGCACGACCAGGGGGTGGCCGCGTGACCTATCCATGTGCGCCCCAGGCACTATTTTGCGTTGGTTCCTTCACCCAAAATTCACATATATTCCATAAAATCATATTAAATCGTCGGGATGTTCTGACCTTCCTAGATATTGATTTTTTTTAAAACAAAAGGCATGCAGAAAACAGGAACTGACACTAGATTAATAGGTTAGTCTAGAAAAAAACATATAAAAGTGCACCAAAACCATTAAGAAATTATGTAAATGTAACATGAGTAGTTCAAAAATTATAGATACATTGGATACATATCATGCGGTCATCTCCATCAGCTCCCTCAACCCTAACATTCTGATCTATGAACTTTTACCACCGATCCTTTGCTGGTATAGTTTATGGTGTTGGTTACTCTGTGTAGTTAATGCTTATTATTTTTTTGGTGAAAGATTAATTTGTTAAGATTTTTATTTATATATTCGTATCAATTGATCGATCCATATGATGTGTTGCGAGTAGCTTGTTATGTTCTTAAGGACATGTGAAGTTGAACCTAGTTCAATGTTTTGATATTATGGTGTGATGTAATTCTCTAGTGGTGATGTGCAAACTCAACTGGATATCACTTCACCTTCGTGGGTCTACAGGATAGCATTGTGTCATTAGCTTGTTCATGGATGGTGGTTAGAGTGACTAAAATTACCAAACCCTAAGTTTAGAAACTATTGCATGATGGGCTATTGGAACCTCAAAGTTTATCATACGTACTCCCTCCGTCCCAAAATATAAGACCATTTTGACACTTCCATAGTGTCAAAAATGGTCTTATTGAAAGTGCAACTATCCCTGGGTGGTTTTGGTAATTCCTAACAACATATAGCCCATTGAGCTAATGCTATTTCAAGATAAATATTTCAGGAAAGCTCAATGTTTGGCATGCCATGGATTAGAAAGTGGACCCTTCAAAATACTAAGAACACATGTTGGCTCAAGCTCAAGACTCTACATTTTACTTTTAGTGATCCAAGATCACATTGAGTCCATAGGAAAAGCCAATACTATTAAAAGTGGATGAGGTGTTGCTTAATGAGTTACTTGCTTAAAATGCTTAGTGATATGCTCCAAAACCCTCAACTGTTTTCTCATATCCACATATGTCCCAAACCAAAAGTCAAACTCGGCCCCACCGAAATTTCCTACCTGGCGCCACCGAGTTCACTTGACATAGCCACTGCCACAAACCCTAGTCATTTCGGTCTCACCGATAGGGATCTCGGTCTCACCAAGATGGGATTGCAACCTCTCTGTTTCCCTTCGTAACGTTTCGGTCCAACCGAGATGAGCGATCGGTCCCACCGAGATTGCAAATGCAAACTCTCTATTTCCCCTTTGTAACGTTTCGGTCTAACCGAGATGAGCGAATCGGTCCCACCGAGTTTGCCTGACCAACTCTCTATTTGCCTATTACCAAAATCAGTCCCACCGAGTTTGTGTAATCGGTCTCACCGAGATTACGTTATGCCCTAACCCTAATGGAATCGGTTCCACCGAGTTGACATGTCGGTCCCATCGAAAATCCTAACATTCACATTTTGAACTAAATCGGTTTGACCGAGTTTCATGATTCGATCCCACCGAGTTCGGTGATTTGTGTGTAACGGTTAGATTTTGTGTGGAGGCTATATATACCCCTCCACCCACTCTTCATTTGTGGAGAGAGCCATCAGAACATGCCTACACTTCCAACATACATTTTCCGAGAGAGAACCACCTACACTTGTGTTGAGGTCAAGATATTCCATTCCAACCACATAAATCTTGATCTCTAGCCTTCCCCAAGTTGCTTTCCACTCAAACCCTCTTTCCACCAAATCCAATCCTATGAGGGAGAGCTAAGTGTTGGGGAGCAAGGAGTTCATCATCAACACACCATCTATTACCTTTCGGAGAGTGGTGTCTCCTAGATTGGCTAGGTGTCACTTGGGAGCGTCCGTCAAGATTGTGGAGTTGAACCAAGGAGTTTGTACGGGCAAGGAGATCGCCTACTTCGTGAAGATCTACCCTAGTGAGGCAAGTCCTTCATGGGAGATGGCCATGGTGGGATAGACAAGGTTGCTTCTTCGTGGACCCTTCGTGGGTGGAGCCCTCCATGGACTCGTGCAACCGTTACCCTTCATGGGTTGAAGTCTCCATCAACGTGGATGTACGATAGCACCACCTATCGGAACCACGCCAAAAATCTCCGTGTCTACATTGAGTTTGCTCCCTCAAACTCCTCCCTTTACCTTCATATGCAATTATCTTACATTCTTCTGCTATACTCTTAGAATTGCATGTGTAGGTTAATTACTTGACTTGTGCTAAGTTGTTTAAATCTGCCAAGACTTAAAATTGGGAAAAGGCTATATTTTTATTTGGTCAAGTAGTCTAATCACCCCCCTCTAGACATACTTTCAATCCTACAAGTGGTATCAGAGCTTTGGTCTCTATTTGCTTTGATTTCCATAGCTTTTTTTGAAGGTAAGCAAATAGCTTTATTACGAAACATTCAGGGCAAGATCGCCCATAACAGAGTCAGCAACACTTGCTGGAATTACATGATCCGCAAATAAAACCTCTCCCATTGGGAGAGTCGTGCCTAATTGCGCCATATGGTGAGCTGCCATGTTGGCCTCTCGTTTGCAATGAGCAAACAAACATGAAGAGAACCATAGCCGGGATTGCACCTTGATATCCTCAATCGCCGCTGCGTACCGCGAGCAATCTGGAGTACGTCTGTTCAGAGCCTGTACAAGCATCTGGGCATCCATCTCCACTGCCAGCCGAATCACTCCCAACTCCGCCGCAAGTTCAAGAGCTTGTTCCACCGCTCTCAGCTCAGCACCGAAGGCATCAACAACATTGTCAATACGGCCAGCCGGCGCTGCCACCACCTCGCCTGCATTAGTCCTTACAACCACGCCCCAGGCTCCCAGCAATTCATCCTCCTAAAAAGCCCCGTCGACGTTGAATTTGAGAATATCCGGTGGTGGAGGGGTCCATCGGACCGTGCTCTTTGGTGGGGGTGGTGGTTTGCAGAAACACCCTTCATACTCTGCAGCCGTGCATGCAGCCCTCATGGCAAACTGCGCGTGGTCCATCGGCTTCTCTCCCTCTCGAACCTTGTTGCGTTGAGACCACCATTGCCACCACATGACGATGATAGCTATTCGATCCTTCTCAGGTATTTGCCAGAGGCAATCCAAGGTGATGTACGCGCTGTCACATTCCGTGAGTCTCAATCTCACAGGTTCAAGATCGAGGCCCCGCCATACCTGCTTTATCTCGTGGCACTCCACAAACAGGTGCTTAGCGGATTCATGCCTCGCATTGCACAGGAAGCATTTGTGATTCTCGATCGCCATACCCCTCCGACACAAAATGTCCTTTGTGGCCAGTGTGTTGTGCGCTAGACGCCACATAAAATGTTTGACCTTCCCCGGGCACGCTATGTCCCATAATCTTTTCCATTTTGCCTCCCCTCCTCCCTCCAGGTTACCATCGGCCAGTGCAAGCCTAGGTTCGGACAAAGCCTGCTTCAGCTTATACGCTTGCTTAACTGAGAACACACCTTTAGGATCGAAATGCCATGCTAGAAAGTCACCGGCTCCGTCCCTTAGTGGCATTTGGAGGATCAGTTTGACATCCTCTTCCCAGAACATCTCATTAACCAGGTCCACACCCCAGTTGCCAGATGTTGGGTCAATGAGCTCAGCGACTCTTGTCAGTAGGTTTGCCCCGCGAGGAGTGATGACTCGCCTAGACCAAGCACGCGGAATCCATGGATCATCCCAGATGTGGATGCTATGCCCGTCCCCAACCCGCCAGATCATTCCTTGCTTAACAAGATCAATGCCGTATGTGATACTGCGCCAGGCATATGACATGTTTGAGGTCGGTACCGCATCCAGTATAGAGCAGTCTGGGTAGTACTTTGCCTTCATAAGCTACGCACACAGACTCTCCGGTTGCTCTATCAGACGCCAAACCTGCCGGGCCAGCATAGCAATGTTGAAGTCATGTATGTCCCGAAACCCCAGGCCTCCCCTTCCCTTCGACCGTGTGAGCCTCTGCCAACTAATCCAATGGATCTTGTTGTCTTTATCTTGGTGCCTCCACCAGTATCTGGCAATCATAGAACTGAGCTCTTCACAGAACGATTTTGTGAGGTAGAAAACTAACATTGCAAAGGTTGGAATCGCTTGTGCAACTCCTTTAACGAGAATTTCCTTTCCTTGCCTAGACAAGGTCCTCTCATTCCAGCCCTGCATATGATTCCAAATCCGGTCCTTAAGATAAGCAAAAGCCTTGCGCTTGGATCATCCAATGTACACCGGCAGCCCCAGATATTTCTCATTGTATGCTTCACTTTGTATGCCCAGCGCCCCTTTTACATTTAACTTAGTTTGCTCGGAGCAGTTTTTGCTAAACATCACCGCAGACTTCTCATGGTTGATGCATTGCCCCGAGCACCTCTCATAAACCTGAAGGATGTGTTGGAGTTCCAAAGCTTCCTCCATCCGCGCACGCATGAGCAGCACTGAATCATCGGCGAAGAACAAGTGCGAGATAGCAGGCACCCCTGGGCAAATCCGTATGCCCTCAAAGTTGCCTATCTGCTGGGCCTCATTCAGCAACGCCGACAACCCCTCGGCACAAATCACAAAGAGATAGGGCGAACTTGGATCGCCCTGCCAGAGCCCTCTCGATGGTGCAAACTGTCGGGATAACTCACCATTAATCTTAATGATGTACCGCACTGAAACTACACACTTCATTACCAGCTTCACCCAGTTACGCGCGAATCTAAGCTTATGCATCATAGCTTCCAAGAAAGCCCACTCAACCCGGTCATAGGCTTTGCTCATGTCCACCTTTACCGCTGCAAACTCTTCTTTCGCAGTCCGTTTGTTCATCAAGAAGTGAGAAATCTCATAGTCCATGAGGATATTGTCCGTTATCAGCCTTCCAGGTACAAACGCACTTTGGTTGTCTGAGATGATCTCCGGCAGAATAAGCTTGAGTCGGTTGGCCACCACTTTTGAGACAATTTTGTACAAAACATTACACAAGCTGATAGGACGGAGATCCTTAATCCTCGAGGGGTTTTTCACCTTGGGTATTAGCACAACATGGGTATCATTCCACCCCTCCGGCATATCACCCCCCTCGAGTACACGCCGCACCTCCTCGATTATGTTCTTGCCCATCAACAACCAGTATTTTTTGAAGACCAGTGCGGGCATACCATCCGGTCCTGGTGCTTTGAGGTCACCAATCTGATCAAGTGCCGATTTGATTTCCATATCCGAGTAAGCAGCCATGAGGGTACCATTCATGGCACCTGTAACTTTCACCGGCACCGCCCGGAGCAGCTCATCATATTGGCCAATGCCATTCGAGGTGAAGAGATCCTGAAAATAAGACATGACATAGTTAGTTAAACCCCTTCCTTCCTCCACCACCACCCCATCCTCCCTTCTAAGTCTCCTAATTCTATTGGCCTTCCTCCACGCTGAGGCATATCTGAAGAAAAACTTAGTGTTCCTATCTCCCTCCTTTAGCCACCACACATGAGCCCGCTGTCTCCACTTAATGTCCACTACTTCCTCCAAATGATCCACCAAGCAATGCAACCGCACCTCCTCCGCAACCCTTTCAGGTGTAATAGCCTTCTTCCTACAGTTCTCCAGCTCCCGCTTGGCTTCCTTTAACTTTTTCTCCGAATCACCCACAACATCCTTACTCCATCTTGAAAGATCTCGAGCCACTCCATTCAACGCCGCAGCCACATCCACAACTCCGCCTTCTCTTACTCTCCTCCACGCCTCCTCCACCACTAAATCGCACCCTTCCTCCTTTAGCCACTTGGCCTCAAACCGAAATCCGCCACCACCCCCCTTCTCCTTGTTGGGGAACGTAGTAATTTCAAAAAATTTCCTACGCACACGCAAGATCATGGTGATGCATAGCAACGAGAGGGGAGAGTGTTGTCTACGTACCCTCGTAGACTATTCGCGGAAGCGTTATATCAACGCGGTTGATGTAGCCATACGTCTTCACGTCTGACCGATCCAAGTACCAAAAGCACAGCACCTCCGAGTTCTGCACACGTTCGGCTCGGTGACGTCCTCGCCTTCTCGATCCAGCAAGAGGGGCGAAGTACTAGATGAGTTCCGGCAGCACGACGGCATGGTGACGGTGTTGGTGAAGAACAATCTCCGCAGGGCTTCGCCTAAGCACTACGAAAACTATGACGGAGGATAAACTAGAGGGGATGGGGTTGCCGGCACACGGCTTGGTGTTTCTTGATGTGTCTTTGGTGCTAGCCCTACCCCTCTATTTATATGTTGAGCCCCGGGGTCGAAACTTGGAGTAAAAGCCTCCTCAAAGTCGGTTTCACCCGAAAGGCAAGAGTCCTTCTCGTACTCCAGGGCTAGACGCCAGGGTTCCTGGCGTCTAGCCTCTGGTCTCCGCAAAACTTCCTTTTGCACTTTCCAAAAGCCTCGTGGGCTTTCCCCTTTGGCCCAGATAAAGTGTTCTCGTGCCCAAACATTTTGGGAAACATCCGGAACCCCTTCCGGTGAATTCCGGAACCCTTCCGGAGATCAAACACTACTATCCCATATATCAAACTTTATCTCCGGACCATTCCGGAGTTCCTCGTCATGTCCGTGATCTCATCCCGGACTCCGAACAACATTCGGTCATCAACATACATAACTCATATAGTACTATATCATCAACGAACGTTAAGCATGCGGACCCTATGGGTTCGAGAACTATGTAGACATGACCAAGACACCTCTCTTGTCAATAACCAATAGCGGGACCTGGATGCCCATATTGGCTCCTACATATTCTACGAAAGATCTTTATCGGTCAACGCATAACAACATACATTGTTCCCTTTGTCATTGGTATGTTACTTGCCCGAGATTCGATCGTCGGTATCTCAATACCTAGTTCAATCTCGTTACCGGCAAGTCTCTTTACTCGTTCCGTAATACATCATCCCGCAACTAACTCATTAGTTGCAATGCTTGCAAGGCTTATAGTGATGTGCATTACCGAGTGGGCCCAGAGATACCTCTCCGACAATCGGAGTGACAAATCCTAATCTCGAAATACGCCAACCCAACAAGTACCTTTGGAGACACCTGTAGAGCACCTTTATAATCACCCAGTTACGTTGTGACGTTTGGTGGCACACAAAGTGTTCCTCCGGTAAACGGGAGTTGCATAATCTCATAGTCATAGGAACATGTATAAGTCATGAAGAACGCAATAGCAACAAACTAAACGATCAAGTGATAAGCTAACGGAATGGGTCAAGTCAATCACATTATTCTCCTAATGATGTGATCCTGTTAATCAAATGACAACTCACGTCTATGGTTAGGAAACATAACCATCTTTGATCAACAAGCTAGTCAAGTAGAGGCATACTAGTGACACTCTATTTGTCTATGTATTCACACATGTATTATGTTTCCGGTTAATACAATTCTAGCATGAATAATAAACATTTATCATGATATAAGGAAATAAATAATAACTTCATTATTGCCTCTAGAGCATATTTCCTTCAGTCTCCCACTTGCACTAGAGTCAATAATCTAGTTCACATCGCCATGTGATTTAACATCAATAGTTCACATCACCATGTGATTAACACCCATAGTTCACATCGACATGTGACCAACACCCAAAGGGTTTACTAGAGTCAATAATCTAGTTCACATCGCTATGTGATTAACACCCAAAGAGTACTGAGGTGTGATCATGTTTTGCTTGTGAGAGAAGTTTAGTCAACAGGTCTGCCACATTCAGATCCGTAAGTATTTTGCAAATTTCTATGTCAACAATGCTCTGCATGGAGCTACTCTAGCTAATTGCTCCCACTTTCAATATGTATCCAGATTGAGACTTAGAGTCATCTGGATCAGTGTCAAAACTTGCATCGACGTAACCCTTTACGACGAACCTTTTGTCACCTCCATAATTGAGAAACATATCCTTATTCCACTAAGGATAATTTTGACCAATGTCCAATGATCTACTCCTAGATCACTATTGTACTCCCTTGCCAAACTCAGGGCAGGGTATACAATAGGTCTGGTACACAGCATGGCATACTTTATAGAACCTATGGCTGAGGCATAGGGAATGACTTTCATTCTCTCTCTATCTTCTGCCGTGGTCGGGTTTTGAGTCTTACTCAACTTCACACCTTTGTAACACAGGCAAGAACTCCTTCTTTGACTATTCCATTTTGAACTACTTCAAAATCTTGTCAAGGTATGTACTCATTGAAAAACTTATCAAGTGTCTTGATCTATCTCTATAGATCTTGATGCTCAATATGTAAGCAGCTTCACTGAGGACTTTCTTTGAAAAACTCCTTTCAAACATTCCTTTATGCTTTGCAGAATAATTCTACATTATCTCCGATCAACAATATGTCTTTCACATATACTTATCAGAAATATTGTAGTGCTCCCACTCACTTTCTTGTAAATACAGGCTTCACCGCAAGTCTGTATAAAACTATATGCTTTGATCAACTTATCAAAGCGTATATTCCAACTCCGAGATGCTTGCACCAGTCCATAGATGGATCGCTGGAGCTTGCATATTTTGTTAGTACCTTTAGGATTGACAAAACCTTCTGGTTGCATCATATACAACTCTTCTTTAATAAATCCATTAAGGAATGCCATTTTGTTTATCCATTTGCCAGATTTCATAAAATGCGGCAATTGCTAACATGATTCAGACAGACTTAAGCATAGATACGAGTGAGAAACTCTCATCGTAGTCAACACCTTGAACTTGTCAAAAACCTTTTTGCGACAATTCTAGCTTTGTAGATAGTAACACTACTATCAGCGTCCGTCTTCCTCTTGAAGATCCATTTAATCTCAATGGCTCACCGATCATTGGGCAAGTCAATCAAAGTCCATACTTTGTTCTCATACATGGATCTCATCTCAGATTTCATGGCCTCAAGCCATTTCACGGAATCTGGGCTCATCATCGCTTCCTCATAGTTCGTAGGCTCGTCATGGTCAAGTAACATGACCTCCAGAACAACATTATCGTACCACTCTGGTGTGAATCTCACTCTGGTTTACCTACGAGGTTCGGTAGTAACTTGATCTGAAGCTACATGATCATCATCATTAGCTTCCTCACTAATTGGTGTAGTAGTCACAGGAACAGATTTCTGTGATGAACTACTTTCCAATAAGGGAGCAGGTACAATTACCTCATCAAGTTCTACTTTCCTCCCACTCACTTATTTCGAGAGAAACTCCTTCTCTAGAAAGGATCCGTTCTTAGCAACGAATATCTTGCCTTCGGATCTGTGATATCCTATGAAGACGCACTTCTCTGATTTGGGTTTGAGCTTATCAGGTTGAAACTTTTCACATAAGCATTGCAACCTCAAACTTTAAGAAACGACAGCTTAGGTTTCTTGCCAAACCATAGTTCATACGGTGTCGTCTCAACGGATTTAGATGGTGCCCTATTTAACATGAATGCAGCTGTCTCTAATGCATAACCCCAAAATGATAGTGGTAGATCGGTAAGAGACATCATAGATCGCACCATATCTAATAAAGTACGGTTATGACGTTCGGACACACCATTACACTGTGGTGTTCCAGGTGGCGTGAGTACTGAAACTATTTCACATTGTTTTAACTGAAGGCCAAACTCTTAACTCAAATATTTTGCCTCTGCGATTATATCGTAGAAACTTTTATTTTCTTGTTATGATGATTCTCCACTTCACTCTGAAATTCTTTGAACTTTTCAAATGTTTCAGACTTGTGTTTCATTAAGTAGATATACCCATATCCGCTCAAATCATCTGTGAAGGTCAGAAAATAACGATACTTGCCGTGAGCCTTAACACTCATCGGACCGCATACATCAGTATGTATTATTTCCAATAAGTCAGTTGCTCGCTCCATTGTTCTGGAGAATGGAGTCTTAGTCATCTTGCCCATGAGGCATGGTTCGCAAGCATCAACTGATTCATAATCAAGTGATTCCAAAAGCCCATTAGCATGGATTTTCTTCATGCGCTTTACACCAATATGACCTAAACGGCAGTGCCACAAATAAATTGCACCATCATTATTACCTTTGCATCTTTTGGTTTCAATATTATGAATATGTGTATCACTACAATCGAGATCCAACGAACCATTTTCATTCGGTGTGTAACCATATAAGGTTTTATTCATGTAAACAGAACAACAATTTATTCTCTTACTTAAATGAAAAACCGTATTGCAATAAACATGATCAAATCATATTCATGCTCAACACAAACACCAAATAACACTTATTTAGGTTCAACACTAATCCCAAAAGTATAGGGAGTGTGCGATGATGATCATATCAATCTTGGAACCACTTCCAACACACATCGTCACTTCACCCTTAACTAGTCTATGTTCATTCTGCAACTCCCGTTTCGCGTTACTACTCTTAGCAACTGAACTAGTATCAAATACCGAGGGGTTGCTACGAACACTAGTAAAATACACATCAATAATCTGTATATCAAATATACCTTTGTTCACTTTGCCATCCTTCTTATCTGCCAAATACTTGGGGCAGTTCCGCTTCCAGTGACCAGTCCCTTTGCAGTAGAAGCACTTAGTCTCAGGCTTAGGACCAGACTTGGGCTTCTTCACTTGAGCAGCAATTTGCTTGCCGTTCTTCTTGAAGTTCCCCTTCTTCCCTTTGCCCTTTTCTTGAAACTAGTGGTCTTGTCTACCATCAACACTTGATATTTTTCTTGATTTCTACCTTCGTCGATTTCAGCATTACGAAGAGCTTGGGAATCGTTTCCGTTATCCCTTGCATATCATAGTTCATCACGAAGTTCTACTAACTTGGTGATGGTGACTAGAGAATTCTGTCAATCACTATTTTATCTGGAAGATTAACTCCCACTTGATTCAAGCGATTGTAGTACCCAGACAATCTGAGCACATGCTCACTGCTTGAGCTATTCTCCTCCATCTTTTAGCTATAGAACTTGTTGGAGACTTCATATCTCTCAACTCGGGTATTTGCTTGAAATATTAACTTCAACTCCTGGAACATCTCATATGGTCCATGACGTTCAAAATGTCTTTGAAGTCCCGATTCTAAGCCGTTTAAGCATGGTGCACTAAACTATCAAGTAGTCATCATATTGAGCTAGCCAAATGTTCATAACATATGCATCTGCTCCTGCAATAGGTTTGTCACCTAGCGGTGCATCAAAGACATATTCCTTCTGTGCAGCAATGAGGATAAACCTTAGATCACGGATCCAATCCGCATCATTGCTACTAACATCTTTCAACTTAGTTTTCTCTAGGAACATATCAAAAAATAAACAGGGGAGCTAAACGCGAGCTATTGATCTACAACATAGATATGCTAATACTACCAGGACTAAGTTCATGATAAATTAAAGTTCAATTAATCATATTACTTAAGAACTCCCACTTAGATAGACATCCCTCTAATCTTCTAAGTGATCACGTGATCCAAATCAACTAAACCATCGATCATCACGTGAATGGAGTAGTTTCAATGGTGAACATCACTATGTTGATCATATCTACTATATGATTCACGCTCGACCTTTCGGTCTCAGTGTTCCGAGGCCATATCTGCATATGCTAGGCTCGTCAAGTTTAACCTGAGTATTCTGCGTGTGCAAAACTGGCTTGCACCCGTTGTAGATGGACGTAGAGCTTATCACACCCGATCATCACGTGGTGTCTGGGCACGACGAACTTTGGCAACGGTGCATACTCAGGGAGAACACTTCTTGATAATTTAGTGAGAGATCATCTTATAATGCTACCGTCAATCAAAGCAAGATAAGATGCATAAAGATAAACATCACATGCAATCAATATAAGTGATATGATATGGCCATCATCATCTTGTGCTTGTGATCTCCATCCTTCCGAAGCACCGTCATGATCACCATCGTCACCGGCGCGACACCTTGATCTCCATCGTAGCATCGTTGTCGTCTCGCCAATCTTATGCTTCCACGACTATCGCTACCGCTTAGTGATAAAGTAAAGCATTACAGCGCAATTGCATTGCATACAATAAAGCGACAACCATATGGCTCCTGCCAGTTGCCGATAACTCGGTTACAAAACATGATCATCTCATACAATAAAATTTAGCATCATGTCTTGACCATATCACATCACAACATGCCCTGCAAAAACAAGTTAGACGTCCTCTACTTTGTTGTTGCAAGTTTTACGTGGCTGCTACGGGCTTAAGCAAGAACCGTTCTTACCTACGCATCAAAACCACAACGATAGTTTGTCAAGTTGGTGTTTTTAACCTTCGCAAGGACCGGGCGTAGCCACACTTGGTTCAACTTGAAGGAAATATGCCCTAGAGGCAATAATAATGTTATTATTTTATTTCCTTATATCATGATAAATGTTTATTATTCATGCTAGAATTGTATTATCCGGAAACATAATACTTGTGTGAATACATAGACAAACTAAACGTCACTAGTATGCCTCTACTTGACTAGCTCATTAATCAAAGATGGTTATGTTTCCTAACCATAGACATGTGTTGTGATTTGATTAACGGGATCACATTATTAGGAGAATGATGTGATTGACATGACCCATTCCATTAGCTTAGCACCCGATCATTTAGTATGTTGCTATTGCTTTCTTCATAACTTATACATGTTCCTATGACTATGAGATTATGCAACTCCCGTTTGCCGGAGGAACACTTTGAGTGCTACCAAACGTCACAACGTAACTGGGTGATTATAAAGGTGCTCTACAGGTGTCTCCAAAGGTACATGTTGGGTTGGCGTATTTCGAGATTGGGATTTGTCACTCCGATTGTCGGAGAGGTATCTCTGGGCCCTCTCGGTAATGCACATCACCTAAGCCTTGCAAGCAATGCAACTAATGAGTTAGTTGCAAGATGATGTATTACAGAACAAGTAAAGAGACTTGCCGGCAACGAGATTGAACTAGGTATTGAGATACCGACGATCGAATCTCGGGCAAGTAACATACCGATGACAAAGGGAACAACGTATGTTGTTATGCGGTCTGACCGATAAAAGATCTTCGTAGAATATGTGGGAGCCAATATGAGCATCCAGGTTCCGCTATTGGTTATTGACCGGAGATGTGTCTCGGTCATGTCTACATTGTTCTCGAACCCGTAGGGTCCGCACGCTTAAGGTTTCGATGACAGTTATATTATGAGTTTATTAGTTTTGATGTACCGAAGTTAGTTCGAAGTCCCGGATGTGATCACGGACATAACAAGGAGTCTCGAAATGGTTGAGACATAAAGATTGATATATTGGACGGCTATATTCGGACACCGGAAGTGTTCCGAGGAAGTTTCGGATAAAACCGGAGTACCGGGGGGTTACCAGAACCCCCGGGGGGTTAATGGGCCTCATGGGCCTAAAGTGGAGAAGAGGAGGGGTGGCCAGGGCAGGCCGCGTGCCCCCTCTCCTCCTAGTCCGAATTGGACAAGGAGGAAGGGGCGGCGCCCCCCTTTCCTTCCTCTCCTCTCTCCCTTCCTTCCCCCTCTCCTACTTGGACAAGGAAAAGGAGGGAGTCCTACTCCCGGTAGGAGTAGGACTCCTCCCTGGCGCGCCTCATCATGGCCGGCCGCCCCTCCCCCTTGCTCCTTTATATACGGGGGCAGGGGGCACCTCTAGACACAACAATTGATCCTTGAGATCTCTTAGCCGTGTGCGGTGCCCCCCTCCACCATAATCCTCGATAATATTATAGTGGTGCTTAGGCGAAGCCCTGCGACGGTAGAACATCAAGATCGTCACCACGCCGTTGTGCTGACGGAACTCTTCCCCGACACTTTGCTGGATTGGAGTCCGGGGATCGTCATCGAGCTGAATGTGTGCTACAACTCGGAGGTGCCGTAGTTTCGGTGCTTGATCGGTCGGGCCGTGAAGACGTATGACTACATCAACCGCGTTGTTATAACACTTCCGCTTTCGGTCTACGAGGGTACGTGGACAACACTCTCCCCTCTTGTGGCTATGCATCACCATGATCTTGCGTGTGCGTAGGAATTTTTTTTGAAATTACTACGTTCCCCAACACAACTAAAGTTGGAGAAACTGACACCCGCCAGCCACCTGTGTGCAAAGCACGTCGGTAGAACCAGTCTCGCGTAAGCGTATGCGTAATGTCGGTCCGGGCCGTTTCATCCAATAACACCGCCGAACCAAAGTATGACATGCTGGTAAGTAGTATGACTTATATCGCCCACAACTCACTTGTGTTCTACTCGTGCACAACATCAACGCATAAAACTTAGGCTCGGATGCCACTGTTGGGGAACGTAGTAATTTCAAAAAAATTCCTACGCCAACGCAAGATCATGGTGATGCATAGCGACGAGAGGGGAGAGTGTTGTCTACGTACCCTCGTAGACCGTTCGCGGAAGCGTTATATCAACGCGGTTGATGTAGTCATACGTCTTCACGTCCGACCGATCCAAGTACCAAAAGCATGGCACCTCCGAGTTCTGCACACGTTCGGCTCGGTGGCGTCCTCGCCTTCTCGATCCAGCAAGAGGGGCGAAGTAGTAGATGAGTTCCGGCAGCACGACGGCGTGGTGACGTTGTTGGTGAAGAACAATCTCCGCAGGGCTTCGCCTAAGCACTACGAAAACTATGACGGAGGATAAACTAGAGGGGACGGGGTTGCCGGCACATGGCTTGGTGTTTCTTGATGTGTATTTAGTGCTAGCCCTACCCCTCTATTTATATGTTGAGCCCTGGGGTCGAAACTTGGAGTAAAAGCCTCCTCAAAGTCGGTTTCACCCGAAAGGCAAGAGTCCTTCTCGGACTCTAGGGCTAGACGCCAGGGTTCCCGGCGTCTACCCCCTAGACGCCAGGGTTCCTGGCGTCTAGCCTCTGGTCTCCGCAAAACTTCCTTTTGCACTTTCCAAAAGCCTCGTGGGCTTTCCCCTTTGGCCCAGATAAAGTGTTCTCGTGCCCAAACATTTCGGGAAACATCCGGAACCCCTTCCGGTGAATTCCGGAACCCTTCCGGAGATCAAACACTACTATCCCATATATCAAACATTATCTCCGGACCATTCCGGAGTTCCTCGTCATGTCCGTGATCTCATCCCGGACTCCGAACAACATTCGGTCATCAACATACATAACTCATATAGTACTATATCGTCAACGAACGTTAAGCATGCGGACCCTACGGGTTCGAGAACTGTGTAGACATGACCGAGACACCTCTCTGTCAATAACCAATAGCGGAACCTGGATGCTCATATTGGCTCCCACATATTCTACGAAGATCTTTTATCGGTCAGACCGCATAACAACATACGTTGTTCCCTTTGTCATCGGTATGTTACTTGCCCGAGATTCGATCGTCGGTATCTCAATACCTAGTTCAATCTCGTTGCCGGCAAGTCTCTTTACTTGTTCTGTAATACATCATCTTGCAACTAACTCATTAGTTGCATTGCTTGCAAGGCTTAGGTGATGTGCATTACCGAGAGGGCCCAGAGATACCTCTCCGACAATCGGAGTGACAAATCCCAATCTCGAAATACGCCAACCCAACATGTACCTTTGGAGACACCTGTAGAGCACCTTTATAATCACCCAGTACGTTGTGACGTTTGGTGGCACACAAAGTGTTCCTCCGATAAACGGGAGTTGCATAATCTCATAGTCATAGGAACATGTATAAGTCATGAAGAAAGCAATAGCAACAAACTAAATGATCAAGTGCTAAGCTAACGGAATGGGTCAAGTCAATCACATGATTCTCCTAATGATGTGATCCTATTAATCAAATGATAACTCATGTCTATGGTTAGGAAACATAACCATCTTTGATCAACGAGCTAGTCAAGTAGAGGCATACTAGTGACACTCTGTTTATCTATGTATTCACACATGTATTATGTTTCCGGTTAATACAATCCTAGCATGAATAATAAACATTTATCATGATATAAGGAAATAAATAATAACTTTATTATTGCCTGTAGAGCATATTTCGTTCACTCCTGTCCCCCATATCCACCGTATCAACCACCACTGGCCGGTGATCAGAGTGCCGTGGCAGCTCATTTCGAACACGGAACTCCGGGAATTTGGAGCACCACTCCATATTAGCAGTAGCGCGATCGAGCCGGCCACATATGTATCCATTAGCATTCGTACAGTTATTCCACCATGTGATTACATCACCTTCATATCCCATGTCACTCAATTTGCACCCATCTAACGCCTCCTTGAACAAGTTCATGCAGCTCTCTGATCGATCCGCACCTCCCCTCTTCTCCTCATTTGATATAATCTCATTGATGTCCCCCAGACATAACCATGGCCTATTCTCCTAATGTTGTTGGTTCAGCAGATGCAACGTCCTCCAGGTTTCCTTCTTCCTTCCCCATTGTGACTCTCCATACACCCCCATTATTCTCCAAACAGATCCATCTTCCTCCGTTATGTCAGCATCAATATGCCTCCTTCCCAGGGAACGCAAGGAGAGATTCACTCCTCTTCTCCAGAAAATAGCCACACCCCGACTCCTTCCCTCTGAGCCCTTGGCACACATGTTCACCAAACCAAGCTTCCACCTAAATTGCTCCAACTCCTGCTCTAACAGCTTTGTTTCGCACAGAAATAAAACATCGGGATCCTCCGCCCTCTTGAGATCCAAGAGGCCACGAACTGCCGGGCCGTTCCCGAGTCCCCGGCAGTTCCATCTCACTATCCTCATTGCGTCCGGCGGGGCTGCTCCTGCAGCCCGGCCGATATTACAAGGTTTGAAGCATGCACCTCCTCCCGAACCTCCCCCGTGCTATTCACATGACCCCTCTTCATGCTGGCCTCCTCTTCTCCCTCCTGCAAACCCCTCTTCTGTCCAAGCACAGGGCCTCCCACACCACCACCCTCCCCTTCCGCTCTTCCCTCCCGGTTCACCTTCTTGTATTTCTTTGGTTTGTACCCATCCTTCTTATTCTCTCTTCTAGCAATGGGGCCAATCTCATCTGCTAGCTTCCCTTTCTTCTTCTTCTCATCTAGCGGCTTAGCACACTCCTCGACCCCCCACTCTTCCCAATATCTACCTCCATAGCTGCCTTTTTCATCTCTTCAGTCGGTAACCCCTTGTCACCCCCTCTCCAACCTTCAAATCATTCGCTGCCCCCCAACGCTATCAATCCGTTCGACAAATGTCAATCTCTTCTGATTCACTAAAGTGCCACCTGCTTTTTGTGTCTTGCTAGGGCTCACAACCTCCTCTCCATCCTCCGATCTCCCTCCGCTCGACCTGGACTCCGTTTTCCTCCAAGAGATGTTGTCGCTGCGAGATTTACCACCTGTCTTGCCAAAGCCATACGTCCTAGTCCCTCCCGAGCCACTACCACTGCCGCTCGCCATCTTCCTTCCCAGCCACGCATCCTCTCCACCTCTCCTCCTGCTCATATCTGCCTTCAACCACCTCCCATACTGAGCTTTTTCCCCTTTCTTCAGTTTAATTTGGCAGCTCTTATCAACATGACCAAGCATGCCACAGATATATCAGAAGTCCGGTAAATATTCAAACTCAAATCGGCAGAACGGACGCTCCTTCTCCTTGCTAGTATCCTTCTCCTCCACAATCTCATCATCACTCTCTACCTCCTCATCCAGGAAGATGCCTCTCATAATAGGTTTGTTTATGGGCATACGGGCCTTAATCCTCAAGAACCGCCCCATCGCCGATCCATCCACCCCCGTGTCCATCTCCACAAATCTTCCAACCAGATTACCAATATCTTCCGCTGTATCTTCCTCCATCTTCCCCAACGGTAGTCCAAAAACCCTAATCCACATCGGGATATCCTCAAACACATACTGATCAATCCATTTACTGGGCACAAAATCCACCATTACCACCAGATCGTTGTCGAACATCCAAGGCCCATCCTCCAACGCCTTGCACTTCCCGCTCTCCTGCTTGAACGTGAAGAGGAAGACATTCTCCCCAAGCTCCTTGCACTCTACTCCCTTCAAGGGGCACCAGCAGCGTCCGAGTGCCATGCAGATCGTATCGAGATGCGCTGGCCTATCTTAATTTCCATAGCTTTTGGTGATCATAGCCTTGGTTTCACAACCTAGGAGAGTATGACATCTAGCGAGGGAAATTACCACCGTAGAGGTCCTTACTTTGATGGTACTAATTTTGCACTTTGGAAGCATAAGATGAAAATGCATATTCTTGGACATAACCCCCCTGTTTGGGATATTGTGTGTATTGGCTTGCAAGGTGAATTCTTTGATGGGAGAGAACCGAATCGTGAAGCTACCGTGGAAGAGTTGAAGATGCTGCAATACAATGCTCAAGCTTGTGATATTCTCTTTAACGGATTGTGCCCCGAAGAATTCAACAAAATCAGCCGTCTTGAGAATGCAAAGGAAATTTGGGATACTTTGATTGATATGCACGAAGGTACCGACTCCGTCAAGGAATCCAAATTGGATGTGCTTCAAAGTCAACTTGACAAGTTCAAAATGAAGGATGGTGAACGTGTCGCTGAAATGTACTCTAGGCTTGCTCTCATCACAAATGAGATTGCCGGCTTAGGAAGTGAAGAGATGACCGACAGATTCATCATCAAGAAGATCCTAAGATCCTTGGATGGAAAATATGATACCGTGTGCAAATTGATCCAAATGATGCCAATTACAAAGATCTCAAGCCAATGAAAGTCATTGGAAGAATTTTTGCTAATGAGATGTTACTTAAGGATAAGGAAGAGATCCACAACAAGTCAAGTGGTGCTTATAGAGCCTCATGTGATGCTCCCACATCATCAAGTGAGAAATAAACCTTCAATGAAGAATTGAGCCTACTGGTGAAGAACTTCAACAATTTCTACAAGAGTAGAAGCAAGGAAAGAAGTTCCAAGTCAAGGTCCTACAATGACAAAAGATCTTCAAGTCGTGAACGTAATTGCTACAATTGTGGAAGACCTGGACATTACTCCAATGAGTGTACGGATCCCTACAAAAGAAGAGAAGATTCTCCCAAAAGAAGAAGTAGAAGAGAAGAATCACCACCTAGAGAGAGAAGGAGTAGAGATGATCGTTATGAGCGAAGACCCTCTCGGAGAAGCAAGGATTTGGAAAGGAAGGACAAGTCATCAAAGAGCTACACAAAATGAAGACATCAAGCTCATGTTGGTGAATGGGTATCCGGCTCCAACTCCGACAATCACTTCGAAAGAAGTTACCACTCCGACTCCGAATACACTCAAGATGAAGGTGTTGCCGGTCTAGCACTTGTGTCAACCGACTCCTACGACATATTTGACTCACCAAATGAACGAATTGGAAGATGCTTCATGGCTAAAGGCCCAAAGGTATCACACCCCAAGTATGTTGATTTCAATAGTGATGAAGATGATTTGCTAGGTGATGATGATTTACTTGTTGACAACTCTAGTTATGAAAAGTATGATGAACTTGCTATTAATCATGCTAATCAATATAAAACGAATGACAATGATAAGAAGGAGATTGATCGTCTAACTAAAGAACTAAACACTCTTAAGTTAGCTCATGAAACTACCTTGGAAGATCACCGAGAACTTTTAAAGACTCATGAGAAGCTACGCTTTGAAAAGCTCAACCTTGAGCAAGAGCATGAGTTCTTAAAGGCAATCAATGATGATCTTCGCAAGAAAAGTTCTTCTTACATTGCCAAGCGTTTACTCTTTTCTACTTACATGCCACAAGTCAAATCTAGCAACAAGAACAAGAAAGATTCTTCTTCTAGTAGTAACAATAATCATGCTAAAACCAATGTTGTTGCTTCTAGTAGTTCTCTTGATTCCACTAATGATTCTCTTAGACAAGTTACACTTGAGCAAGAAAATAGCTTATTGAAGGGAATTATAGAGAAAGGTGTTTACAAGAGTCTCGCCGGAAGTAAGCAATTTGAGGAAATTGTACGCAAGCAAGGAAGACACCGGAATAATCAAGGTGTTGGTTTTGAACGGAAGTTCAATGCCAATGGAGTTGAGTGGGAAGAAGATCAATACCCCAAGACAAAGTTTGTTCCCCAACAAGAGAAGTATGATCCTACTTCTTTCCAAGGAACACAAGCTCAAGATGATCTTCCACCACAAGACCACAAGCTAAAGGGTAAGGACAAGCTTCAAGAGGAGATTGATGCATTTGAAGAAGCCCCTAAGGCATTGGTCAAGTGGGTTACCAAGACTACATCAAGTTATACTTCATCAAGTACGACTACATCTCCAAGGATTCCCATCAAGATGGTGTGGATCCTGAAGAAGAAGAACTAGAGAGTTCTTGAGGGTGACTCCGCCAACATACTTCGCTCATATCATTTTGGCAAGGACAAGTGCAAACAACTTCCATATCTTGCACTAGTTCAAGGAGTCACAAACCCTCTTGTTGGTAAGACAAGGGACAAGGTAACCTAATGCATTCATGGACATCATGTCATGTGAATATCACTCTATGTCTATGGATATCCTTGTCTGTTCCTTGTGGGGCTAACCCGTGTAGGTATTGAAAGTGCAACTCACTGCAAAGGATTGCTCCGATTGATCTACATCAACTTTGAGCACCGACATCTTCAACACCTACATGAAGTCATCATCGACAAAACCCAAGGTTAGTTCATCCCTCCTAGGGGGGATACCACATCTAGGGGGATCTTTACTCTAATCAATTGAGCTAAAGCAACTCTAAAGATGTGAACACAACAATGCATTATGTAAAAGTGGTAACCCCACTTGTGCTTAAATGATGAGTATGACCTATGATCAAATGTTCTCATTTGACTCCTCAGTCAATATACTCATATATAGATGACCTAGTCATTACCAAATTGCTTGATAGACACTAGAGTGATTGTGCATGCTTTGCCACATATTTCATTTGCCATCTTATTGTGTGAGCATGTTGGTTGCATATTTTACTCATTCGAGGACATCCATTTGTTGCCTTGATTGTTTGGCTTTTTCTCTTTTGCCAAATGGATGGACAAGAATGCCTAAGGACTTCCTCTAGCTATCTATGCTTTTCTCGTCTCAAACTCTATTCATGCTACATCACAAAGTTTGATCAAGTCAGATTCGAACCACTCTATGTGAGGAGCACTCGGAATCCCGGATTCGTCATAGACTTAAACTTCCAAAACCTCTTTGTGCATTTCGGTATGACCGAGTCATCCATTTCGGTCACACCGAGATCACTAAGTTGATCTAGGTTTTCAATCTCGGTGCAACCGATTTGAACTTTTCAGTCACACCGAGTTGCAGTAACCGCTTGCGATTCTGCATCTCGGTGCCACCGAGTTGTCCACTCGGTCACACCGACAGGGTCGGGATATATATACCCACGGGTGAGATTTTGGAAATTTCTTCAAACTCGTCAGCCCGCGCGTGTGTCCTGCTCTGCCTCCTCGGGTCTTCGGATCGTCTCCTTGCCGCCAGCGACCTCCTGCCGCTGGTTTCCATCACCGTCAACGGAAATCTGCTCTGCCGTTGTCGCCGTAGCGAACTCCCGCCGAACTAGGGTATGGGTTTGACCCTTGTGCTATTCTTTTACCTCCGATTCATAGCACATTGTTTTGCCATGATACTTACCACATATGCAAACACTCTATCCACTGAAAAAATCCTTTAGGTTAGATTTAATTTGAAAATTTAGGGTTAGGTCTCCGCCAAACTCATCTCGGACCGATCGAGTTGTAGAAATCGGTCTCACCGATTTGGCTTAGGCCATATCACTTGCAATTTTCGGTCTAACCAAAAACTACAAATCGGTGTGACCGAGTTCGATTCTCGGTGAAACCTTAGCAGTCTCGGTGCCACCGAACTGTGACTCGGTCTGACCGAGTTCACTAGTTTAGGTTCCAAAAGCTACTTCGGTATCACCGAGTTTACAAATCGGTAGCTCCGAAATGCTTTCTGTGGAGAACTAAAACTAAGTTTTTTAAGTCATCTATTTTGCAAAAAAAACTCTGCACTTTGTGATGCTCATCCACTCTATCTCATCTACATCTATTCACAGGGTCTGCTATCAGTGAGTTTGCAGAGATGTCTGATCAGAGTGACAGTCAGAACAGGTCTGAGGAACATGTGCAGTTGAGTGAGGGTTCAGATCCCTCGAGCACTTCTGATGATGGCAGCTGGAGCACTCCCAGCAACTTGCCAAAGGTAGCCACCATATCTAGGAAGAAGAGAACCTCAAAAATCTGAGGATGAGGATTATGTTGCCACTGAGGAGGAAGTAAGCTCCAAGAAGAAGGTGTTGAAAAAGGAGTATGGCACAACTGCTACAGTTAAGCAAGGAATGAATAAGAAGGCTCCAGCAAATAGAATTCCTATGTCTAAGGCCAGAGCCTCTACTCAAGGGACAATGGAGTTCACTCTTGAACCCAAAGAAGGTGGAGAAGGCAAGAAAAGGAAGGAGAGGGTCAAGAAGACCATTGCCAGAGTCATTGGCAAGCCCTCCATGATGAGAGATCCATCTGAAGAAGAGGAAGAGGAAGAGGATGCTGCACCAGCACCCAAAGCTCAGAAGCTTATGGGAGATGATATAAAGTCAGGGGCTGCTCCATCAAAGCCCAAGACAGCTCCCGAAGCTCCAGCCCAGTAAGCCCAAGAGGAACACCAGAAGTATACCTGCTAAAGAAAAGAACAAGGCCCCAGTGCCTCAGGCTGAAGAAGAAGATGACGAGTCTCTTATTTTGAGAAAATTGAAGCCCAAGATTCCAGACCACAATGATGCTCATCTAGTCGCTGTGAACATGCACATCAGGAAAGATTCAAGACTGAGATTGTGGAGAGAGTCTGATCCTTATGCTGTGAGGAGGAGGACTGCAGTTGACTACCGATTTCATACAAAGGAACAACAAGACTTTTATGAAACTATTTTGCTTGACAATAAGCCCATTGTCTATGACATGAGATGGGTTGATTGGGAATACATCCAGGAGAATGAAGATCACTTTCCAGGAGTTTATGACAGCTTCAAAGCATGTGGAGTAGATGAGTTTGTTGGACAGAAGCTCACAAAATGGAATGATGAGCTGATCATGCAGTTTTACTCCACTGCTCACTTTTACCCAGATGGGAAGATCATATGGATGTCAGAAGGTACTAGGTACCAATCCACAGTTGAAGAATGGGCAAAATTGATAAATGCCCCAGAAGAACATGAAGATGACTTGGATGTGTATGCCAAGAAGAAGAAGGACCACAACACTATGGCTAACATGTACAAGGAGATCCCAGATAAAGCTTTGGAGCCTCACAAGCTTGGATCTGTACACTTCTTGTTGTCTGGTCTGCCTACTATCAACTGGATCCTAAGGCACACTCTGCTACCCAAGTCAGGAGATCACAAGATGATCAGAGGGCACTTTATCAACCTGCTACAGCTTTTTGATGTCCCTCAGAAGTTCAAGGTCATGAGTCTGATTGTAGATACAATCAAGAGGACTGTTGCTGACCAGAAGAGAAGCTATGGGTATGCTCCACACATTCAGGAGCTCATCAACTCCAAGATGGGCACAAGAACCTATCTGTTGGATAAGGAGCATCTACCCCTGTATCCTGATTTTGAAGATAATACTGTTGTGATGAATGAGGAGGAACCATCATCAGTTCAAGCATAGGAGAAGAGAGCCAAAGCAAAGGCTGAGAAAGCTGCCAAGATGCTAAGTGTTGAAGAGGCATCTCAAGTTTTCCTGAAGAGCAAGCAAGATCAACTTGCATATCTGATCCAGTCTACACTGAGGATTGAGAAGGGCTTGGCCACCCTGACTCAAAACCAGGAGAGCTTGGAGAGGATCATAGATACCAAATTTTATGATCTTCATCTGAAGGTAACTGAGATTCAAACATCAGTTGAGCAGCTTCAGGAGGAAGTAGAAGAGAAGAGAGGCAAGGCAACCACAGATGCATTTCAGCGAGTGCCAAGGAGTTAGAGGTCTGCTGCCGTGCCAGTGACAGATTTTAGAGCTACAACATCAGCACCAACATCTACAGCTCTAGTGCCACCTCCAGCAGCCACTCCACCAGCTCCAACTACATCAACAGATGCCTTCATCCTTGAAGTTCTCTACACCACCTCCCGAAGACCAAGCCTGAGAGATGCATAGCACAATGCATATTTGAACTTTTTGGTAACTTGTTTCCAAAGGGGGAGAAATATGTATAGATCATAGGCTTCGAGAGAGTGTTTTGCGTCTTTGCCTTTGGTTGAACTTTTTATTGTGTGAGATACTTTATGTCCTTGTGTGAGATACTTGTGTGATCATGTGATTGATCATTTGCTACCTTAATGCTTGTTTAGATGATACTATCTTTTATATCCATATATGATCATTCACTTGCTTGGTGATGAGTGCATGCTTTTAATTTATATCATTTTGAGTGCTCCACCAAGATGTATGTGACATGGAAGAGTAACCCATGATCCTAATCGATTGTGCATTTGCATTCAAAAGCAAATTTTAAATAATGCACAAATTAAGGGGGAGCTCTTGCTTATCACATACTTCTCAAAGCGACGATGTTTTTCAACCTTATTATCATCTGTCGAAGCTTTGATCTATATGTTGTCATCAATTACCAAAAAGGGGGAGATTGAAAGTGCAACTATCCCTAGGTGGTTTTGCTAATTCCTAACAACATATAGCCCATTGAGCTAATGCTATTTCAAGATAAATATTTTAGGAAAGTTCAATGTTTGGCATGGCATGGATTAGAAAGTGGACCCCTCAAAATACTAAGAACACATGTTGGCTCAAGCTCAAGACTCTACATTTTACTTTTAGTGATCAAAGATCACATTGAGTCCATAGGAAAAGCCAATACTATTAAAAGGGGATGAGGTGTTTCTTAATGAGTTACTTGCTCAAAATGCTTAGTGATATGCTCCAAAACCCTCAACTACTTTCTCATATCCACATATGTCCCAAACCAAAAGTCAAACCCGGCCCCACTGAAATTTCCTACCCGGCGCCACCGAGTTCAGTTGACATAGCCACTGCCACAAACCCTAGTCATTTCGGTCTCACCAATAGGGATCTCGATCTCACCGAGAAGGGATTGCAACCTCTCTGTTTCCCTTCGTAACGTTTTGGTCCAACCGAGATGAGCGATCGGTCCCACCAAGATTGCAATGCAAACTCTCTGTTTCCCCTTTGCAACGTTTCGGTCTAACCGAGATGAGCGAATCGGTCCCACCGAGTTTGTCTTACCATCTCTCTGTTTGCCTATTACCAAAATTGGTCCCACCGAGTTTATGTAATCGGTCTCACCGAGGTTACGTTATGCCCTAACCCTAATGGAATCGGTTCCACCGAGTTGACATGTCGGTCCCACCGAAAATCCTAACATTCACATTTTGAACTAAATCGGTCTGACCGAGTTTCATGATTCGGTCCCACCAAGTTCGGTGATTTGTGTGTAACGGTTAGATTTTGTGTGGAGGCTATATATACCCCTCCAACCACTCTTCATTCGTGGAGAGAGCCAACAGAACATGCCTACACTTACAACATACATTTTCTGAGAGAGAACCACCTACACTTGTGTTGAGGTCAAGATATTCCATTCCAACCACATAAATCTTGATCTCTAGCCTTCCCCAAGTTGCTTTCCACTCAAACCCTCTTTCCACCAAATCCAATCCTATGAGAGAGAGCTGAGTGTTGCGGAGCCTATCATTTGAAGCACAAGAGCAAGGAGTTCATCATCAACACACCATCTATTACCTTTCGGAGAGTGGTGTCTCCTAGATTGGCTAGGTGTCACTTGGGAGCCTCCGTCAAGATTGTGGAGTTGAACCAAGGAGTTTGTATGGGCAAGGAGATCGCCTACTTCGTGAAGATCTACCCTAGTGAGGCAAGTCCTTCGTGGGCGATGGCCATGGTGGGATAGACAAGGTTGATTCTTCGTGGACCCTTCATGGGGGGAGCCCTCTGTGGACTTGCGCAACTGTTACCCTTCGTGGGTTGAAGTCTCCATCAACGTGGATGTACGATAGCACCACCTATCGGAACCATGCCAAAAATCTCCGTGTCTACATTGCATTTGCTCCCTCAAACTCCTCCCTTTACCTTCATATGCAATTGTTTTACATTCCGCTGCTATACTCTTAGAATTGCATGTGTAGGTTACTTACTTGACTTGTGCTAAGTTGTTAAAATCTGCCAAGACTTAAAATTGGGAAAATGCTAGATTTTTATTTGGTCAAGTAGTCTAATCACCCCCTCTAGACATACTTTTGATCCTACACTTATATTTCGGGACAGATGGAGTATGTTTTTTTTCAAGTAAGAACAACACATTATCATAGGTACCACTACACATTAAATTATCAAAGCAATGAATAGTTGTAGCGACCCAACCTCAAATGGTCAAGTCTCTGTGCTTCAGTGCCATCCATGGATCGGTAATGCTGACACACACAGTACTCGAAGGATTTATAACAGAGTAGCAATCACACACTTATTACATCGAATGTCTCCAAAAGAGAACTTATTACAATAAATATGGCTTAAGGCCATCTAATACGATAACAGCGGAAGGCTTGGAAGATAAAGTGAGTCCATCAACTCCAGCGGCATAGCTGAGCTGCACGACAACGACCTAGCGAACCTTACTCCTCGTCTGAAAAGTCTGCAACATGATATGTTGCAGCCCGAAAACGGGCCATCACATGGAATATGCTGGCAATGTAACACAGTAGAGCAATGAACAGAAATATTGCTAACACTATATGCATATTTGGCTGGTGGAGGCTGTATGGTTATAATGTTTTTGCGAAACGCCAATTTTTCCCTACAACAAAGGAATAAGTTTTATTTTAACTATCATGGTAGTTGAAACATCATTGAGAAGGTTCCTCCAACTCAATCCCAATTGAAGTAGTTCATTAACACAACAAATTAATTTAGAGTGATGAGATACAAAAGGAAAATCCAAGTACTAGATACTCAAGATTGTCCATAATCGGGGACACGGCTAAGCATGATTAGATTGTACACTCTGCAGAGGTTTGCGCACTTTTCCCCACAAGACTCGATCTCCTCCATTGGATTTCTCGCACTACATAATGTTTGAGAAACAGATGACCGAGACACAGTATTTCGGAAGCATTTACTCTTTACTCTGGGTGGACAGTTACACCTACTTTCCCTCTACATCTGCTAGCCCACCACTGAAAGAGGTCACACAACTTACTCATACTATGCCAGAGCCCATAATGGCTTGTGGCTGCACACGGAAGTTTCTAGCATGAATAATCTTATGATCCCTTTGAGCCTGGGTGGCGGACCGTAGGATGATTACACGGGTACTCCGGGATATCCGAAGACAACACTGGATTCTCCAGGTGCCCAAACAAGCAATCCACCCAGATGTGTATTAAATTTTCCACCTTAAGTTGAACCATTAATTAACAATCTCACATCTGTCATGGATACACTCAAACCCAATCCACATCTATGAGCATAGCATAGCAATATAAGCAACGTAGAGGTAACTCCTGAGGGTTTGATAATAAAACATGTAATAGGTTCTACCTCATCATCTAATTCCCAAACCCACAAGTTAATCACTTCCTAATCATGCAGTGTTTGAGGATTGGAACTAATGCATAAAAATTGGGTAATAAAGGGGTATGATCAAAGTGTTACTTGCCTTGCTGATGATCCGTGAAACCTAGAGACTCGTAGTAGCACGCTTCGCACTCCGGGTGTTCTATTGCAGACAAACAATAGCATACATAAGCAATCAAACAAAGATGCACGGGTAAAACTCAAATAAGAAGATCTAACCAGAAAGTTCAACTTAAGAACTGCGGTTTGCAAAAAGAATCAAATCAAACGGAGCAACAAAAACACAAACTGCGAAAAAAACAAGATCCGATTACTAATCTGGACTAAAGTCAAATTTTACAGTACCAAAATCTTCTTCAACTTGGTTAAACGGAAAGAGGGTTTCGAGACGAAGATCTAGGTGCTTGAATCGCCTGATTCTGATAAGCGAGCGGAAAGACAAACTAAAACGAAAATCGGATCAGAAATCGCGATCGAAAATAATCGCGAAAAACCCGAGAAAAAGAAAAATGGACGAACATGCTAACGAACGAACGTTCATTGTCTGTGACTAATGGGCGAAAATCATTTGTTAAAACGAACGTACGGACGAATGTCCGCTATATAACTAAACCGAAAAAACCGAACCGGATCTAGGGTTTCGAAAAAAACCGATCGGTTTTCTCGCGAAAATCGAGGCGGCGGCGACGACTACCTCCGGCGAGGTCGGCGAAGCGGCGGCGGCAGCGCCGCGCGGCGGGCGGTGGCGGCGGCAGCAGCACGCGGCGGCGGCGCTAGGGTTGCGGGGCGCGGGTGGGCTTCGGCGGCTGGTGGGCTTCGGCGGGCAGGGGGGCCCCGGCTTATAAAGCCCCCCCCGGCCGGAGTCCTGCTCGGGTACGGCCCGGAGTCGGTTTGACTTTTTTTTAAATTCTGTCGTGTAGAAAAAGAAAGAAAAGAAATACTAAACGGACTCCAAAAATCCCGAAATAAATTTTCCCCGTCCTCTAAAAATATGCCGGACAAGGTGAACATTTGTTTGGGCCTACAATGCAATTTTGAAAACGTGTATTTTTCCTATGCAAATAAAATAGAAATAAAATGTGAATAAAATCAAATATTTGATTTTAATATTTTTCCTCCAATATTTCGTTTATTTTGGAGAAGTCATATTATCTCCTCTCATATACTTTAATATGAAATATTTTCAGAGCGAAAAATAATAAAACCAATGATCCTCGTTTTGATATTTGATAAACTTCAAATATGAAAATCGTGAAATCCCCAACTCTCTCCGAGGGTCCTTGAGTTGCTTAGAATTTTCGAGGATCGCGAAACGAAAAACAAATAAAATATGATATGCATGAATGACCTACGTATAACATTCCAAATTGAAAATTTGGGATGTTACAATCCTACCCCCCTTAAGATGAATCTTGCCCTCGAGATTCGGGTTGGCTAGAAAATAGGTGTGGGTGGTCTTTGCGAAGATCATCCTCTCGTTCCCAGGTGGCTTCATCCTCGGTATGGTGGCTCCACTGAACTTTGTAAAATTTGATAACCTTGCTGCGGGTAACTCGGCTAGCAAACTCTAAAATCTTGACAGGCTTCTCCTCATACGTCAAATCACTGTCCAACTGAATTGCTTCCACGGGCACTGTATCCCTCAGAGGAATATCGGCCATCTCCGCATGACACTTCTTCAACTGGGAAACATGAAACACATCATGTACTCCTGACAGTCCTTCGGGTAACTCCAACTTGTAGGCAACTTCTCCCATGCGTTCCAAAACATGGTACGGTCCCACAAATCTCGGGGCTAATTTCCCTTTAACACCAAAATGTTTAACACCTCGAAGAGGTGACACTCACAGATACGCTCTATCTCTGATTTCATAGACTATCTCCTTGCGTTTTGAATCTGCATAACTCTTCTGTCGGGACTGAGCTACCTTCAGTCTATCTCGAATTAGTTTAACCTTCTCTTCTGATTCCTTAATCAAATCTGGTCCAAACAACTAGCGTTCTCCAACTTCATCCCACATCAACGGTGTTTGGCATCTTCTCCCATACAATGCTTCGAACGGTGCCATCTTCAAACTGGCCTGGTAGCTGTTGTTGTATGGGAACTCTGCATAGGGCAAATTATCGTCCCAACTAGATCCGTAGTCTGATGCACAAGCTCTCAACATGTCCTCCAGAATCTGATTGACTCTCTCAGTCTGTCCATCTATCTGCGGATGAAAAGCTGTACTGAACTCCTGTCTGGTACCCAAAGTCTGGTGCAACTAATGCCAAAATTTTGAAGTAAACTGCGCTCCTCTATCTGACACCATGGTCCTCGGAACTCCGTGCAGACATACGATCCTGGTCATGTATATCTTGGCCAACTTTGCACTTGTATACGTGGTTTTTACAGGGATAAAGTGAGCCACTTTCGTCAAGCGATCCACTACTACCCATATAGAATCATATCCTAATTTGGTCCCGGGCAATCCGGTGATAAAATCCATGCCAAGCTTATCCCACTCCCATTCGGGTATCGGCATAGGCTGTAACAATCCTGCTGGCTTCTGATGTTCTGCCTTCACTCTCTGACATACATCACAGACGGCTACATACTCGGCAATATCCTTCTTCATACCCGTCCACCAGAAACGCTCCTTCAAATCTAAATACATCTTGGTGTTTCCGGGGTGTATCGAGTATGGCGAGTCATGAGCTTTCTGTAATATCAACTTCCTAATCTCTGCATTATTGGGCACATATATACGGTCCTCAAACCACAAGGTGTCGTGCTCATCCTCACGAAAGCCTTTGGCTTTCCCTTCACTCATCTTCTCCTTTATCTCGGTGATATCTTTGTCATCCTTCTGAGCTTCTCGAATCTTTTCCAATAGTGTTGATTTAACCTCCAACGTTGCCAAAAACCCTTTAGGAACTATTTCCAATCGAAGTTCCCTAAGATCGTCGGCTAACTCTTTTGGCATCCCTCCGCATACGAGGGTGTTGACATAACTCTTACGGCTCAAGGCATCTGCTACAACATTGGCCTTTCCTGGATGATAATGCAGCTTCATGTCATAATCCTTTATGAGTTCTAACCATCTCCTCTGCCTGAGGTTCAGCTCCTTCTATGTGAAGATGTATTTCAAACTCTTGTGATCCATGTATACATCGCAACGGTTTCCGATGAGAAAATGTCTCCAAGTCTTCAACGCATGCACTACGGTAGCCAACTCCAAATCATGCGTGGCATAATTTAACTCATGCGGTTTCAGTTGTCGTGAGGCATACTAAACAACTCTTCCGTCCTGCATCAGTACTCCTCCAAGTCCTAAGCGTGAAGCATCGCAATACACTTGGAAGTCCTTGCGTATATCCGGCAGAATCGACACTGGGTCTGTAGCCAAACGTTTCTTAAACTCCTGGAAACTTGCTTCACATTCTTCAGTCCAATGGAATTTGGTGTCCTTCTTCAACAACATCGTCATAGGCTTCGCAATCTTAGAGAAATTTTCAATAAATCTCCGATAATATCCCGCGAGTCCAAGAAAACTGCGGATCTCTCCAACTAAGGTGGGTGCCAACTACTCAGTGACTGACTGAACCTTGGTTGGGTCCACTTCTATACCCTCTCCTAATATAACTTTTCCAAGAAATCCAACTTCCTTCAACCAAAACTCACATTTGCTGAACTTGGCATACAAATGATGTTCCCTGAGCTTCTCGAGAACTAAACGTAAATGTTCCTTGTGCTCCTCTTCACTCTTCGAGTATACCAAGATATCATCAATGAACACCACCACGAACTTATCCAAGAACTCCATGAACACCTTGTTCATCATACTAATGAAATAGGAAGGGGCGTTAGTTAATCCAAAAGACATGGCCGTATACTCATATAGCCCGTACCTTGTGGTGAAAGCTGTCTTAGGTATATCCTTCTCTCGAATCTTCAGCTGGTGATATCCTGATCGCAGATCGATCTTAGAAAACACTTTAGCTCCTGTCAACTGGTCAAATAAATCATTGATCATCAGCAGGGGGTACTTGTTCTTAATCGTCACTTCATTCAACGCACGGTAATCAACAACCATTCTTAGAGACTTATCCTTCTTCTCAGCCAAAAGCATTGGGACTCCCCATGGTGATGAACTCCTTCGAATATAACCTTTCTCCAACAACTCCTTAATCCGCTTCTTGATCTCTTCTAGATCGTTTGCGGGCATTCGGTAGGGTCTCTTTGATATTGGCCCGGTACCTGGAAATAGCTCTATCAAAAACTCGATGTCTCGATCCGGTGGCATGCCTGGTAACTCCTTTGGAAAAACATCCGGGTAATCCTTCACTACAGGCACTTCCTCCTGAACAACTCCCGTGAGGGTATTTACTTGGCTCCTCCTAGGTGCATGCCTAGATACATACTTGATCCTTTTTCCCTCCGGGCTGGTGAGCAAAATTGACTTACTCACGCAATCGATGTTTCCCCCATACATCGATAGCCAATCCATTCCCAGTATCACATCCAATCCCTGTGACTCCAAAATTATCAAGTCTGAGGGGAAAACATGGCTTCCAATGGCTAATGGTATCTGAAAACATCCACTGCTTGCCATATACTCAGCTCTGGGTGAGGTTACTAGCATAGGTGTCCTAAGAACTTTAGTGGGCAGTTTATACTTATCCACGAATCCCCTTGATATGTATGAATGCGATGCACCAGTATCAAAAAGAATGATTGCAGTAAACGACTTAACCAAAAACTTACCGATAACGACATCAGGCTGCTCCTCAACCTCCTCCACGTTCACGTGGTTCACTTGTCCCCTGTTGAAAGGGTTGGGCTTCTTCCCAGCACTTCCATTGCAATTTCCATTTTTCGTTTCAGGACACTCAGTGGCGTAATGTCCAGTCTTCCCGCATTTGAAACAAGTAATGTGACTTAGGTCCTTCTTGGCGGGTGTGGCTGGGTTAGAGCGGTTCTGATTACTACCTGCTCCGTTCCTGTTTCCATCCTTGGGGCCACTGTGGTTGTGAGAACTCCCTCCATTGTGGTTGTGACCTCCATGGTTATGGACAAGTCCTCTCAAGTTCGGGATTAATCGAGGCTTCTGCTGAGCTCCTGAGTTGTACCTTCCTTGTCCATACTTCCTTTTGCGGCTCTCAATTTGCTGCTGCTTCCGTTCAATCATAAGAGCCTTGTCTACCAACTCCTGGTAGTTGTTGAATGTTGCCACCATCAACTGCATGCTCATCTCATAATTAAGACCTTCCATAAACTTCTCCTACTTTGCGACATCTATGGCCACATCATCAGGGGCATAACGAGATAGCTTACTAAATTCATCCACGTACTACCCCACAGTACGGTTCCCTTGGCGTAAGTTGCGAAACTCACGCTTCTTCATACTCATAGCTCCAGTTGAGACATGGGCTGCGCGGAATGCTTGCTGAAACTGACCCCATGTAACAGTGGCTATAGGATAGGAGACGGTGTAATTCTCCCACCATGAGGCTGCTGGCCCATCCAACTGATGTGCGGCAAATCACACCTTCTCAGCATCTGTGCATCCTGCAGTGGTTAGCTCCCTTCCAATCCTGCGGAGCCAATCATCTGCCACTATCGGCTCGGTGCTACTAGAGAATACCGGTGGCTGCAACCTCAGAAAACAGGCTAAGTTGTCAATTGGTGGTGGTGGCGGTGGGTTTTTGTTGTTGCCTTGGTTCTGTACTAACAGCTGCATCAGTGTATTCTGCTGCTGGATCAACTGAGTGAGCTCCGGTGGAAAGGTAAATCTGGGGTCACGTCTCGGAGGCATCTGAGGGTTTAGAGGGAAGGGAAATATTATAGGATGAGGTCTAGTGAGAAAAACACTACCCATATGCACATGAGACAAACACAATCATATCACTCACTCAATCAAGCAAGGGCATACAAATCGATCTAACTATCGTTACAAAAGTGCTCAGACTACACTATATACATGGCAGACTACTACTACTGTTTTGGTGGTCATCTAGAAATTTTGATTAGTGGAAGACTCCATGATGTCTGCTCCAGCTTAGTCTTCAAAGTCATCATCACTACTATCCGGGTCAGAATCGGTGTCGTCGATGATGATGTAGTCTTCAGAACGAATCTCCTTAGGTTCGTCGTCTTCTCCTCCTGGCGCGGGTCTCCCATGAATACTCCTAGCTTCTTTGTTAGGTCGTCATTCATCTCCACTAGTATCGTCATCTCCTCCTCGTATCCACCGCATGTAGACTTGAGTTCTTCTTCAAGCTCGGTGATCCTTGTCATTGCCTTCTTCAAATCTATCATGCATGCGCACATCTGATTCTCCTGGCGACGAA
This sequence comes from Triticum urartu, assembly GCF_003073215.2. Taxonomy (NCBI): domain Eukaryota; kingdom Viridiplantae; phylum Streptophyta; class Magnoliopsida; order Poales; family Poaceae; genus Triticum; species Triticum urartu. The sequence goes on along the minus strand of NC_053028.1, from coordinate 145,657,411 downwards.
TGTGCTGGTTTAACTCCTGGATGAAAGCTGCAATGGATCTATCCTTCCTGGTGCTGATCATCTCCCATTGCTCATCTCGGCGCCCACAAATCTGGTAGATAGTATCCTTAAGATCCTTCTTGTAGACTTCTCCAATGCGTCCCATGGTGATGTGGGCTGCCATAGTATTTCCTAGACTCCAGGTTGGTGCATCAAAGGAAAACTCTATGGGCTTAGTGACTGGCGTGAATGTCCTTCCAGGAACTTGAACTTGAATCATCCAGCGCTCCTCTTCTGGTAAAGTGGTGTTGTAAGTCCCGGTGAAGCTTGGTATTCCAATGTTCAGGTACTTAGTGACTTCCTTCAAGTGTCGTCCAAAAGGTGCTTCTTCATCCGGTTGTGCAAAATTGTTCCTTGCGTCCGCCATCCTAAAGAGTAGAAAATGGAGAGGAGTCAGAAATGAGAAGAGAGTAGTGATCTAGGGCTTAGCTTAGTGGTCGTGTCCTACACTCAGCGTGTGCTCTGATACCATCTTGTAGCGACCCGACCTCAAACTATCAAGTCTCCGTGCTTCAGTGCCATCCCTGGATCGGTAATGCTGACACACACAGTACTCGAAGGATTTATAACAGAGTAGCAATCACACACTTAATACATCGAATGTCTCCAAAAGAGAACTTATTACAATAAATATGGCTTAAGGCCATCTAATATGATAACAGCGGAAGGCTTGGAAGATAAAGTGAGTCCATCAACTCCAACGGCATAGTTGAGCTGCACGGCAACGACCTAGCGAACCTTACTCCTCGTCTGAAAAGTCCGCAACGTGATATGTTGCAGCCCGAAAACGGGCCAGCTATTCATATATCACCCTGGTTCCTAAAAAAAGATCTCCTGAAACTGTTAATGATTTTAGGCCTATCTCTCTCTTACTGGTCTGGGAGTAAAATTTCTTTCAAAGATGGCTGCCAACAGATTGCAGTTGGATATTATAAGATGTTTGCATAAAAACCAATATGGTTTTATCAAATCCAGAACCATTCAGGACTGTGTTGCTTGGACCTTGGAGTACCCGCACCAATGCCATCAGTCAAAAAGGCCTATTGTTATTCTCAAGCTGGATTTTGAGAAAGCTTTTGATTCAATTGAACATGAGGCTATTTTCCAAATTTTGAGGCACAAGGGCTTTAATGAGAAGTGGATTTCCTGGGTTAAACAGTTCTTGGCTTCTGGAACCTCTTCTGTTCTACTTAATGGAGTACCTGGGAAACAGTTTGCTTGCAAGAAGGGGGTTAGGCAGGGTGACCCTCTTTCACCTCTTCTGTTTGCCATTGCTGCAGATCTGTTGCAGTCAGTTGTGAATGATATGCATCATAGAGGGCTCTTACAGCTTCCTATTCCCTGCCATGATAAGGATTACCCAATTATCCAGTATGCTGATGATACCCTCATTATTATGCCTACTGAGGAATCTCAATTGCTTTCCTTAAAGAAAATGTTTCTCCTCTTCTCAAAGTCCACTTGGTTGCATGTCAACTACCATTAGTCATCTATGCTTCCTATTAATGTGGATTCAGTGGAGATTGCTAGACTTGCTGCTGTCTTTGGTTGTGTGGTTGGAACTCTTCCTTTTACTTATCTTGGCCTCCCTGTGGGAATTACCAAACCCAAGATCTTGGACTTAATGCCCTGGTTGATAGTATGGAGAGGAAACTTTCTGTGAGCTCTTCTTTCCTTGCTCATGGAGGAAGGCTACAGTACCTGATCTCTGCCCTCTCTTCTTTGCCAATTTTTTCCTGTGTAGCCTGGACTTGCCTCCTGGTATTTTAAAACAGTTGGAGAGAATACAGAGGCAGTGCCTTTGGAGGAAGTACGGGAAAGATTCTGGTCAGTCTCTGGCTGCTTGGGGTTTGGTTTGCATACCCAAAAACAAAGGTGGACTGGGTATTTTGAATCTGAAGCTGCAGAATGAGGATCTTCTTCTCAAACATGCTAGCAAATTTTACAATAAAGTTGATGTGCCCTGGGTCCAACTCATTTGGAATACTTACTACCAAGGCAGAGTTCCTCATGCTACCATCATTTGTGGCTCCTTCTGGTGGAGAGATATATGCAAGTTAATGGATAAGTTCAGGATGGTCAGTGCAGTGCATGTTAACAAGGGTGACACTGTTTTGTTCTGGTCTGATTCTTGGTCCTTGGGGGACACTAGTATCCCTCTTGAACAAAGGTTTGCCAGGCTTTTTTCATTTGCCATTGATCCCCTTATCTCTGCTGCTGAGGTTTTTGACTCAACTGAGCTCACTTTCTTATTTCATTTACCTCTCTCTAAGAGAGCTTTCGGAGAGCTGCAGTCTTTGCAAAACCTGCTTCTGCATTCAAAGCATAACCTTCAGTTGAATGATACGTGGGTATGGAAAGAGGATGGCAAGGGTTATTCTGCCAAGAAATACTACTCCTTCTTGCATAAGCACATTGTGTCCAACCCAATTTTATCCTGGATTTGGGCTAGTTGTTGCACTATGAGAATCAAGTTCTTTGCCTGGATGTTGATCATGGATCGGCTGAACACTCAGGATATGCTGGAAAGAAGGCACTGGAATGTATCTGATTCAAACCTCTGTGTACTCTGTCCCACACACACCAAGGAGGATAGAGATCACCTATTCTTTCAATGTAACTTTAGTTGCAGGGTTTGGAATTATCTTCAAATTAATTGGATGGCTAGAGATGATATGATTGCCATTGCTTATCATGCTAGAAGGGATTTTGGCAAGCCTTTCTTCTTTGAAGTGGTTTTCCTGGCATGCTGGAACATCTGGAATGTTAGGAATGATAGGGTTTTCAGGAATATTAGGCCTTCTTTTCGTAGGTGGAGGTCTTCTTTTATTTTGGACATTTCTCTCTTGGTTCATAGGATTAAGCCTAAGTTCAAAGAGGATCTGCTTAGATGGATCTCCTTTTTGCCACCTTGAGGTTAGCATGTTGTTTTTCCCTCTTTTTTCTTTCTTTGGGTCTCTTGGACCTTGTAAGTTGTGTACATATGTAATATTTTTATGGGAGGAATAAAATTGCTGTGGGGTCCATTCCCTACAGTTTCAGGTAAAAAAACCGGGTCAGCACATGGAATATGCTGGCAATGTAACATAGTAGTGCAATGAACAGAAATATTGCTAACACTGTATGCATATTTGGCTGGTGGAGGCTGTATGGTTATAATGTTTTTGTGAAAAGCCAATTTTTCCCTACAACAAAGGAATAAGTTTTATTTTAACTATCGCGGTAGTTGAAACATCATTGAGAAGGTTCCTCCAACTCAATCCCAATTAAAGTAGTTCATTAACCCAACAAATTAATTTAGAGTGATGAGATACAAAAGGAAAAATCCAAGTACTAGATACTCAAGATTGTCCATAACCGGGGACACGGCTAACCATGATTAGATTGTACACTCTGCAGAGGTTTGTGCACTTTCCCCCACAAGACTCGATCTCCTCCGTTTGATTTCTCACACTACATAATGTTTGAGAAACGAATGACCGAGACACAGTCTTTCAGAAGCATTTACTCTTTACTCTGGGTGGACAGTTACACCTACTTTCCCTCTACATCTGCTAGCCCACCACTAAAAGAGGTCACGCAACTTACTCATACTATGCCAGAGCCCATAATGGCTTGTGGCTGCACACGGAAGTTTCTAGCATGAATAATATTATGATCCCTTTGAGCCTGGGTGGCGGACTGTAGGATGATCACACGGGTACTCCGGGATATCCAAAGACAACACTGGATTCTCCAGGTGCCCAAACAAGCAATCCACTCAGATGTGTATTAAAGTTGCCACCTTAAGTTGAACCATTAATTAACAATCTCACATCTGTCATGGATACACTCAAACCCAATCCACGTCTACGAGCATAGCATAGCAATATAAGCAACGTAGAGGTAACTCCTGAGGGTTTGATAATAAAACAGGTAATAGGTTCTACCTCATCATCTACTTCCCAAACCCATAAGCTAATCACTTCCTAATCATCCAGTGTTTGAGGATTGGAACTAATGCATAAAAACTGGGTAATAAAGGGGTATGATCAAAGTGTTACTTGCCTTGCTGATGATCCGTGAAACCTAGAGACTCGTAGTAGCACGCTTCACACTCCGGGTGTTCTATCGCAGACAAACAATAGCATACATAAGCAATCAAACAAAGATGTATGGGTAAAACTCAAATAAGAAGATCTAACCAGAAAGTTCAACTTAAGAACTGCGGTTTGCAAAAAGAATCAAATCAAACGGAGAAACGAAAACACAAACTGCAAAAAAACAAGATCCGATTACTAATCTGGACTAAAGTCAAATTTTACAGTACCAAAATCTTGTTCAAGTTGGTTAAACGGAAAGAGGGTTTCGAGATGAAGATCTAGGCGCTTGAATCGTCTGATTCCGATAAGCGAGCGAAAAGATAAACTAAAACGAAAATCGGATCAGAAATCATGATCGAAAATAATCGCGAAAAACCCGAGAAAAAGAAAAATGGGTGAACAGACTAACGAACGAACATTCGTTGTCTGTGACTAACGGGCGAAAATCGTTCATTAAAACAAACGTACGGACGAACGTCCGCTATATAACTAAACCGAAAAAACTGAACTGGATCTAAAAAACAGATCTAGGGTTTCAAAAAAAAACCGATCAGTTTTTCTCATGAAAACCGAGGCGGCGGCGGCGACTACCTCCGGCGAGGCGGCGGCAGCGGTGGGCGGCAAGCGGTGGTAGCACGCGGCGGCGATGCTAGGGTTGCGGGACACGGGTGGGCTTCGGCGGCTGGTGGGCTTCGGCGGGCAGGGGGGCCCCGGCTTATAAAGCCCCCCCCGGGCGGAGTCCCGCTCGGGTACGACCCAGAGTCGGTTTGATTTTTTTTAAATTCTATCGTGCAGAAAAAGAAAGAAAATAAATACTAAACGGACTCCAAAAATCCCGAAATAAATTTTCCCCGTCCTCTAAAAATATTCCGGACAAGGTGAACATTTATTTGGGCCTAAAATGCAATTTTGAAAAACGCATATTTTTCCTATGCAAATAAAATAGAAATAAAATCCGAATAAAATCAAATAGTTGATTTTAATATTTTCCTCCAATATTTCGTTTATTTTGGAGAAGTCATATTATCTCCTCTCATATACTTTAATATGAAATATTTTCAGAGAGAAAAATAATAAAACCAATGTTCCTCGTTTCGATATTTGATAAACTTCAAATATGAAAATCGTGAAATCCCCAACTCTCTCCGAGGGTCCTTGAGTTGCTTAGAATTTTCGAGGATCACGAAACGAAAAACAAATAAAATATGATATGCATGAATGACCTACGTATAACATTCCAAATTGAAAATTTGGGATGTTACAATAGTAACTCATGAAACTTAATGAAAGCAACTTTGTTAAACTCCCGTCTGTCCTCAGGGGTGATTTGATTCCTATAAGTAAAACAACTGGCTTGTCCTTAGCACAATTGTGGATTGGACACTTGCTGGACCGTTACATTTTTGTACTATTTATGTAATGCAGGTGAGGTCATGATAGGGAAGTTTACCAACATATCTAGAGAGCATTCATAGAGGTCGTCGGATCGGCGCGGGGGCAGGGAACTCATGACCCCATATGAAGCAATGATCCCTGACCATGGAGGTGGGAGCATGCGGCTCAGGGGTAGGGGCACTACACGGGAAGGGGTAGCGATGCAAGGGCAAGCTAGAGCTAGCGAGGATGGACCCCGATGACCACCGAGGGGTGATGACACATAGGAGGGATGTTGATTGGGTGAGCCAACAGGGTGGATGAGTTGGGGAAGAATAGGAGGAAGTGGGGAGGGTTTAGTCACTGAGGGGGAGCCCAGTCACACGGGGAAGAAGTCCCATCATCGTTGGCCTCCAGCGGACTTTCCTCGACAATGTGTGCTGGTGATGATGAGGGGAGGTTATTGTTGTTGAAATATAGTAATGGGTTTATCATTTCATTGTATCTGTTTTGTGTGTGTATTTTTGTATTTACTCCCTCCCTTCTGGTTTAAGGGAGTCGTCTCAAAATTCTTATCAACCAAGATAGAAGGTGAGTGGAGGGCACAAGTCTTGTGCGTTCAAAGTTGCACAATGACTCACATGTTCGACTCCCAGAGCGATAAGGACATGTTTTATTCTTGTCCCACTTTTTGCGTGCCTTGGGAACCTAGCCCATTAGAGTCTGCGTGAGCTAATACAAGATTTGGGCCATGTCTTGCATGCTAGTTTTGTTGCCCACATGTATCATATGGGTTAAAATGATTGATAGACTACTCCCATAAACAATGAACTCCTTATTTTTTGAGAGTCCATTTGTAAGTAAAGTCAAAGTTAGCGTGCTTGGCTTGGAGTAATTTGAGGATGTGTGACTGACTGTGAAGTTGGTCCCGCGTGAGTGAGGACAAAATACACATGAAAGACTAGTTTTAGTCTGTGGGTTTAGTCTACATTCCAAGTGATCACCAGCTTATCGGCCTTATACATGGTTGCCAGTCTGAGGGCATTACAAAATGGTACCATGGCCGACCCTTATAGTTACACGGGTGTATGCAAGTCAGTGGAGTAGACATGTACATAGTGTTTGTGTGGCCTGTCATGCCACACGACATGGGCACATATGGATGATGGAACTAGCGCACATTAATATGTGCTAAGGGGGGACGTTCCTATTGGGCCGATGAGGACGTCAGATCCTTTAAGGGGGATATATATAACATCCGAGTTAATATGATTGATAGACTACTCATGTGGAGTTTGTTATTTTCTAGGAGCCCATCCACAAGAATCTAAAAGTTAAGCATGCTTGGCTTGAAGTAATTTGGTGATGAATGACCGACTATGGAGTTGGTTCCGAGTGCGCATGAGTGAGAGAAAAATATACAGAAAAAACTAGTGTTAGTCTTTGTTGGGAAACGTTGCATGGAAAACAAAAAATTTCTACGCTCACGCAATGATCTATCCACGAAGATGCATATCAATGAAGGGGGAGAGTGTGTCTATGTACCTTCGTAGACCGTACGCGGAAGCGTTTCACAACGCGGTTGATGTAGTCAAACTTTCTTCGCGCTCCAACCGATCTAGTACCAAACGTATGACACCTCCGCGTTCTGCACATGATCAGCTCGGTGACGTCCTCCGCCTTCTTGATCCAGCAAGATGGCGAGGTAGTAGATGAGTTCCAACAGCATGACGGTGTAGTGACGGTGACAGTGAAGTGATCTCCGCAGGGCTTCGCTTAAGCACTACGAAAATATGACCGAGGGAGTAAACGGTGGACGGGGGCGCCGCACACGGCTAAGACAATGTTGTGTATTTGTGTGGTGCCCCCTCCCCATGTATATATAGGTGGGAGGGGAGAGGGAGGCTGCCAGGGCAGCCAGGGCGCGCCCCTAGGGGCTGGCCGCCGGCCCAAGGGCCCTGCCCTCCTGCACTCCCCCTTTCCTTGTATGAACAAGGGGGAAAGAAAAGAGGAGGGAGAGTTCCTCCTCCCCTTTCCTTTCCGTCTCCATAGGGTTGGCCCTATAGAGGGCGCACCAGCCCCTTGTGGGTTGGTGTGTTCGCTCACTTGGCCCATAAGGCCCATATCTTTGTCGGGAATGCCCGAAACTCCTTCCGGTGACCCGATAACACTACAAAAAATACACTTCAGTGATGATACATGTTTGTCACAGTAGGTCATGTTTTTTGTCATGCATGTACATCCATGATGATTTTATGACATAATCAAGATAGTCATACATGTGCTGTCGTAGAAGTGTTCCATGACATTACCCAAATTATCATCACAGAAGTGTCCACTTCCATGACGATAAATCGCGCATCATAGAAGTGCTTTCATCAAGGGTGACCGACACGTGGCATCCACCGTAACGGGTCGCCGTTAAGCTATCGGGTTCCGGTTTGGTTCCGATAACCCGTTAACAGCCCGGACCAATGGGGATTTTCCATGTGTAAAATTATCATTGGCTGGAGGAAGCACGTGTCGGCTCATCGTTGGGAAAGATGTCATCCACTCATTGGACACAATGCGCCAGTGATACATCGACACTTGGCATGGCCCAACAGAGGCCCATTCCTGTGAAAAGGCCGGCCCATTTCACTTGGTCAAAAGATAGCAGGCCGGCCCATGAAAAGCCTGTTAATGGCCTGTTCGCACATAGCTCATTTACAGCCCGCTAACCTAGGGCCCATTATGGCCTATCCGAATTAGGCCCAGTAGGATCATCTGGGCCGTCCAATATGATTCGAGCCCGTTGTAACTTCCGGCCCATGTATGACCCATGACATCTTTCATCCCATATGAGGCACTTTGTAACTCTTGGCCCATTAACGACCCATGCTGAAACTGGCCCGTAATGAACAGTATATGGCTTTATACCCATTAATGACCCATTATTCCATTGGGCCGTTTCAAGCCCATGTTATCTTTCGGCCTTCTTAGTGCCCATTTATTCTTGGGCTCATTTACAACATTCGGTTACTTACGACCTGTTACTGGCCTTTTCTGATTATGGGCCAAATTTAGCCCGTGGTTACAGTCGGCCCGTTTGTGGCCTGTTAATCCGTTGGGCCATTTTCATAGCGTCATCAAATATGTCCGATTAACGACGACCCGTTTTGGTCAGCCCATGAACGGACGATTCCAACTCTACCCCGTTTAAGGCCCATAATGCGGTCCATTATTGGCCCATGTTTGGCCAATCGATCATACGGCCCGTAGAAGGCCCATTGATGCTACTCCCCGTAGAAGGACCATTGTTTCTATGGCCCGTAGGAGGCCCAGGGTCACTATAGTAAATATGTAGCCCATGGTTATTGTGGCCTACACTACTGCAGGATGCTGCTAACGCGACACTACAATCAGAGACCCTTCGACGAAACTGTGTGCGATACAATAATCGCAAACGATGGTGTAAAAAACCCGTTAAAAAAGGTGCAAAACGTTTGCGATGGCGGAGCCATCAAACACGGTTCAAATTTTAGTTGCGTGTGCAATGCAGGGCATACGGTTGATCCAGAAGAACTGTTTGCGATTAGGCAGAACAACAAAAACGGGCAGCCATATCAATGTGTGTGCAATATACGTCATACAGTTCGTTCCTATGAGCTGTTTGCTATTAGGGAAAGCAACATAAATGGTCAGCCAGATCAAGGTGTGTGTGATATACGGCATACAATTCAGTCGAATGAACTATTTTCGATTAGGGAAGAGAACATAAACAGTTCAACTTAACAAGATGTGTGTGATACGCGGTAAAAAAGCTCGGAGGTTAATTCGAGAACAAGTACACATAGGTTAATTTGACACACATGACCTATAAGTTTCACAGAAATCATATCACTTTTTCTGGAAAACATTTAGTTGCGTTGAATGTATATAGTGCTCCGTCCTATTAGTTGAATTAACCTTGATGTCCATGTTTTAGAAACATGTCGTAAAGTAACGGGATAGACCTTCATTCAAGCCAATCGACATGTGTTCAAAAAACAAAAATTATCAAAAATTAACGAGATAGACATATAATTAAGCAAACTGATCACACATGTCTGTATTGAATGGAACGAGAATGCGATCGCAGTGGTGGTTATAGGAGGCAAGAAGAAAGACGCATCCATCAAAGTACGACCTCCTCCTCCTCAACTCAGTGCGCTTGGCCACTGACCGGCGGCTTTTGTGGTGAGGTGAAGGTGCTTCTCAGCAAAGGCATCCAAGGTTTCCAGCCGGTTGAAGAAGGCAAACATCATAGCGTCCTCACCGGCCTTGTAGATACCTATGTACATGATTTTCTCGTACACGTGGATGTGTAGGTCGACGAATTCTTGTAGGGCGAGGCGCCTCACGGCGAGCGCGACCTCCAGGTGGACATTCTTCATGGCATCAGTGGGTAGTCGCAGGGCCACCAGTGCTTGAAAGAGGTTCCGACCATGGAGGCCAATTAGGGTGGCAGGCAATGAGGAGCCCGGGCGCGCGGGCTGGAGGAGTACGGCGATGTCGTCTGCGAGCTTCTTGATGATGGTGAACTTGTTTGTGGTGGAAACGATCATCTGGTCCAACTGAGCGTCGTAGCTGGCGTCGATGGCGGCCATCCACCAGCCGGTCGCCAACACCGTCTGGAGAAGATCCTCGGTGCCATGCCGCATGCCGACGTCATGGACCATCTGGCACAGCCGCAGGCCGCTGTCGCGCATCGCCGCCATGGGTTTAGAGTGAGCACTTTTGCGCTTATTAGTGTAGGTTCTTAGGCAAATGCTTAGGTGCGTACGATGTGGTAGATACATTGGAATGGAGGGGCGCCTTTATATGAGTGCAAACTGCGTTGCATTCACATCATGCTGCCTCTTTTCCCGGTCCTCCTCCCATTACTTCCCTCATGCATTCACATGATGCTAATTGAAGGAGGATGCATCATTGGCCGTTCAACATTTCAGGAACCTCTAGCCTCTCCCTCATATGCATTAAAGCCGTATCAGGAACTACGCTGCCCGCTGTCAAATCGAATAGTACTGTGCCGCCCGCTACACGCCCGGCTGAACACGCCTCCTCGCCTCCATCTATACTTAATTTGAAGGAAATATGCCCTAGAGGTAATAATAAAGTTGTTATTTATATTTACTTATATCATGATAAATTTTTATTATTCATGCTAGAATTGTATTAACCGGAAACTTAGTACATGTGTGAATACATAGACAAGCAGAGTGTCCCTAGTATGCCTCTACTAGACTAGCTCGTTAATCAAATATGGTTAAGTTTCCTAACCATAGACATGTGTTGTCATTTGATGAATGGGATCACATCATTAGGAGAATGATGTGATGGAGAAGACCCATCCGTTAGCTTAGCATAATGACCGTTAAGTTTTATTGCTATTGCTTTCTTCATGACTTATACATATTCCTCTGACTACGAGATTATGCAACTCCCAAATACCAGAGGAACACCTTGTGTGCTATCAAACGTCACAACGTAACTGAGTGATTGTAAAGATGCTGTACAGGTGTCTCCGAAGGTGTTTGTTGGGTTGGCATAGATCAATATTAGGATTTGTCACTCCGAGTATCGGAGAGGTATCTTTGGGCCCTCTCGGTAATGAACATCACTATAAGCCTTGCAAGCAATGTGACTAATGAGTTAGTTACGGGATGATGCACTACAAAACGAGTAAAGAGACTTGCCGGTAACGAGATTGAACTAGGTATGATGATACCGATGATCGAATCTTGGGCAAGTAACATACATATGACAAAGGGAACAACGTATGTTGTTATACGGTTTGACCGATAAAGATCTTTGTAGAATATGTAGGAACCAATATGATCATCCAGGTTCCGCTATTGGTTATTGACCGGAGATGTGTCTCGGTCATGTCTACATAGTTCTCAAACTCGTAGGGTCCGCACGCTTAACGTTCTATGACGATTTGTATTATGAGTTATGTGATTTGATGACCGAAGTTTGTTCGGAGTCCCTGATGAGTGCACAGACTTGACGAGGAGTCTCGAAATGGTCGGGAGGTAAAGATTCATATATTGGAAGGCTATATTCGTACATCAGAAAGGTTCCGAGTGATTCGGGTATTTTTTGGAGTACCGAGGAGTTACGGGAATTCACCGGGAGAAGTAATGGGCCTTATTGGGCCATACGGGAAAAGAGGAGGCAGGCCAAGAGGATGTGGCGTGCCCCCCATGGGTCCGAATTGGACTAGGGTAAGGGGGGGCGCCCCCCTTGCCTTTTCCTACTCCCTCTCTCTTTCCCTCTTTCCTTCTCTCCTACTCCGAAAAGGAAAGGGATTCGTACTAGGACTTGGAAGTCCTAGTAGGACTCCATAGTCTTGGCGCGCCCCTAGGTGGTCGGCCTCTCTCCCTCCTTTATATTCATGGGCATGGGGCACCCCAAAGACACACCAAGTCTTCTCTTAGCCATGTGCGGTGCCCCCCTCCACAGTTACACACCTCGGTCATATCGTCGTAGTGCTTAGGCGAAGCCCTGCACTGGTAACTTCATCATCACCGTCGTCACGCCATCGTGCTGACGGAACTTTCCCTCGTCCTCAACTGGATCAAGAGCTCGAGGGACGTCATCGTGCTGAACGTGTGCAAAACACAGAGGTACCGTACGTTCGGTACTTGGATCAGTTGGATCGTGAAGACGTTCGACTACATCAACCGCATTACTAAACGCTTCCGCTTTCGGTCTACGAGGGTACGTGGACACACTCTTCCCTCTCGTTGCTATGCATCTCCTAGATAGATCTTGCATGATCATAAGAATTTTTTTGAAATACTGCATTCCCCAACATAATTACCGAATTTTAGTTGCAAAAATTAGATACTGCTAGTGATTTTTAGCTTCATATCGACAAATCGCAGTGTTACAAGGTTGACAAATGGTAATGTTACTAGATCAACAAATGTCAATCTTTCTAGTTTGACAAATGGCAACATACCCAATATGACAGATGCAAATCTTACCAAATTGTTTGTAAGTGGTTGCACACGGGTCATCCAAAAGAACCGTTTGCGTTCAAGAGATGCACAAATCTTGCTCTAACTTTGCATACAGGAGTTCTATCTAAAATGTTTGCGATCAAGAGCCATTAAAACCAAGACACGTGGCATCACGTGAATGATTAACAAAACGCACACGGTTTGAATTATACAAACGTTTGAGATATTGAAGTGGCAACTATTTTTTCAAAATGCATTTGTTGGCTGTTACTCGAGTGCGCCTTCTCTCCAAATGGACATGAAAAATACCACTGCATGTCGGGTGCCATTCCATGATAGCATGCCAAGTTTCATGAATTTCAAACAAGTTTTGGATTTACTAGAATTTAAAAACAAAGTATCTCAATGTTTTGCCGGCAATCAACGTTGGCCTGGTGTTTGAAATTCATTCCCATTTCTTGCATTGGACCTAAGCATGCACCCGAGGACAAAGATTTGATTTTTCAACCAATTTATATGCACTGGAGCATGTGCATGTAGTTCTAATTTGAATTATGCACATAATTGCATTGAAAACTCAGTTACCGTATAAAAATGTCCAAATGAACCCCGAAAAATCACAAAAATTCACACAACACTCCTGTTGTTCTATGTTGACACGAGAAAAATGTTGAAAGCAATAAGAGGCAATGGATATTGTTTCGTCCCTGATGACCCACAAGTGTAGGGGATCTGTCGTAGCCTTTTCGATAAATAAGAGTGTCGAACCCAACGAGGAGCATAAGGAAATGATAAACGGTTTTCAGCAAGGTATTTTCTGTAAGCACTGAAATTATCGGTAACAGATAGTTTTGTGATAAGGTAATTGGTAACGGATAAAAAATAGTAAAAGTAAATAAGGTGCAGAAATATGGCCCAATCCTTTTTGTAGCAAAGGACAAGCCTGGACAAACTCTTATATAAAGTAAAGCGCTCCCGAGGACACATGGGAATTATCGTCAAGCTAGTTTTCATCATGCTCATATGATTCACGTTCGGTACTTTGATAATTTGATATGTGGGTGGACCGGTGCTTGGGTAATGCCCTTACTTGGACAAGCATCCCACTTATGATTAACCCCTATTGCAAGCATCCGCAACTACAACAGAAGTATTAAGGTAAACCTAACCATAGCATGAAACATATGGATCCAAATCAGCCCCTTACGAAGCAACGCATAAACTAGGGTTTAAGCTTCTGTCACTCTAGCAACCCATCAGCTACTTATTACTTCCCAATGCCTCCCTCTAGGCCCAAACAATGATGAAGTGTCATGTAGTCGACGTACACATGACACCACTAGAGGGATGACAACATACATCTCATCAAAATATCGAACGAATACCAAATTCACATGACTACTTATAGCAAGACTTCTCCCATGTCCTCAGGAACAAACGTAACTACTCACAAATCATATTCATGTTCATAATCAGAGGGGTATTAATATGCATAATGGATAGGAACCTATGATCTTCCACCAAGTAAACCAACTAGCATCAACTACAAGGAGTAATCAACACTACTAGCAACCCACAGGTAGCAATCTGAGGTTTGGATACAAGAGATGAACTAGAGTTTGAGATGAGATGGTGCTGGTGAAGATGTTGATGGAGATTGACCCGCTCCCGATGAGAGGATCGTTGGTGATGACGATGGTGATGATTTCCCCCTCCCGAAGGGAAGTTTCCCCGGCATAACAGCTCCGCCGGAGCCCTAGATTGGTTTCGCCTCGTGGTGGTGGAGTTTCGTCCCGTGAGCTAGCTTATGATATTTTCCTGGACGAAAGACTCCATATAGCCAAATATGGGCATGAGAGGGCCACCAGGGGGCCCATGAGGCAGGGGGCGCGCCCAGGGGGTAGGGTGCCTTTCCCTACTTGCCCATGAGGCATGGATCTCTACTTGGTGCAAAGAATTTGGCTAGCATGAGAGGGAAAGGCAAGCTCAACATGTTGGACGATCCATGACAATATAATTTATCTTGTAAGAAAACATAATCCATTATGTTGTCTTCCTTGTCCAACGTCAACTCTTTAGCAGATCATATTTTAATGAGTGCTCACAATCATAAAAGATGTCCAAGATGGTATATTTATATGTGAAAACCTCTCTTTCCTTATTACTTCCTATTAATTGCAACTATGACCAAAACTATGTTTGTCAACTCTCAATAATTTTTATTCATCATACTCTTTATGTGTGAAGTAATTACTCTCCATAAGATCCATAAGATCTCTTTATTTCTTTTTATTTCTTCTCTTTTATTCTATTCCCTCAAGATCATAGCAAAATAATCAAGCCCTTGACTCAACACTAATCTTTATTATATAAAGCTCACGGACTCGATTACATAGATGGATCATAAAGCAAAACTCACAACTAGATCATACTAAAACTTTATTCTACTAGATCAGATATTACCAAAAGGATCGAACTAAGAAAAATGGTAAAGATAAAAGTGACGGTGATACGATACCGGGGCACTCCCCCAAGCTTGGCAGTTGCCAAGGGGAGTGCCCATACTCATGTGTTTATGTTTCCTTCGTCGTTGGTGGTGATGATGGAGTTGTTGATGATGTAGGCTTGTCGTCCATCTTCCAAGGCATAGGCTCACCATCATAGAAAGATGATCGAGTCTCCAGGATCCTCAAATCTGCAGCCAAACTCATCTTCTTGAATCTATATTCATACTCACAGTTTTGGTTTTGCAAGTCATAGATCTGGGCTTGGAGGCTCTTGATTTTCTCGTGAAGCTTGAAGATGGCCTCCCCAATGTTCTTGTCATCCAGCTTGTGGTTGTTAGTGAACTCCATGATCATTATATGGTTAGAGTTGAGTCCACATTCCACCATCTCCTGACACTTGAAAACTTGTTGCTCCAATGCCTCGAGCCTTGTTTCCATGCTTTCGGTCCTCCTTGGTCCCTCAACATTGCGGATATGCAACAACCCCTCACGCATCTCAATGGGTTGAGGGTGTTGCAGCACCTCCGCGAGGTAGGGGTTGATGACCTTCTCGAAGAACTTGTCCTTGGGGGCACTTGAAGAGCCATGGTGATCTAGATCTGTTAGAAAAACAGCTCGAAACAAAGACAGAAGATATTTGCGTGATACGGTTGTCAAAACCTTCGGGAGATTATATAGTGAATTTTTACCCACCAAAGGAAGTATCATGCAAGAAAACGGAGTCCGGAGAGCACACGAGGTGCCCACGAGGCAGGGGGCGCGCCCTCCACCCTCGTGGAAGCCTCCAGTCCTTCCCGGACTACTTCTCATTTTCTATTTTCTTAAATATTCCAAAACAGAGAAAAATTGCCATTAGAACTGTTTTGGAGTCGGTTTACTTACCGTACCACGTACCTATTCCTTTTCGGAGTCTGAAACGTTCTGGAAAGTGTCCCTTATGTATTCCTCCGGGGTTACAGTTTCAAAACATTAGTTTCAACATTTATGGGATTACCTGAGATATAATGTTTGATTCTTTGACCGTTTACCACCCTCGGATTTGTGCCTTCGAAGTTGTTGATTTTTATGGCACCAAAACGGTAGACCTCCTCGATGACGTAAGGACCTTCTGAAAGTGCAACTATCCCTAGGTGGTTTTGGTAATTCATAACAACATATAGCTCATTGAGCTAATGCTATTCCAAGATGATTATTTCAGGAAAGCTCAATGATTGGCATGGCATGGATGTGAAAGTGGAACCCTCGAAATGCTAAGGACAAAGGATTGGCTCAAGCTCAAAAGATCAAGACTCTTCATTTTATATTTTAGTGATCCAAGATCACATTGAGTCTTTAGGAAAAGCCAATACTATTAAGGAGGGATGAGGTGTTGCTTAATGAGCCTCTTGCTTCATGTGCTTAGTGATATGCTCCAAAACCCTCAACTACTTTCCCATATCCACATATGACCTAAACCCTAAGC
>NC_053028.1:145447640-145639590 GCF_003073215.2 Triticum urartu | reverse complement strand
ATAACCTATGTTACTTTTCTACTAGAGCAAACAATGTTCCAGTTAAAGTTCTGTGAAAGGAAGATATGACGATATGCTCAAAGCATTCCAGCACAGATGTAAAAGCAAAGCTCATTGAGTTAGAAACCTACAATCCCAAGAGATGCTTTGCTAATGAGTCTCAAAATTTGTAGTTACAAGTAACCCATTCACATTAAAGTGGATCCAAATATCAGTCCAAATAAAACATCAAGATAAAATTTAGAAGGATCAATGTCAATAAGCCAGTATCTACATGCCTACACGAGACAAGGTACCGCAGGTTACAGGTACACATTGACACACATTCCATTAAAGAATAATGGATATAACGAATTAACCTGGTAACCAGGTATTCAGACACTACAGGACCCAGGCAAGTGAGCAAGCTACAATGCCAAGGAAGGCAATCAGCGCCCTGCTCTCTGATCATTCCGTTGACTATGCTCAAAGTCCCAATCAGTAAAGTCTATTCACCTTTAATGTTATGATACACCGATGCAATTAACTGAAACTTTGAAGGGAGCATTTTACAGCAATGCATTCTATTATAACCACACCGGAACCATGCGTATGTCAACAAGAAGTGCTCTTGCCATGTCCTAAATGAAAATGGCTACTATGCTGAGAAATACAACTACTCCATTTATAATTTTTGTAGTGCCCAAGCACGTCTGAATGCATGTCAGGACCGGTTCTGCGTTTCGTGTGGCACCAATTTTCACTGACATCAGGACAGAAATCTCTAGTCCAATTTCCTACATGCGCAATAACCACAAAGTCCTGATCCTAACCAAATCAAAATGTTGGAAACCACCGTCTCTATTAGTAATTCCATTCACATGGAGATCGCATAACTCCCATGACGCCCGGCCCACTTCGCACTAGTTTAACCAGTGACGTATCATCCACCATCAATGACAAATACATTTTTCCTTCTTCTGAATGGCAGTATGATCCGAAGATACAGAAACAAGAAAATGGCGGAGTAGTCTCGACACCGTGCAGCTATCCGTTTCTTTTCTTTTGTGATGAATTAGAAAGCATACAATTAAATGCGCAGTTGAAATTGGAGGAAGGGAGACGGAGCGTACGGGTCTCGAGTGCGAGGGCGAGGTAGGAGTTGCGGCGCTTCTCGAAGGCCTTGAGGCTGACGAACCCTGCCAGGAGGAGAAGCCCGCCCACGCCGGCGCCGCCCGCCAGTGAGGCGGTGCTGCCGCGGCGGAGGTAGCCCAGCAGGCCGCCGGCCAGGACCGCGAACCCGTAGGGGATCGTGAAGCAGAAGTCGTGCATCTCCGAAGCACCTCTCTCTCAGATCTCTCTCGGAGCCGAGATCTTGGAGGCCTTTGCCTTTTCTTCTGCTTCCTCTGTTTTTGGTCGTCGACTTGTGCTTGTGCGCGTGGTGGTCTGCGCAGAAGGGGCCAATGGTGGTTTTCTAACGGCGTTGGTTTCCCACTAAAATAAGTGGCCTAGGCCGCTTTCCGTGACTGTGAGTTGGAATGGATCTCATTCATCTTCTCCGCACAAAAAAAAAGTTATGTTGCACATTTCACTTATTTCAGTATTTGTTTCAGTTTCACTTTCTTTTAGTATTTCGCATATTACATAATTCAGTTATTTGAAATATTTCCGAAGCATATATCTCAAACATTTCAGTGCCTATTTCACCCTCCCTCTGTCCTGTAATATAAAAGTGTTGGTATATATTTTAGTTCACTTGTTGGTATATATTTACAACATACTTCCTCCATTTTCATAATGCAGTGCTTATAGATTTTTTTTCTTCTAAAAAACAAGCTTTACAAATTTTGATCAAGTTTCTAGAGAAAATTAATTACATCTACAACACAAAATTCACACCATTGGGTACACTCTCACATGTATTTTCACATTATATATGTGTGGCTTTATAGATATAGATGGTTCCATCTCTAAACTTGGCCAAACCTAGTAAAGTTTGACTTATAGAAAAATATATAGGCTTTACATTATGGAACAGATGGGAGTATATCTCAATCATTTTTATTTTCAAAACAATTAAAATCATTTCTGAAATGAATAAAATCATTTTCTGAAATAGTTGTTATCACTTGTGAATTCGTGAAACTTGTGAAATGTATTTGAATCAATTTGTCAATAGTGAAATTCAAACAAGTTTTTTGCAGGTCTAAAAATTCAAACACGTTCAAAATATATCCAATGATGGTCTTGTTTAGAAGGTCTTTTCGTTAGGATTTCAAAAAATATAGAACATTTTTAAAAATGAACTTATAGCTTAGAAGATATCAATAATCAATATATGCTAATAATAACAATAACAACAATAATAGTAATAAGGATTTGTTCTGATTAGGGAGACAAGGGAGTGATTCTACATGCAACTAAACCCCTCTCTCTCTCTCTCTCTATTCTCTCACATTGACTATCATTCCAGATCCTATCATCACTAGAATTATCATCTCCATCAACATCCTCATCAGCACTGTTATAATCCCCAAGTGCAAGGAAACACAATGATGGAAGTGGTAAGTATGGAGTGTCAAACCCACAGGAAGCTAAAGGTAAGATCAATATTCTCTCAAACTCTATCTGCCTGATACAACCCTACGTACACAGAGCGTTTCTTTATCTAGAAACAATAAATAAAAGTATCTTGCAAGTATAAAGAGGTAGTTTTGCAAGATAACAAAGAACGTAATCATAAACGATAAGTGCTTCCTAAGCAAAGATACAATATATTACAATACAATACAAATAGCGAGTGTGGAATAATGGTGGTATGGTGTGCGGAACTGTCCCTAGGCAATTAGCTAAGTTACTAAACCGATTGCAAGTTTCCATGTGGGAGAGGCCTCTACTAGCATGTCATCCCTTACTTGAAATTCTATGCACTTATGATTGGAACTATTAACAAGCATCCACAACTACTAACAAGTTAATTAAGGTAAAACCCAACCATCACATTAAGATATATTGTCCCCCCTTCAATCATGTACGTATCAATTTCTATGGTTAGGGGTGGTTTCTATTACTCCTACCCCTAGATGCATAGTCCTGTCAAAATACTACTAGCCCTAAGATGTGATCCACATGCGCGCTCATATGATGGGCACGAAAGGACAATAACATAACCACAAACACTTTAAACAAACCATAACAATTCACCAATTAACCCGTAGGACAAAATAATACACTCAAACACAATAAAGACAACACAAAATATAATTCATAACATCAAACACCATGTTCAAGTAGGGGATTATAGTAGGTTGCCGGAGAGTGAACCCTTGGAAAGAGGTGCGAAAGGTGATGAAGATGTCAGCGAAGACGGCGACGTTGATGAAGACGATAGCCGCGATGATGGTTCCCCCGACGGCACTCCAGTGCCACCGGGAGAGAGGGGGAGATAGGATCCCCCTCCGGCTTCCTCCCCCATGGCCTCCTCCTAGATGGGGAGAGGTTCTCCCTTATGGTCCTTGGCTATCATGGCTCTGGAAGGGGCAGGAGCCCCTCTGAGATTGGACCTCTTCTCTCTATATCTCTGTTTTCTGGTGTTGTTTTTTGGCCTTTCACCATTTCTTATATAGCTGGAGATTCATAACTTTGATCGGACTAAAATTTTGAGGTGTCCTTCGAAAATTAGCTTTCTTGCATGAACAACTTTGATCGGACTAAAATTTTGAGGTGTCCTTTGAAAGAACAACTCGAACCGACTTACAGGGCAGCCACACGGGCCCATGGCACGACCAGGGGGTGGCCGCGTGACCTATCCATGTGCGCCCCAGGCACTATTTTGCGTTGGTTCCTTCACCCAAAATTCACATATATTCCATAAAATCATATTAAATCGTCGGGATGTTCTGACCTTCCTAGATATTGATTTTTTTTAAAACAAAAGGCATGCAGAAAACAGGAACTGACACTAGATTAATAGGTTAGTCTAGAAAAAAACATATAAAAGTGCACCAAAACCATTAAGAAATTATGTAAATGTAACATGAGTAGTTCAAAAATTATAGATACATTGGATACATATCATGCGGTCATCTCCATCAGCTCCCTCAACCCTAACATTCTGATCTATGAACTTTTACCACCGATCCTTTGCTGGTATAGTTTATGGTGTTGGTTACTCTGTGTAGTTAATGCTTATTATTTTTTTGGTGAAAGATTAATTTGTTAAGATTTTTATTTATATATTCGTATCAATTGATCGATCCATATGATGTGTTGCGAGTAGCTTGTTATGTTCTTAAGGACATGTGAAGTTGAACCTAGTTCAATGTTTTGATATTATGGTGTGATGTAATTCTCTAGTGGTGATGTGCAAACTCAACTGGATATCACTTCACCTTCGTGGGTCTACAGGATAGCATTGTGTCATTAGCTTGTTCATGGATGGTGGTTAGAGTGACTAAAATTACCAAACCCTAAGTTTAGAAACTATTGCATGATGGGCTATTGGAACCTCAAAGTTTATCATACGTACTCCCTCCGTCCCAAAATATAAGACCATTTTGACACTTCCATAGTGTCAAAAATGGTCTTATTGAAAGTGCAACTATCCCTGGGTGGTTTTGGTAATTCCTAACAACATATAGCCCATTGAGCTAATGCTATTTCAAGATAAATATTTCAGGAAAGCTCAATGTTTGGCATGCCATGGATTAGAAAGTGGACCCTTCAAAATACTAAGAACACATGTTGGCTCAAGCTCAAGACTCTACATTTTACTTTTAGTGATCCAAGATCACATTGAGTCCATAGGAAAAGCCAATACTATTAAAAGTGGATGAGGTGTTGCTTAATGAGTTACTTGCTTAAAATGCTTAGTGATATGCTCCAAAACCCTCAACTGTTTTCTCATATCCACATATGTCCCAAACCAAAAGTCAAACTCGGCCCCACCGAAATTTCCTACCTGGCGCCACCGAGTTCACTTGACATAGCCACTGCCACAAACCCTAGTCATTTCGGTCTCACCGATAGGGATCTCGGTCTCACCAAGATGGGATTGCAACCTCTCTGTTTCCCTTCGTAACGTTTCGGTCCAACCGAGATGAGCGATCGGTCCCACCGAGATTGCAAATGCAAACTCTCTATTTCCCCTTTGTAACGTTTCGGTCTAACCGAGATGAGCGAATCGGTCCCACCGAGTTTGCCTGACCAACTCTCTATTTGCCTATTACCAAAATCAGTCCCACCGAGTTTGTGTAATCGGTCTCACCGAGATTACGTTATGCCCTAACCCTAATGGAATCGGTTCCACCGAGTTGACATGTCGGTCCCATCGAAAATCCTAACATTCACATTTTGAACTAAATCGGTTTGACCGAGTTTCATGATTCGATCCCACCGAGTTCGGTGATTTGTGTGTAACGGTTAGATTTTGTGTGGAGGCTATATATACCCCTCCACCCACTCTTCATTTGTGGAGAGAGCCATCAGAACATGCCTACACTTCCAACATACATTTTCCGAGAGAGAACCACCTACACTTGTGTTGAGGTCAAGATATTCCATTCCAACCACATAAATCTTGATCTCTAGCCTTCCCCAAGTTGCTTTCCACTCAAACCCTCTTTCCACCAAATCCAATCCTATGAGGGAGAGCTAAGTGTTGGGGAGCAAGGAGTTCATCATCAACACACCATCTATTACCTTTCGGAGAGTGGTGTCTCCTAGATTGGCTAGGTGTCACTTGGGAGCGTCCGTCAAGATTGTGGAGTTGAACCAAGGAGTTTGTACGGGCAAGGAGATCGCCTACTTCGTGAAGATCTACCCTAGTGAGGCAAGTCCTTCATGGGAGATGGCCATGGTGGGATAGACAAGGTTGCTTCTTCGTGGACCCTTCGTGGGTGGAGCCCTCCATGGACTCGTGCAACCGTTACCCTTCATGGGTTGAAGTCTCCATCAACGTGGATGTACGATAGCACCACCTATCGGAACCACGCCAAAAATCTCCGTGTCTACATTGAGTTTGCTCCCTCAAACTCCTCCCTTTACCTTCATATGCAATTATCTTACATTCTTCTGCTATACTCTTAGAATTGCATGTGTAGGTTAATTACTTGACTTGTGCTAAGTTGTTTAAATCTGCCAAGACTTAAAATTGGGAAAAGGCTATATTTTTATTTGGTCAAGTAGTCTAATCACCCCCCTCTAGACATACTTTCAATCCTACAAGTGGTATCAGAGCTTTGGTCTCTATTTGCTTTGATTTCCATAGCTTTTTTTGAAGGTAAGCAAATAGCTTTATTACGAAACATTCAGGGCAAGATCGCCCATAACAGAGTCAGCAACACTTGCTGGAATTACATGATCCGCAAATAAAACCTCTCCCATTGGGAGAGTCGTGCCTAATTGCGCCATATGGTGAGCTGCCATGTTGGCCTCTCGTTTGCAATGAGCAAACAAACATGAAGAGAACCATAGCCGGGATTGCACCTTGATATCCTCAATCGCCGCTGCGTACCGCGAGCAATCTGGAGTACGTCTGTTCAGAGCCTGTACAAGCATCTGGGCATCCATCTCCACTGCCAGCCGAATCACTCCCAACTCCGCCGCAAGTTCAAGAGCTTGTTCCACCGCTCTCAGCTCAGCACCGAAGGCATCAACAACATTGTCAATACGGCCAGCCGGCGCTGCCACCACCTCGCCTGCATTAGTCCTTACAACCACGCCCCAGGCTCCCAGCAATTCATCCTCCTAAAAAGCCCCGTCGACGTTGAATTTGAGAATATCCGGTGGTGGAGGGGTCCATCGGACCGTGCTCTTTGGTGGGGGTGGTGGTTTGCAGAAACACCCTTCATACTCTGCAGCCGTGCATGCAGCCCTCATGGCAAACTGCGCGTGGTCCATCGGCTTCTCTCCCTCTCGAACCTTGTTGCGTTGAGACCACCATTGCCACCACATGACGATGATAGCTATTCGATCCTTCTCAGGTATTTGCCAGAGGCAATCCAAGGTGATGTACGCGCTGTCACATTCCGTGAGTCTCAATCTCACAGGTTCAAGATCGAGGCCCCGCCATACCTGCTTTATCTCGTGGCACTCCACAAACAGGTGCTTAGCGGATTCATGCCTCGCATTGCACAGGAAGCATTTGTGATTCTCGATCGCCATACCCCTCCGACACAAAATGTCCTTTGTGGCCAGTGTGTTGTGCGCTAGACGCCACATAAAATGTTTGACCTTCCCCGGGCACGCTATGTCCCATAATCTTTTCCATTTTGCCTCCCCTCCTCCCTCCAGGTTACCATCGGCCAGTGCAAGCCTAGGTTCGGACAAAGCCTGCTTCAGCTTATACGCTTGCTTAACTGAGAACACACCTTTAGGATCGAAATGCCATGCTAGAAAGTCACCGGCTCCGTCCCTTAGTGGCATTTGGAGGATCAGTTTGACATCCTCTTCCCAGAACATCTCATTAACCAGGTCCACACCCCAGTTGCCAGATGTTGGGTCAATGAGCTCAGCGACTCTTGTCAGTAGGTTTGCCCCGCGAGGAGTGATGACTCGCCTAGACCAAGCACGCGGAATCCATGGATCATCCCAGATGTGGATGCTATGCCCGTCCCCAACCCGCCAGATCATTCCTTGCTTAACAAGATCAATGCCGTATGTGATACTGCGCCAGGCATATGACATGTTTGAGGTCGGTACCGCATCCAGTATAGAGCAGTCTGGGTAGTACTTTGCCTTCATAAGCTACGCACACAGACTCTCCGGTTGCTCTATCAGACGCCAAACCTGCCGGGCCAGCATAGCAATGTTGAAGTCATGTATGTCCCGAAACCCCAGGCCTCCCCTTCCCTTCGACCGTGTGAGCCTCTGCCAACTAATCCAATGGATCTTGTTGTCTTTATCTTGGTGCCTCCACCAGTATCTGGCAATCATAGAACTGAGCTCTTCACAGAACGATTTTGTGAGGTAGAAAACTAACATTGCAAAGGTTGGAATCGCTTGTGCAACTCCTTTAACGAGAATTTCCTTTCCTTGCCTAGACAAGGTCCTCTCATTCCAGCCCTGCATATGATTCCAAATCCGGTCCTTAAGATAAGCAAAAGCCTTGCGCTTGGATCATCCAATGTACACCGGCAGCCCCAGATATTTCTCATTGTATGCTTCACTTTGTATGCCCAGCGCCCCTTTTACATTTAACTTAGTTTGCTCGGAGCAGTTTTTGCTAAACATCACCGCAGACTTCTCATGGTTGATGCATTGCCCCGAGCACCTCTCATAAACCTGAAGGATGTGTTGGAGTTCCAAAGCTTCCTCCATCCGCGCACGCATGAGCAGCACTGAATCATCGGCGAAGAACAAGTGCGAGATAGCAGGCACCCCTGGGCAAATCCGTATGCCCTCAAAGTTGCCTATCTGCTGGGCCTCATTCAGCAACGCCGACAACCCCTCGGCACAAATCACAAAGAGATAGGGCGAACTTGGATCGCCCTGCCAGAGCCCTCTCGATGGTGCAAACTGTCGGGATAACTCACCATTAATCTTAATGATGTACCGCACTGAAACTACACACTTCATTACCAGCTTCACCCAGTTACGCGCGAATCTAAGCTTATGCATCATAGCTTCCAAGAAAGCCCACTCAACCCGGTCATAGGCTTTGCTCATGTCCACCTTTACCGCTGCAAACTCTTCTTTCGCAGTCCGTTTGTTCATCAAGAAGTGAGAAATCTCATAGTCCATGAGGATATTGTCCGTTATCAGCCTTCCAGGTACAAACGCACTTTGGTTGTCTGAGATGATCTCCGGCAGAATAAGCTTGAGTCGGTTGGCCACCACTTTTGAGACAATTTTGTACAAAACATTACACAAGCTGATAGGACGGAGATCCTTAATCCTCGAGGGGTTTTTCACCTTGGGTATTAGCACAACATGGGTATCATTCCACCCCTCCGGCATATCACCCCCCTCGAGTACACGCCGCACCTCCTCGATTATGTTCTTGCCCATCAACAACCAGTATTTTTTGAAGACCAGTGCGGGCATACCATCCGGTCCTGGTGCTTTGAGGTCACCAATCTGATCAAGTGCCGATTTGATTTCCATATCCGAGTAAGCAGCCATGAGGGTACCATTCATGGCACCTGTAACTTTCACCGGCACCGCCCGGAGCAGCTCATCATATTGGCCAATGCCATTCGAGGTGAAGAGATCCTGAAAATAAGACATGACATAGTTAGTTAAACCCCTTCCTTCCTCCACCACCACCCCATCCTCCCTTCTAAGTCTCCTAATTCTATTGGCCTTCCTCCACGCTGAGGCATATCTGAAGAAAAACTTAGTGTTCCTATCTCCCTCCTTTAGCCACCACACATGAGCCCGCTGTCTCCACTTAATGTCCACTACTTCCTCCAAATGATCCACCAAGCAATGCAACCGCACCTCCTCCGCAACCCTTTCAGGTGTAATAGCCTTCTTCCTACAGTTCTCCAGCTCCCGCTTGGCTTCCTTTAACTTTTTCTCCGAATCACCCACAACATCCTTACTCCATCTTGAAAGATCTCGAGCCACTCCATTCAACGCCGCAGCCACATCCACAACTCCGCCTTCTCTTACTCTCCTCCACGCCTCCTCCACCACTAAATCGCACCCTTCCTCCTTTAGCCACTTGGCCTCAAACCGAAATCCGCCACCACCCCCCTTCTCCTTGTTGGGGAACGTAGTAATTTCAAAAAATTTCCTACGCACACGCAAGATCATGGTGATGCATAGCAACGAGAGGGGAGAGTGTTGTCTACGTACCCTCGTAGACTATTCGCGGAAGCGTTATATCAACGCGGTTGATGTAGCCATACGTCTTCACGTCTGACCGATCCAAGTACCAAAAGCACAGCACCTCCGAGTTCTGCACACGTTCGGCTCGGTGACGTCCTCGCCTTCTCGATCCAGCAAGAGGGGCGAAGTACTAGATGAGTTCCGGCAGCACGACGGCATGGTGACGGTGTTGGTGAAGAACAATCTCCGCAGGGCTTCGCCTAAGCACTACGAAAACTATGACGGAGGATAAACTAGAGGGGATGGGGTTGCCGGCACACGGCTTGGTGTTTCTTGATGTGTCTTTGGTGCTAGCCCTACCCCTCTATTTATATGTTGAGCCCCGGGGTCGAAACTTGGAGTAAAAGCCTCCTCAAAGTCGGTTTCACCCGAAAGGCAAGAGTCCTTCTCGTACTCCAGGGCTAGACGCCAGGGTTCCTGGCGTCTAGCCTCTGGTCTCCGCAAAACTTCCTTTTGCACTTTCCAAAAGCCTCGTGGGCTTTCCCCTTTGGCCCAGATAAAGTGTTCTCGTGCCCAAACATTTTGGGAAACATCCGGAACCCCTTCCGGTGAATTCCGGAACCCTTCCGGAGATCAAACACTACTATCCCATATATCAAACTTTATCTCCGGACCATTCCGGAGTTCCTCGTCATGTCCGTGATCTCATCCCGGACTCCGAACAACATTCGGTCATCAACATACATAACTCATATAGTACTATATCATCAACGAACGTTAAGCATGCGGACCCTATGGGTTCGAGAACTATGTAGACATGACCAAGACACCTCTCTTGTCAATAACCAATAGCGGGACCTGGATGCCCATATTGGCTCCTACATATTCTACGAAGATCTTTATCGGTCTAACCTCATAACAACATACATTGTTCCCTTTGTCATTGGTATGTTACTTGCCCAAGATTCGATCGTCGGTATCTCAATACCTAGTTCAATCTCGTTACCGGCAAGTCTCTTTACTCGTTCCGTAATACATCATCCCGCAACTAACTCATTAGTTGCAATGCTTGCAAGGCTTATAGTGATGTGCATTACCGAGTGGGCCTAGAGATACCTCTCCGACAATCGGAGTGACAAATCCTAATCTCGAAATACGCCAACCCAACAAGTACCTCTGGAGACACCTGTAGAGCACCTTTATAATCACCCAGTTACGTTGTGACGTTTGGTGGCACACAAAGTGTTCCTCCGGTAAACGGGAGTTGCATAATCTCATAGTCATAGGAACATGTATAAGTCATGAAGAACGCAATAGCAACAAACTAAACGATCAAGTGATAAGCTAACGGAATGGGTCAAGTCAATCACATTATTCTCCTAATGATGTGATCCTGTTAATCAAATGACAACTCACGTCTATGGTTAGGAAACATAACCATCTTTGATCAACAAGCTAGTCAAGTAGAGGCATACTAGTGACACTCTATTTGTCTATGTATTCACACATGTATTATGTTTCCGGTTAATACAATTCTAGCATGAATAATAAACATTTATCATGATATAAGGAAATAAATAATAACTTCATTATTGCCTCTAGAGCATATTTCCTTCAGTCTCCCACTTGCACTAGAGTCAATAATCTAGTTCACATCGCCATGTGATTTAACATCAATAGTTCACATCACCATGTGATTAACACCCATAGTTCACATCGACATGTGACCAACACCCAAAGGGTTTACTAGAGTCAATAATCTAGTTCACATCGCTATGTGATTAACACCCAAAGAGTACTGAGGTGTGATCATGTTTTGCTTGTGAGAGAAGTTTAGT
The DNA here is from genome assembly GCF_003073215.2 of Triticum urartu. Taxonomy (NCBI): domain Eukaryota; kingdom Viridiplantae; phylum Streptophyta; class Magnoliopsida; order Poales; family Poaceae; genus Triticum; species Triticum urartu. The sequence continues at coordinate 145,627,999 of NC_053028.1, read as the reverse complement.
CAACAGGTCTGCCACATTCAGATCCGTAAGTATTTTGCAAATTTCTATGTCAACAATGCTCTGCATGGAGCTACTCTAGCTAATTGCTCCCACTTTCAATATGTATCCAGATTGAGACTTAGAGTCATCTGGATCAGTGTCAAAACTTGCATCGACGTAACCCTTTACGACGAACCTTTTGTCACCTCCATAATTGAGAAACATATCCTTATTCCACTAAGGATAATTTTGACCAATGTCCAATGATCTACTCCTAGATCACTATTGTACTCCCTTGCCAAACTCAGGGCAGGGTATACAATAGGTCTGGTACACAGCATGGCATACTTTATAGAACCTATGGCTGAGGCATAGGGAATGACTTTCATTCTCTCTCTATCTTCTGCCGTGGTCGGGTTTTGAGTCTTACTCAACTTCACACCTTTGTAACACAGGCAAGAACTCCTTCTTTGACTATTCCATTTTGAACTACTTCAAAATCTTGTCAAGGTATGTACTCATTGAAAAACTTATCAAGTGTCTTGATCTATCTCTATAGATCTTGATGCTCAATATGTAAGCAGCTTCACTGAGGACTTTCTTTGAAAAACTCCTTTCAAACATTCCTTTATGCTTTGCAGAATAATTCTACATTATCTCCGATCAACAATATGTCTTTCACATATACTTATCAGAAATATTGTAGTGCTCCCACTCACTTTCTTGTAAATACAGGCTTCACCGCAAGTCTGTATAAAACTATATGCTTTGATCAACTTATCAAAGCGTATATTCCAACTCCGAGATGCTTGCACCAGTCCATAGATGGATCGCTGGAGCTTGCATATTTTGTTAGTACCTTTAGGATTGACAAAACCTTCTGGTTGCATCATATACAACTCTTCTTTAATAAATCCATTAAGGAATGCCATTTTGTTTATCCATTTGCCAGATTTCATAAAATGCGGCAATTGCTAACATGATTCAGACAGACTTAAGCATAGATACGAGTGAGAAACTCTCATCGTAGTCAACACCTTGAACTTGTCAAAAACCTTTTTGCGACAATTCTAGCTTTGTAGATAGTAACACTACTATCAGCGTCCGTCTTCCTCTTGAAGATCCATTTAATCTCAATGGCTCACCGATCATTGGGCAAGTCAATCAAAGTCCATACTTTGTTCTCATACATGGATCTCATCTCAGATTTCATGGCCTCAAGCCATTTCACGGAATCTGGGCTCATCATCGCTTCCTCATAGTTCGTAGGCTCGTCATGGTCAAGTAACATGACCTCCAGAACAACATTATCGTACCACTCTGGTGTGAATCTCACTCTGGTTTACCTACGAGGTTCGGTAGTAACTTGATCTGAAGCTACATGATCATCATCATTAGCTTCCTCACTAATTGGTGTAGTAGTCACAGGAACAGATTTCTGTGATGAACTACTTTCCAATAAGGGAGCAGGTACAATTACCTCATCAAGTTCTACTTTCCTCCCACTCACTTATTTCGAGAGAAACTCCTTCTCTAGAAAGGATCCGTTCTTAGCAACGAATATCTTGCCTTCGGATCTGTGATATCCTATGAAGACGCACTTCTCTGATTTGGGTTTGAGCTTATCAGGTTGAAACTTTTCACATAAGCATTGCAACCTCAAACTTTAAGAAACGACAGCTTAGGTTTCTTGCCAAACCATAGTTCATACGGTGTCGTCTCAACGGATTTAGATGGTGCCCTATTTAACATGAATGCAGCTGTCTCTAATGCATAACCCCAAAATGATAGTGGTAGATCGGTAAGAGACATCATAGATCGCACCATATCTAATAAAGTACGGTTATGACGTTCGGACACACCATTACACTGTGGTGTTCCAGGTGGCGTGAGTACTGAAACTATTTCACATTGTTTTAACTGAAGGCCAAACTCTTAACTCAAATATTTTGCCTCTGCGATTATATCGTAGAAACTTTTATTTTCTTGTTATGATGATTCTCCACTTCACTCTGAAATTCTTTGAACTTTTCAAATGTTTCAGACTTGTGTTTCATTAAGTAGATATACCCATATCCGCTCAAATCATCTGTGAAGGTCAGAAAATAACGATACTTGCCGTGAGCCTTAACACTCATCGGACCGCATACATCAGTATGTATTATTTCCAATAAGTCAGTTGCTCGCTCCATTGTTCTGGAGAATGGAGTCTTAGTCATCTTGCCCATGAGGCATGGTTCGCAAGCATCAACTGATTCATAATCAAGTGATTCCAAAAGCCCATTAGCATGGATTTTCTTCATGCGCTTTACACCAATATGACCTAAACGGCAGTGCCACAAATAAATTGCACCATCATTATTACCTTTGCATCTTTTGGTTTCAATATTATGAATATGTGTATCACTACAATCGAGATCCAACGAACCATTTTCATTCGGTGTGTAACCATATAAGGTTTTATTCATGTAAACAGAACAACAATTTATTCTCTTACTTAAATGAAAAACCGTATTGCAATAAACATGATCAAATCATATTCATGCTCAACACAAACACCAAATAACACTTATTTAGGTTCAACACTAATCCCAAAAGTATAGGGAGTGTGCGATGATGATCATATCAATCTTGGAACCACTTCCAACACACATCGTCACTTCACCCTTAACTAGTCTATGTTCATTCTGCAACTCCCGTTTCGCGTTACTACTCTTAGCAACTGAACTAGTATCAAATACCGAGGGGTTGCTACGAACACTAGTAAAATACACATCAATAATCTGTATATCAAATATACCTTTGTTCACTTTGCCATCCTTCTTATCTGCCAAATACTTGGGGCAGTTCCGCTTCCAGTGACCAGTCCCTTTGCAGTAGAAGCACTTAGTCTCAGGCTTAGGACCAGACTTGGGCTTCTTCACTTGAGCAGCAATTTGCTTGCCGTTCTTCTTGAAGTTCCCCTTCTTCCCTTTGCCCTTTTCTTGAAACTAGTGGTCTTGTCTACCATCAACACTTGATATTTTTCTTGATTTCTACCTTCGTCGATTTCAGCATTACGAAGAGCTTGGGAATCGTTTCCGTTATCCCTTGCATATCATAGTTCATCACGAAGTTCTACTAACTTGGTGATGGTGACTAGAGAATTCTGTCAATCACTATTTTATCTGGAAGATTAACTCCCACTTGATTCAAGCGATTGTAGTACCCAGACAATCTGAGCACATGCTCACTGCTTGAGCTATTCTCCTCCATCTTTTAGCTATAGAACTTGTTGGAGACTTCATATCTCTCAACTCGGGTATTTGCTTGAAATATTAACTTCAACTCCTGGAACATCTCATATGGTCCATGACGTTCAAAATGTCTTTGAAGTCCCGATTCTAAGCCGTTTAAGCATGGTGCACTAAACTATCAAGTAGTCATCATATTGAGCTAGCCAAATGTTCATAACATATGCATCTGCTCCTGCAATAGGTTTGTCACCTAGCGGTGCATCAAAGACATATTCCTTCTGTGCAGCAATGAGGATAAACCTTAGATCACGGATCCAATCCGCATCATTGCTACTAACATCTTTCAACTTAGTTTTCTCTAGGAACATATCAAAAATAAAACAGGGGAGCTAAACACGAGCTATTGATCTACAACATAGATATGCTAATACTTCCAGGGCTAAATTCATGATAAATTTAAGTTCAATAAATCATATTACTTAAGAACTCCCACTTAGAAAGACATCCCTCTAATCTTCTAAGTGATCACGTGATCCAAATCAACTAAACCATAACCGATCATCACGTGAAATGGAGTAGCTTTCAATGGTGAACATCAATATGTTGATCATATCTACTATATGATTCACGCTCGACCTTTCGGTCTCAGTGTTCCGAGGCCATATCTGCATATGCTAGGCTCGTCAAGTTTAACCTGAGTATTCTGCGTGTGCAAAAACTGGCTTGCACCCGTTGTAGATGGACGTAGAGCTTATCACACCCGATCATCACGTGGTGTCTGGGCACGACGAACTTTGGCAACGGTGCATACTCAGGGAGAACACTTTTATCTTGAAATTTAGTGAGAGATCATCTTATAATGCTATCGTCAATCAAAGCAAGATAAGATGCATAAAAGATAAACATCACATGCAATCAATATAAGTGATATGATATGGCCATCATCATCTTGTGCTTGTGATCTCCATCTCCGAAGCACCGTCATGATCACCATCGTCACCGGCGCGGCACATTGATCTCCATCGTAGCATCGTTGTTGTCTCGCCAATCTTATGCTTCCACGACTATCGCTACCGCTTAGTGATAAAGTAAAGCATTACAGCGCAATTGCATTGCATACAATAAAGCGACAACCATATGGCTCCTCCCAGTTGCCGATAACTCGGTTACAAAACATGATCATCTCATACAATAAAATTTAGCATCATGTCTTGACCATATCACATCACAACATGCCCTGCAAAAACAAGTTAGACGTCCTCTACTTTGTTGTTGCAAGTTTTACGTGGCTGCTACGGGCTTAAGCAAGAACCGTTCTTACCTACGCATCAAAACCACAACGATAGTTTGTCAAGTTGGTGCTCTTTTAACCTTCGCAAGGACCGGGCGTAGCCACACTTGGTTCAACTTGAAGGAAATATGCCCTAGAGGCAATAATAATGTTATTATTTTATTTCCTTATATCATGATAAATGTTTATTATTCATGCTAGAATTGTATTATCCGGAAACATAATACTTGTGTGAATACATAGACAAACTAAACGTCACTAGTATGCCTCTACTTGACTAGCTCATTAATCAAAGATGGTTATGTTTCCTAACCATAGACATGTGTTGTGATTTGATTAACGGGATCACATTATTAGGAGAATGATGTGATTGACATGACCCATTCCATTAGCTTAGCACCCGATCGTTTAGTATGTTGCTATTGCTTTCTTCATAACTTATACATGTTCCTATGACTATGAGATTATGCAACTCCCGTTTGCCGGAGGAACACTTTGAGTGCTACCAAACGTCACAACGTAACTGGGTGATTATAAAGGTGCTCTACAGGTGTCTCCAAAGGTACATGTTGGGTTGGCGTATTTCGAGATTAGGATTTGTCACTCCGATTGTCGGAGAGGTATCTCTGGGCCCTCTCGGTAAGGCACATCACCTAAGCCTTGCAAGCAATGCAACTAATGAGTTAGTTGCAAGATGATGTATTACGGAACGAGTAAAGAGACTTGCCGGCAATGAGATTGAACTAGGTATTGAGATACCGACGATCGAATCTCGGGCAAGTAACATACCGATGACAAAGGGAACAACGCATGTTGTTATGTGGTCTGACCGATAAAAGATCTTCGTAGAATATGTGGGAGCCAATATGAGCATCCAGGTTCCACTATTGGTTATTGACTGGAGACGTGTCTTGGTCATGTCTACATTGTTCTCGAACCCCTAGGGTCCGCACGCTTAAGGTTTCGATGACAGTTATATTATGAGTTTATTAGTTTTGATGTACCGAAGTTAGTTCGAAGTCCCGGATGTGATCACGGACATAACGAGGAGTCTCTAAATGGTCGAGACATAAAGATTGATATATTGGACGGCTATATTCGGACACCGGAAGTGTTTCGAGGAAGTTTCGGATAAAACCGGAGTACCGGGGGGTTACCGGAACCCCCCGAGGGGTTAATGGGCCTCATGGGCCTAAAGTGGAGAAGAGGAGGGGCGGCCAGGGCAGGCCGCGCGCCCCCCTCCCCCTAGTCCGAATTGGACAAGGAGGGAGGGGCGGCGCCCCCCCTTTCCTTCCTCTCCTCTCTCCCTTCCTTCCCCCTCTCCTACTTGGACAAGGAAAAGGAGGGAGTCCTACTCCTGGTAGGAGTAGGATTCCTCCCTGGAGCGCCTCATCATGGCCGGCCGCCCCTCCCCCTTGCTCCTTTATATACGGGGGCAGGGGGGCACCTCTAGACACAACAATTGATCCTTGAGATCTCTTAGCCGTGTGCGGTGCCCCCCTCCACCATAATCCTCGATAATATTGTAGCGGTGCTTAGGCGAAGCCCTGCGATGGTAGAACATCAAGATCGTCACCACGCCGTTGTGCTGACGGAACTCTTCCCTGACACTTTGCTGGATCGGAGTCCGGGGATCGTCATTGAGCTGAACGTGTGCTAGAACTCGGAGGTGCCGTAGTTTTGGTGCTTGATCGGTCGGGCCGTGAAGACGTACGACTACATCAACCGCGTTGTTATAATGCTTCCGCTTTCGGTCTACGAGGGTACGTGGACAACACTCTCCCCTCTCGTTGCTATGCATCACCATGATCTTGCGTGTGCATAGGAATTTTTTTGAAATTACTACGTTCCCCAACAGTGGCATCCGAGCCTAGGTTTTATGTGTTGATGTTATATGCACAAGTAGAATACAAGTGAGTTGTGGGCGATATAAGTCATACTGCTTACCCGCATGTCATACTTTGGTTCGGCGGTATTGTTGGATGAAGCGGCCCAGACCGACATTACGCGTACGCTTACGCGAGACTGGTTCTACCAATGTGTTTTGCACACAGGTGGCTGGCGGGTGTCAGTTTCTCCAACTTTAGTTGAACCGAGTGTGGCTACGCCCGGTCCTTGCGAAGGTTAAAATAGCACCAACTTGACAAACTATCGTTGTGGTTTTGATACGTAGGTAAGATTGGTTCTTGCTTAAGCCCGTAGCAGCCACGTAAAACTTGCAACAAACAAAGTAGAAGACGTCTAACTTGTTTTTGCAGGGCATGTTGTGATGTGATATGGTCAAGACATGATGCTAAATTTTATTGTATGAGATGATCATGTTTTGTAACCGAGTTATCGGCAACTGGCAGGAGCCATATGGTTGTCGCTTTATTGTATGCAATGCAATCGCGTTGTAATGCTCTACTTTATCACTAAGCGGTAGCGATAGTCGTGGAAGCATAAGATTGGCGAGACGACAACGATGCTACGATGGTGATCAAGGTGTCACGCCGGTGACGATGGTGATCATGATGGTACTTCGGAGATGGAGATCAGAAGTATAAGAAGATGATGGCCATATCATATCACTTATATTGATTGCATGTGATGTTTATCTTTTATGCATCTTATCTTGCTTTGATTGACGATAGCATTATAAGATGATCTCTCACTAAATTTCAAGATAAAAGTGTTCTCCCTGAGTATGCACCGTTGCCAAAGTTCGTCGTGCCCAGACACCACGTGATGATCGGGTGTGATAAGCTCTACGTCCATCTACAACGGGTGCAAGCCAGTTTTTGCACACGCAGAATACTCAGGTTAAACTTGACGAGCCTAGCATATGCAGATATGGCAAGGTCGAGCGTGAATCATATAGTAGATATGATCAACATAGCAATGTTCACCATTGAAAACTACTCCATTTCACGTGATGATCGGTTATGGTTTAGTTGATTTGGATCACGTAATCACTTAGAAGATTAGAGGGATGTCTTTCTAAGTGGGAGTTCTTAAGTAATATGATTAATTGGACTTAAATTTATCATGAACTTAGTACCTGATAGTATCTTGCTTGTTTATGTTTGATTGTAGATAGATGGCCCGTGTTGTTGTTCCGTTGAATTTTAATGCGTTCCTTGAGAAAGCAAAGTTGAAAGATGATGGTAGCAATTACACGGAGTGGGTCCGTAACTTGAGGATTATCCTCATTGCTGCACAGAAGAATTACATCCTGGAAGCACCGCTGGGTGCCAGGCCTGCTGCTGGAGCAACACCAGATGTTATGAACGTCTGGCAGAGCAAAGATGATGACTACTCGATAGTTCAGTGTGCCATGCTTTATGGCTTAGAATCGGGACTTCAACGACGTTTTGAACGTCATGGAGCATATGAGATGTTCCAGGAGTTGAAGTTAATATTTCAAGCAAATGCCCGGATTGAGAGATATGAAGTCTCCAATAAGTTCTATAGCTGCAAGATGGAGGAGAACAGTTCTGTCAGTGAGCATATACTCAAAATGTCTGGGTATAATAATCACTTGATTCAATTGGGAGTTAATCTTCCAGATGATTGCGTCATTGACAGAATTCTCCAATCACTGCCACCTAGCTACAAGAGCTTCATGATGAACTATAATATGCAAGGGATGAATAAGACTATTCCCGAGCTCTTCGCAATGCTGAAAGCTGTGGAGGTAGAAATCAAGAAGGAGCATCAAGTGTTGATGGTCAACAAGACCACTAGTTTCAAGAAAAAGGGCAAAGGGAAGAAGAAGGGGAACTTCAAGATGAACAACAAGCAAGTTGCTGCTCAAGAGAAGAAACCCAAATCTGGACCTAAGCCTGAAACTGAGTGCTTCTACTGCAAGTAGACTGGTCACTGGAAGCGGAACTGCCCGAAGTATTTGGCGGATAAGAAGGATGGCAAGGTGAACAAAGGGACTACGGATTAAGGGAACACTGGCGAAGGACGAGGTGACGATGCGCGTGGGAAATGGTTCCAAAGTCGATGTGATCGCGGTCGGCACGCTACCTCTACATCTACCATCGGGATTAGTATTAGACCTAAATAATTGTTATTTGGTGCTAGCGTTGAGCATGAACATTATATATGGATCTTGTTTAATGCGAGACGGTTATTCATTTAAATCAGAGAATAATGGTTGTTCTATTTATATGAGTAATATCTTTTATGGTCATGCACCCTTGAAGAATGGTCTATTTTTGATGAATCTCGATAGTAGTGATACACATATTCATAATGTTGAAACCAAAAGATGTAGAGTTGATAATGATAGTGCAACTTATTTGTGGCACTGCCGTTTAGGTCATATCGGTATAAAACGCATGAAGAAACTCCATACTGATGGACTTTTGGAATCACTTGATTATGAATCACTTGGTACTTGCGAACCGTGCCTCATGGGCAAGATGACTAAAACACCGTTCTCCGGTACTATGGAGAGAGCAACAGATTTGTTAGAAATCATACATACAGATGTATGTGGTCCAATGAATGTTGAAGCTCGTGGCGGATATCGTTATTTTCTCACCTTCACAGATGATTTAAGCAGATATGGGTATATCTACTTAATGAAACATAAGTCTGAAACATTTGAAAAGTTCAAAGAATTTCAGAGTGAAGTTGAAAATCATCGTAACAAGAAAATAAAGTTTCTACGATCTGATCATGGAGGAGAATATTTGAGTTACGAGTTTGGTCTACATTTGAAACAATGCGGAATAGTTTCGCAACTCACGCCACCCAGAACACCACAGTGTAATGGTGTGTCCGAACGTCGTAATCGTACTTTACTTGATATGGTGCGATCTATGATGTCTCTTACAGATTTACCGCTATCGTTTTGGGGTTATGCTTTAGAGACGGCCGCATTCACGTTAAATAGGGCACCATCAAAATCCGTTGAGATGACGCCTTATGAACTGTGGTTTGGCAAGAAACCAAAGTTGTCGTTTCTGAAAGTTTGGGGCTGCGATGCTTATGTGAAAAAACTTCAACCTGATAAGCTCGAACCCAAATCGGAGAAATGTGTCTTCATAGGATACCCAAAGGAAACTGTTGGGTACACCTTCTATCATAAATCCGAAGGCAAGACATTTGTCGCTAAGAATGGACCCTTTCTAGAGAAGGAGTTTCTCTCGAAAGAAGTGAGTGGGAGGAAAGTAGAACTTGATGAGGTAACTGTACCTGCTCCCTTATTGGAAAATAGTACATCGCAGAAACCGGTTTCTGTGACACCTACACCAATTAGTGTGGAAGCTAATGATAATGATCATGAAACTTCAGAACAAGTTACTACCGAACCTCGTAGATCAACCAGAGTAAGATCCGCACTAGAGTGGTACGGTAATCCTGTTCTGGAAGTCATGCTACTAGATCATGATGAACCTACGAACTATGAAGAAGCGATGGTGAGCCCAGATTCCGCAAAATGGCTTGAAGCCATGAAATCTGAGATGGGATCCATGTATGAGAACAAAGTTTGGACTTTGGTTGACTTGCCCAATGATCGGCAAGCAATTGAGAATAAATGGATCTTCAAGAAGAAGACTAATGCTGACGGTAATATTACTGTATACAAAGCTCGACTTGTCGCAAAAGGTTTTCGACAAGTTCAAGGGATTGACTACGATGAGACCTTCTCACCCGTAGCTATGCTTAAGTCTGTCTGAATCATGTTAGCAATTGCCGCATTTTATGATTATGAAATTTGGCAGATGGATGTCAAAACTGCATTCCTGAATGGATTTCTGGAAGAAGAGTTGTATATGATGTAGCTGGAAGGTTTTGTCGATCCAAAGGGAGCTAACAAAGTGTGCAAGCTCCAGCGATCCATTTATGGACTGGTGCAAGCCTCTCGGAGTTGGAATAAACGCTTTGATAGTGTGATCAAAGCATTTGGTTTTGTACAGACTTTTGGAGAAGCCTGTATTTGCAAGAAAGTGAGTGGGAGCTCTGTAGCATTTCTGATATTATATGTAGATGACATATTACTAATCGGAAATGATATAGAATTTCTGGATAGCATAAAGGGATACTTGAATAAGAGTTTTTCAATGAAAGACCTCGGTGAAGCTGCTTACATATTGGGCATTAAGATCTATCGAGATAGATCAAGACGCTTAATTGGACTTTCACAAAGCACATACCTTGACAAAGTTTTGAAGAAGTTCAAAATGGATCAAGCAAAGAAAGGATTCTTGCCTGTGTTACAAGGTGTGAAATTGAGTAAGACTCAATGCCCGACCAATGCAGAAGATAGAGAGAAAATGAAAGATGTTCCCTATGCTTCAGCCATAGGCTCTATCATGTATGCAATGCTGTGTACCAGACCTGATGTGTGTCTTGCTATAAGTCTAGCAGGGAGGTACCAAAGTAATCCAGGAGTGGATGACTGGACAACGGTCAAGAACATCCTAAAATACCTGAAAAGGACTAAGGATATGTTTCTCGTATATGGAGGTGACAAAGAGCTCATCGTAAATGGTTATGTTGATGCAAGCTTTGACACTGATCCGGACGATTCTAAATCGCAAACCGGATACGTGTTTACATTAAACAGTGGAGCTGTCAGTTGGTGCAGTTCTAAACAAAGCGTTGTGGTGGGATCTACATGTGAAGCGGAGTACATAGCTGCTTCGGAAGCAGCAAACGAAGGAGTCTAGATGAAGGAGTTCATATCCGATCTAGGTGTCATACCTAGTGCATCGGGTCCAATGAAAATCTTTTGTGACAATACTGGTGCAATTGCCTTGGCAAAGGAATCCAGATTTCACAAGAGAACCAAGCACATCAAGAGACGCTTCAATTCCATTCGGGATCTAGTCCAGGTGGGAGACATAGAGATTTGCAAGATACATACGGATCTGAATGTTGCAGACCCGTTGACTAAGCCTCTTCCACGAGCAAAACATGATCAGCACCAAAGCTCCATGGGTGTTAGAATCATTACCGTGTAATCTAGATTATTGACTCTAGTGCAAGTGGGATACTGAAGGAAATATGCCCTAGAGGCAATAATAATGTTATTATTTTATTTCCTTATATCATGATAAATGTTTATTATTCATGCTAGAATTGTATTATCCGGGAAACATAATACTTGTGTGAATACATAGACAAACTAAACGTCACTAGTATGCCTCTACTTGACTAGCTCATTAATCAAAGATGGTTATGTTTCCTAACCATAGACATGTGTTGTCATTTGATTAACGGGATCACATTATTAGGAGAATGATGTGATTGACATGACCCATTCCATTAGCTTAGCACCCGATCGTTTAGTATGTTGCTATTGCTTTCTTCATAACTTATACATGTTCCTATGACTATGAGATTATGCAACTCCCGTTTGCCGGAGGAACACTTTGAGTGCTACCAAACGTCACAACGTAACTGGGTGATTATAAAGGTGCTCTACAGGTGTCTCCAAAGGTACATGTTGGGTTGGCGTATTTCGAGATTGGGATTTGTCACTCCGATTGTCGGAGAGGTATCTCTGGGCCCTCTCGGTAATGCACATCACCTAAGCCTTGCAAGCAATGCAACTAATGAGTTAGTTGCAAGATGATGTATTACAGAACAAGTAAAGAGACTTGCCGGCAACGAGATTGAACTAGGTATTGAGATACCGACGATCGAATCTCGGGCAAGTAACATACCGATGACAAAGGGAACAACGTATGTTGTTATGCGGTCTGACCGATAAAAGATCTTCGTAGAATATGTGGGAGCCAATATGAGCATCCAGGTTCCGCTATTGGTTATTGACCGGAGATGTGTCTCGGTCATGTCTACATTGTTCTCGAACCCGTAGGGTCCGCACGCTTAAGGTTTCGATGACAGTTATATTATGAGTTTATTAGTTTTGATGTACCGAAGTTAGTTCGAAGTCCCGGATGTGATCACGGACATAACAAGGAGTCTCGAAATGGTTGAGACATAAAGATTGATATATTGGACGGCTATATTCGGACACCGGAAGTGTTCCGAGGAAGTTTCGGATAAAACCGGAGTACCGGGGGGTTACCAGAACCCCCGGGGGGTTAATGGGCCTCATGGGCCTAAAGTGGAGAAGAGGAGGGGTGGCCAGGGCAGGCCGCGTGCCCCCTCTCCTCCTAGTCCGAATTGGACAAGGAGGAAGGGGCGGCGCCCCCCTTTCCTTCCTCTCCTCTCTCCCTTCCTTCCCCCTCTCCTACTTGGACAAGGAAAAGGAGGGAGTCCTACTCCCGGTAGGAGTAGGACTCCTCCCTGGCGCGCCTCATCATGGCCGGCCGCCCCTCCCCCTTGCTCCTTTATATACGGGGGCAGGGGGCACCTCTAGACACAACAATTGATCCTTGAGATCTCTTAGCCGTGTGCGGTGCCCCCCTCCACCATAATCCTCGATAATATTATAGTGGTGCTTAGGCGAAGCCCTGCGACGGTAGAACATCAAGATCGTCACCACGCCGTTGTGCTGACGGAACTCTTCCCCGACACTTTGCTGGATTGGAGTCCGGGGATCGTCATCGAGCTGAATGTGTGCTACAACTCGGAGGTGCCGTAGTTTCGGTGCTTGATCGGTCGGGCCGTGAAGACGTATGACTACATCAACCGCGTTGTTATAACACTTCCGCTTTCGGTCTACGAGGGTACGTGGACAACACTCTCCCCTCTTGTGGCTATGCATCACCATGATCTTGCGTGTGCGTAGGAATTTTTTTTGAAATTACTACGTTCCCCAACACAACTAAAGTTGGAGAAACTGACACCCGCCAGCCACCTGTGTGCAAAGCACGTCGGTAGAACCAGTCTCGCGTAAGCGTATGCGTAATGTCGGTCCGGGCCGTTTCATCCAATAACACCGCCGAACCAAAGTATGACATGCTGGTAAGTAGTATGACTTATATCGCCCACAACTCACTTGTGTTCTACTCGTGCACAACATCAACGCATAAAACTTAGGCTCGGATGCCACTGTTGGGGAACGTAGTAATTTCAAAAAAATTCCTACGCCAACGCAAGATCATGGTGATGCATAGCGACGAGAGGGGAGAGTGTTGTCTACGTACCCTCGTAGACCGTTCGCGGAAGCGTTATATCAACGCGGTTGATGTAGTCATACGTCTTCACGTCCGACCGATCCAAGTACCAAAAGCATGGCACCTCCGAGTTCTGCACACGTTCGGCTCGGTGGCGTCCTCGCCTTCTCGATCCAGCAAGAGGGGCGAAGTAGTAGATGAGTTCCGGCAGCACGACGGCGTGGTGACGTTGTTGGTGAAGAACAATCTCCGCAGGGCTTCGCCTAAGCACTACGAAAACTATGACGGAGGATAAACTAGAGGGGACGGGGTTGCCGGCACATGGCTTGGTGTTTCTTGATGTGTATTTAGTGCTAGCCCTACCCCTCTATTTATATGTTGAGCCCTGGGGTCGAAACTTGGAGTAAAAGCCTCCTCAAAGTCGGTTTCACCCGAAAGGCAAGAGTCCTTCTCGGACTCTAGGGCTAGACGCCAGGGTTCCCGGCGTCTACCCCCTAGACGCCAGGGTTCCTGGCGTCTAGCCTCTGGTCTCCGCAAAACTTCCTTTTGCACTTTCCAAAAGCCTCGTGGGCTTTCCCCTTTGGCCCAGATAAAGTGTTCTCGTGCCCAAACATTTCGGGAAACATCCGGAACCCCTTCCGGTGAATTCCGGAACCCTTCCGGAGATCAAACACTACTATCCCATATATCAAACATTATCTCCGGACCATTCCGGAGTTCCTCGTCATGTCCGTGATCTCATCCCGGACTCCGAACAACATTCGGTCATCAACATACATAACTCATATAGTACTATATCGTCAACGAACGTTAAGCATGCGGACCCTACGGGTTCGAGAACTGTGTAGACATGACCGAGACACCTCTCTTGTCAATAACCAATAGCGGGACCTGGATGCCCATATTGGCTCCTACATATTCTACGAAGATCTTTATCGGTCAGACCGCATAACAACATACGTTGTTCCCTTTGTCATTGGTATGTTACTTGCCCGAGATTCGATCGTCGGTATCTCAATACCTAGTTCAATCTCGTTACCGGCAAGTCTCTTTACTCGTTCCGTAATACATCATCCCGCAACTAACTCATTAGTTGCAATGCTTTCAAGGCTTATGGTGATGTGCATTACCGAGTGGGCCCAGAGATACCTCTCCGACAATCAGAGTGACAAATCCTAATCTCGAAATACGCCAACCCAACAAGTACCTTTGGAGACACCTGTAGAGCACCTTTATAATCACCCAGTTACGTTGTGACGTTTGGTGGCACACAAAGTGTTCCTCCGATAAACGGGAGTTGCATAATCTCATAGTCATAGGAACATGTATAAGTCATGAAGAAAGCAATAGCAACAAACTAAATGATCAAGTGCTAAGCTAACGGAATGGGTCAAGTCAATCACATGATTCTCCTAATGATGTGATCCTATTAATCAAATGATAACTCATGTCTATGGTTAGGAAACATAACCATCTTTGATCAACGAGCTAGTCAAGTAGAGGCATACTAGTGACACTCTGTTTATCTATGTATTCACACATGTATTATGTTTCCGGTTAATACAATCCTAGCATGAATAATAAACATTTATCATGATATAAGGAAATAAATAATAACTTTATTATTGCCTGTAGAGCATATTTCGTTCACTCCTGTCCCCCATATCCACCGTATCAACCACCACTGGCCGGTGATCAGAGTGCCGTGGCAGCTCATTTCGAACACGGAACTCCGGGAATTTGGAGCACCACTCCATATTAGCAGTAGCGCGATCGAGCCGGCCACATATGTATCCATTAGCATTCGTACAGTTATTCCACCATGTGATTACATCACCTTCATATCCCATGTCACTCAATTTGCACCCATCTAACGCCTCCTTGAACAAGTTCATGCAGCTCTCTGATCGATCCGCACCTCCCCTCTTCTCCTCATTTGATATAATCTCATTGATGTCCCCCAGACATAACCATGGCCTATTCTCCTAATGTTGTTGGTTCAGCAGATGCAACGTCCTCCAGGTTTCCTTCTTCCTTCCCCATTGTGACTCTCCATACACCCCCATTATTCTCCAAACAGATCCATCTTCCTCCGTTATGTCAGCATCAATATGCCTCCTTCCCAGGGAACGCAAGGAGAGATTCACTCCTCTTCTCCAGAAAATAGCCACACCCCGACTCCTTCCCTCTGAGCCCTTGGCACACATGTTCACCAAACCAAGCTTCCACCTAAATTGCTCCAACTCCTGCTCTAACAGCTTTGTTTCGCACAGAAATAAAACATCGGGATCCTCCGCCCTCTTGAGATCCAAGAGGCCACGAACTGCCGGGCCGTTCCCGAGTCCCCGGCAGTTCCATCTCACTATCCTCATTGCGTCCGGCGGGGCTGCTCCTGCAGCCCGGCCGATATTACAAGGTTTGAAGCATGCACCTCCTCCCGAACCTCCCCCGTGCTATTCACATGACCCCTCTTCATGCTGGCCTCCTCTTCTCCCTCCTGCAAACCCCTCTTCTGTCCAAGCACAGGGCCTCCCACACCACCACCCTCCCCTTCCGCTCTTCCCTCCCGGTTCACCTTCTTGTATTTCTTTGGTTTGTACCCATCCTTCTTATTCTCTCTTCTAGCAATGGGGCCAATCTCATCTGCTAGCTTCCCTTTCTTCTTCTTCTCATCTAGCGGCTTAGCACACTCCTCGACCCCCCACTCTTCCCAATATCTACCTCCATAGCTGCCTTTTTCATCTCTTCAGTCGGTAACCCCTTGTCACCCCCTCTCCAACCTTCAAATCATTCGCTGCCCCCCAACGCTATCAATCCGTTCGACAAATGTCAATCTCTTCTGATTCACTAAAGTGCCACCTGCTTTTTGTGTCTTGCTAGGGCTCACAACCTCCTCTCCATCCTCCGATCTCCCTCCGCTCGACCTGGACTCCGTTTTCCTCCAAGAGATGTTGTCGCTGCGAGATTTACCACCTGTCTTGCCAAAGCCATACGTCCTAGTCCCTCCCGAGCCACTACCACTGCCGCTCGCCATCTTCCTTCCCAGCCACGCATCCTCTCCACCTCTCCTCCTGCTCATATCTGCCTTCAACCACCTCCCATACTGAGCTTTTTCCCCTTTCTTCAGTTTAATTTGGCAGCTCTTATCAACATGACCAAGCATGCCACAGATATATCAGAAGTCCGGTAAATATTCAAACTCAAATCGGCAGAACGGACGCTCCTTCTCCTTGCTAGTATCCTTCTCCTCCACAATCTCATCATCACTCTCTACCTCCTCATCCAGGAAGATGCCTCTCATAATAGGTTTGTTTATGGGCATACGGGCCTTAATCCTCAAGAACCGCCCCATCGCCGATCCATCCACCCCCGTGTCCATCTCCACAAATCTTCCAACCAGATTACCAATATCTTCCGCTGTATCTTCCTCCATCTTCCCCAACGGTAGTCCAAAAACCCTAATCCACATCGGGATATCCTCAAACACATACTGATCAATCCATTTACTGGGCACAAAATCCACCATTACCACCAGATCGTTGTCGAACATCCAAGGCCCATCCTCCAACGCCTTGCACTTCCCGCTCTCCTGCTTGAACGTGAAGAGGAAGACATTCTCCCCAAGCTCCTTGCACTCTACTCCCTTCAAGGGGCACCAGCAGCGTCCGAGTGCCATGCAGATCGTATCGAGATGCGCTGGCCTATCTTAATTTCCATAGCTTTTGGTGATCATAGCCTTGGTTTCACAACCTAGGAGAGTATGACATCTAGCGAGGGAAATTACCACCGTAGAGGTCCTTACTTTGATGGTACTAATTTTGCACTTTGGAAGCATAAGATGAAAATGCATATTCTTGGACATAACCCCCCTGTTTGGGATATTGTGTGTATTGGCTTGCAAGGTGAATTCTTTGATGGGAGAGAACCGAATCGTGAAGCTACCGTGGAAGAGTTGAAGATGCTGCAATACAATGCTCAAGCTTGTGATATTCTCTTTAACGGATTGTGCCCCGAAGAATTCAACAAAATCAGCCGTCTTGAGAATGCAAAGGAAATTTGGGATACTTTGATTGATATGCACGAAGGTACCGACTCCGTCAAGGAATCCAAATTGGATGTGCTTCAAAGTCAACTTGACAAGTTCAAAATGAAGGATGGTGAAAGTGTCGCTGAAATGTACTCTAGGCTTGCTCTCATCACAAATGAGATTGCCGGCTTAGGAAGTGAAGAGATGACCGACAGATTCATCATCAAGAAGATCCTAAGATCCTTGGATGGAAAATATGATACCGTGTGCAAATTGATCCAAATGATGCCAATTACAAAGATCTCAAGCCAATGAAAGTCATTGGAAGAATTTTTGCTAATGAGATGTTACTTAAGGATAAGGAAGAGATCCACAACAAGTCAAGTGGTGCTTATAGAGCCTCATGTGATGCTCCCACATCATCAAGTGAGAAATAAACCTTCAATGAAGAATTGAGCCTACTGGTGAAGAACTTCAACAATTTCTACAAGAGTAGAAGCAAGGAAAGAAGTTCCAAGTCAAGGTCCTACAATGACAAAAGATCTTCAAGTCGTGAACGTAATTGCTACAATTGTGGAAGACCTGGACATTACTCCAATGAGTGTACGGATCCCTACAAAAGAAGAGAAGATTCTCCCAAAAGAAGAAGTAGAAGAGAAGAATCACCACCTAGAGAGAGAAGGAGTAGAGATGATCGTTATGAGCGAAGACCCTCTCGGAGAAGCAAGGATTTGGAAAGGAAGGACAAGTCATCAAAGAGCTACACAAAATGAAGACATCAAGCTCATGTTGGTGAATGGGTATCCGGCTCCAACTCCGACAATCACTTCGAAAGAAGTTACCACTCCGACTCCGAATACACTCAAGATGAAGGTGTTGCCGGTCTAGCACTTGTGTCAACCGACTCCTACGACATATTTGACTCACCAAATGAACGAATTGGAAGATGCTTCATGGCTAAAGGCCCAAAGGTATCACACCCCAAGTATGTTGATTTCAATAGTGATGAAGATGATTTGCTAGGTGATGATGATTTACTTGTTGACAACTCTAGTTATGAAAAGTATGATGAACTTGCTATTAATCATGCTAATCAATATAAAACGAATGACAATGATAAGAAGGAGATTGATCGTCTAACTAAAGAACTAAACACTCTTAAGTTAGCTCATGAAACTACCTTGGAAGATCACCGAGAACTTTTAAAGACTCATGAGAAGCTACGCTTTGAAAAGCTCAACCTTGAGCAAGAGCATGAGTTCTTAAAGGCAATCAATGATGATCTTCGCAAGAAAAGTTCTTCTTACATTGCCAAGCGTTTACTCTTTTCTACTTACATGCCACAAGTCAAATCTAGCAACAAGAACAAGAAAGATTCTTCTTCTAGTAGTAACAATAATCATGCTAAAACCAATGTTGTTGCTTCTAGTAGTTCTCTTGATTCCACTAATGATTCTCTTAGACAAGTTACACTTGAGCAAGAAAATAGCTTATTGAAGGGAATTATAGAGAAAGGTGTTTACAAGAGTCTCGCCGGAAGTAAGCAATTTGAGGAAATTGTACGCAAGCAAGGAAGACACCGGAATAATCAAGGTGTTGGTTTTGAACGGAAGTTCAATGCCAATGGAGTTGAGTGGGAAGAAGATCAATACCCCAAGACAAAGTTTGTTCCCCAACAAGAGAAGTATGATCCTACTTCTTTCCAAGGAACACAAGCTCAAGATGATCTTCCACCACAAGACCACAAGCTAAAGGGTAAGGACAAGCTTCAAGAGGAGATTGATGCATTTGAAGAAGCCCCTAAGGCATTGGTCAAGTGGGTTACCAAGACTACATCAAGTTATACTTCATCAAGTACGACTACATCTCCAAGGATTCCCATCAAGATGGTGTGGATCCTGAAGAAGAAGAACTAGAGAGTTCTTGAGGGTGACTCCGCCAACATACTTCGCTCATATCATTTTGGCAAGGACAAGTGCAAACAACTTCCATATCTTGCACTAGTTCAAGGAGTCACAAACCCTCTTGTTGGTAAGACAAGGGACAAGGTAACCTAATGCATTCATGGACATCATGTCATGTGAATATCACTCTATGTCTATGGATATCCTTGTCTGTTCCTTGTGGGGCTAACCCGTGTAGGTATTGAAAGTGCAACTCACTGCAAAGGATTGCTCCGATTGATCTACATCAACTTTGAGCACCGACATCTTCAACACCTACATGAAGTCATCATCGACAAAACCCAAGGTTAGTTCATCCCTCCTAGGGGGGATACCACATCTAGGGGGATCTTTACTCTAATCAATTGAGCTAAAGCAACTCTAAAGATGTGAACACAACAATGCATTATGTAAAAGTGGTAACCCCACTTGTGCTTAAATGATGAGTATGACCTATGATCAAATGTTCTCATTTGACTCCTCAGTCAATATACTCATATATAGATGACCTAGTCATTACCAAATTGCTTGATAGACACTAGAGTGATTGTGCATGCTTTGCCACATATTTCATTTGCCATCTTATTGTGTGAGCATGTTGGTTGCATATTTTACTCATTCAAGGACATCCATTTGTTGCCTTGATTGTTTGGCTTTTTCTCTTTTGCCAAATGGATGGACAAGAATGCCTAAGGACTTCCTCTAGCTATCTATGCTTTTCTCGTCTCAAACTCTATTCATGCTACATCACAAAGTTTGATCAAGTCAGATTCGAACCACTCTATGTGAGGAGCACTCGGAATCCCGGATTCGTCATAGACTTAAACTTCCAAAACCTCTTTGTGCATTTCGGTATGACCGAGTCATCCATTTCGGTCACACCGAGATCACTAAGTTGATCTAGGTTTTCAATCTCGGTGCAACCGATTTGAACTTTTCAGTCACACCGAGTTGCAGTAACCGCTTGCGATTCTGCATCTCGGTGCCACCGAGTTGTCCACTCGGTCACACCGACAGGGTCGGGATATATATACCCACGGGTGAGATTTTGGAAATTTCTTCAAACTCGTCAGCCCGCGCGTGTGTCCTGCTCTGCCTCCTCGGGTCTTCGGATCGTCTCCTTGCCGCCAGCGACCTCCTGCCGCTGGTTTCCATCACCGTCAACGGAAATCTGCTCTGCCGTTGTCGCCGTAGCGAACTCCCGCCGAACTAGGGTATGGGTTTGACCCTTGTGCTATTCTTTTACCTCCGATTCATAGCACATTGTTTTGCCATGATACTTACCACATATGCAAACACTCTATCCACTGAAAAAATCCTTTAGGTTAGATTTAATTTGAAAATTTAGGGTTAGGTCTCCGCCAAACTCATCTCGGACCGATCGAGTTGTAGAAATCGGTCTCACCGATTTGGCTTAGGCCATATCACTTGCAATTTTCGGTCTAACCAAAAACTACAAATCGGTGTGACCGAGTTCGATTCTCGGTGAAACCTTAGCAGTCTCGGTGCCACCGAACTGTGACTCGGTCTGACCGAGTTCACTAGTTTAGGTTCCAAAAGCTACTTCGGTATCACCGAGTTTACAAATCGGTAGCTCCGAAATGCTTTCTGTGGAGAACTAAAACTAAGTTTTTTAAGTCATCTATTTTGCAAAAAAAACTCTGCACTTTGTGATGCTCATCCACTCTATCTCATCTACATCTATTCACAGGGTCTGCTATCAGTGAGTTTGCAGAGATGTCTGATCAGAGTGACAGTCAGAACAGGTCTGAGGAACATGTGCAGTTGAGTGAGGGTTCAGATCCCTCGAGCACTTCTGATGATGGCAGCTGGAGCACTCCCAGCAACTTGCCAAAGGTAGCCACCATATCTAGGAAGAAGAGAACCTCAAAAATCTGAGGATGAGGATTATGTTGCCACTGAGGAGGAAGTAAGCTCCAAGAAGAAGGTGTTGAAAAAGGAGTATGGCACAACTGCTACAGTTAAGCAAGGAATGAATAAGAAGGCTCCAGCAAATAGAATTCCTATGTCTAAGGCCAGAGCCTCTACTCAAGGGACAATGGAGTTCACTCTTGAACCCAAAGAAGGTGGAGAAGGCAAGAAAAGGAAGGAGAGGGTCAAGAAGACCATTGCCAGAGTCATTGGCAAGCCCTCCATGATGAGAGATCCATCTGAAGAAGAGGAAGAGGAAGAGGATGCTGCACCAGCACCCAAAGCTCAGAAGCTTATGGGAGATGATATAAAGTCAGGGGCTGCTCCATCAAAGCCCAAGACAGCTCCCGAAGCTCCAGCCCAGTAAGCCCAAGAGGAACACCAGAAGTATACCTGCTAAAGAAAAGAACAAGGCCCCAGTGCCTCAGGCTGAAGAAGAAGATGACGAGTCTCTTATTTTGAGAAAATTGAAGCCCAAGATTCCAGACCACAATGATGCTCATCTAGTCGCTGTGAACATGCACATCAGGAAAGATTCAAGACTGAGATTGTGGAGAGAGTCTGATCCTTATGCTGTGAGGAGGAGGACTGCAGTTGACTACCGATTTCATACAAAGGAACAACAAGACTTTTATGAAACTATTTTGCTTGACAATAAGCCCATTGTCTATGACATGAGATGGGTTGATTGGGAATACATCCAGGAGAATGAAGATCACTTTCCAGGAGTTTATGACAGCTTCAAAGCATGTGGAGTAGATGAGTTTGTTGGACAGAAGCTCACAAAATGGAATGATGAGCTGATCATGCAGTTTTACTCCACTGCTCACTTTTACCCAGATGGGAAGATCATATGGATGTCAGAAGGTACTAGGTACCAATCCACAGTTGAAGAATGGGCAAAATTGATAAATGCCCCAGAAGAACATGAAGATGACTTGGATGTGTATGCCAAGAAGAAGAAGGACCACAACACTATGGCTAACATGTACAAGGAGATCCCAGATAAAGCTTTGGAGCCTCACAAGCTTGGATCTGTACACTTCTTGTTGTCTGGTCTGCCTACTATCAACTGGATCCTAAGGCACACTCTGCTACCCAAGTCAGGAGATCACAAGATGATCAGAGGGCACTTTATCAACCTGCTACAGCTTTTTGATGTCCCTCAGAAGTTCAAGGTCATGAGTCTGATTGTAGATACAATCAAGAGGACTGTTGCTGACCAGAAGAGAAGCTATGGGTATGCTCCACACATTCAGGAGCTCATCAACTCCAAGATGGGCACAAGAACCTATCTGTTGGATAAGGAGCATCTACCCCTGTATCCTGATTTTGAAGATAATACTGTTGTGATGAATGAGGAGGAACCATCATCAGTTCAAGCATAGGAGAAGAGAGCCAAAGCAAAGGCTGAGAAAGCTGCCAAGATGCTAAGTGTTGAAGAGGCATCTCAAGTTTTCCTGAAGAGCAAGCAAGATCAACTTGCATATCTGATCCAGTCTACACTGAGGATTGAGAAGGGCTTGGCCACCCTGACTCAAAACCAGGAGAGCTTGGAGAGGATCATAGATACCAAATTTTATGATCTTCATCTGAAGGTAACTGAGATTCAAACATCAGTTGAGCAGCTTCAGGAGGAAGTAGAAGAGAAGAGAGGCAAGGCAACCACAGATGCATTTCAGCGAGTGCCAAGGAGTTAGAGGTCTGCTGCCGTGCCAGTGACAGATTTTAGAGCTACAACATCAGCACCAACATCTACAGCTCTAGTGCCACCTCCAGCAGCCACTCCACCAGCTCCAACTACATCAACAGATGCCTTCATCCTTGAAGTTCTCTACACCACCTCCCGAAGACCAAGCCTGAGAGATGCATAGCACAATGCATATTTGAACTTTTTGGTAACTTGTTTCCAAAGGGGGAGAAATATGTATAGATCATAGGCTTCGAGAGAGTGTTTTGCGTCTTTGCCTTTGGTTGAACTTTTTATTGTGTGAGATACTTTATGTCCTTGTGTGAGATACTTGTGTGATCATGTGATTGATCATTTGCTACCTTAATGCTTTTTTAGATGATACTATCTTTTATATCCATATATGATCATTCACTTGCTTGGTGATGAGTGCATGCTTTTAATTTATATCATTTTGAGTGCTCCACCAAGATGTATGTGACATGGAAGAGTAACCCATGATCCTAATCGATTGTGCATTTGCATTCAAAAGCAAATTTTAAATAATGCACAAATTAAGGGGGAGCTCTTGCTTATCACATACTTCTCAAAGCGACGATGTTTTTCAACCTTATTATCATCTGTCGAAGCTTTGATCTATATGTTGTCATCAATTACCAAAAAGGGGGAGATTGAAAGTGCAACTATCCCTAGGTGGTTTTGCTAATTCCTAACAACATATAGCCCATTGAGCTAATGCTATTTCAAGATAAATATTTTAGGAAAGTTCAATGTTTGGCATGGCATGGATTAGAAAGTGGACCCCTCAAAATACTAAGAACACATGTTGGCTCAAGCTCAAGACTCTACATTTTACTTTTAGTGATCAAAGATCACATTGAGTCCATAGGAAAAGCCAATACTATTAAAAGGGGATGAGGTGTTTCTTAATGAGTTACTTGCTCAAAATGCTTAGTGATATGCTCCAAAACCCTCAACTACTTTCTCATATCCACATATGTCCCAAACCAAAAGTCAAACCCGGCCCCACTGAAATTTCCTACCCGGCGCCACCGAGTTCAGTTGACATAGCCACTGCCACAAACCCTAGTCATTTCGGTCTCACCAATAGGGATCTCGATCTCACCGAGAAGGGATTGCAACCTCTCTGTTTCCCTTCGTAACGTTTTGGTCCAACCGAGATGAGCGATCGGTCCCACCAAGATTGCAATGCAAACTCTCTGTTTCCCCTTTGCAACGTTTCGGTCTAACCGAGATGAGCGAATCGGTCCCACCGAGTTTGTCTTACCATCTCTCTGTTTGCCTATTACCAAAATTGGTCCCACCGAGTTTATGTAATCGGTCTCACCGAGGTTACGTTATGCCCTAACCCTAATGGAATCGGTTCCACCGAGTTGACATGTCGGTCCCACCGAAAATCCTAACATTCACATTTTGAACTAAATCGGTCTGACCGAGTTTCATGATTCGGTCCCACCAAGTTCGGTGATTTGTGTGTAACGGTTAGATTTTGTGTGGAGGCTATATATACCCCTCCAACCACTCTTCATTCGTGGAGAGAGCCAACAGAACATGCCTACACTTACAACATACATTTTCTGAGAGAGAACCACCTACACTTGTGTTGAGGTCAAGATATTCCATTCCAACCACATAAATCTTGATCTCTAGCCTTCCCCAAGTTGCTTTCCACTCAAACCCTCTTTCCACCAAATCCAATCCTATGAGAGAGAGCTGAGTGTTGCGGAGCCTATCATTTGAAGCACAAGAGCAAGGAGTTCATCATCAACACACCATCTATTACCTTTCGGAGAGTGGTGTCTCCTAGATTGGCTAGGTGTCACTTGGGAGCCTCCGTCAAGATTGTGGAGTTGAACCAAGGAGTTTGTATGGGCAAGGAGATCGCCTACTTCGTGAAGATCTACCCTAGTGAGGCAAGTCCTTCGTGGGCGATGGCCATGGTGGGATAGACAAGGTTGATTCTTCGTGGACCCTTCATGGGGGGAGCCCTCTGTGGACTTGCGCAACTGTTACCCTTCGTGGGTTGAAGTCTCCATCAACGTGGATGTACGATAGCACCACCTATCGGAACCATGCCAAAAATCTCCGTGTCTACATTGCATTTGCTCCCTCAAACTCCTCCCTTTACCTTCATATGCAATTGTTTTACATTCCGCTGCTATACTCTTAGAATTGCATGTGTAGGTTACTTACTTGACTTGTGCTAAGTTGTTAAAATCTGCCAAGACTTAAAATTGGGAAAATGCTAGATTTTTATTTGGTCAAGTAGTCTAATCACCCCCTCTAGACATACTTTTGATCCTACACTTATATTTCGGGACAGATGGAGTATGTTTTTTTTCAAGTAAGAACAACACATTATCATAGGTACCACTACACATTAAATTATCAAAGCAATGAATAGTTGTAGCGACCCAACCTCAAATGGTCAAGTCTCTGTGCTTCAGTGCCATCCATGGATCGGTAATGCTGACACACACAGTACTCGAAGGATTTATAACAGAGTAGCAATCACACACTTATTACATCGAATGTCTCCAAAAGAGAACTTATTACAATAAATATGGCTTAAGGCCATCTAATACGATAACAGCGGAAGGCTTGGAAGATAAAGTGAGTCCATCAACTCCAGCGGCATAGCTGAGCTGCACGACAACGACCTAGCGAACCTTACTCCTCGTCTGAAAAGTCTGCAACATGATATGTTGCAGCCCGAAAACGGGCCATCACATGGAATATGCTGGCAATGTAACACAGTAGAGCAATGAACAGAAATATTGCTAACACTATATGCATATTTGGCTGGTGGAGGCTGTATGGTTATAATGTTTTTGCGAAACGCCAATTTTTCCCTACAACAAAGGAATAAGTTTTATTTTAACTATCATGGTAGTTGAAACATCATTGAGAAGGTTCCTCCAACTCAATCCCAATTGAAGTAGTTCATTAACACAACAAATTAATTTAGAGTGATGAGATACAAAAGGAAAATCCAAGTACTAGATACTCAAGATTGTCCATAATCGGGGACACGGCTAAGCATGATTAGATTGTACACTCTGCAGAGGTTTGCGCACTTTTCCCCACAAGACTCGATCTCCTCCATTGGATTTCTCGCACTACATAATGTTTGAGAAACAGATGACCGAGACACAGTATTTCGGAAGCATTTACTCTTTACTCTGGGTGGACAGTTACACCTACTTTCCCTCTACATCTGCTAGCCCACCACTGAAAGAGGTCACACAACTTACTCATACTATGCCAGAGCCCATAATGGCTTGTGGCTGCACACGGAAGTTTCTAGCATGAATAATCTTATGATCCCTTTGAGCCTGGGTGGCGGACCGTAGGATGATTACACGGGTACTCCGGGATATCCGAAGACAACACTGGATTCTCCAGGTGCCCAAACAAGCAATCCACCCAGATGTGTATTAAATTTTCCACCTTAAGTTGAACCATTAATTAACAATCTCACATCTGTCATGGATACACTCAAACCCAATCCACATCTATGAGCATAGCATAGCAATATAAGCAACGTAGAGGTAACTCCTGAGGGTTTGATAATAAAACATGTAATAGGTTCTACCTCATCATCTAATTCCCAAACCCACAAGTTAATCACTTCCTAATCATGCAGTGTTTGAGGATTGGAACTAATGCATAAAAATTGGGTAATAAAGGGGTATGATCAAAGTGTTACTTGCCTTGCTGATGATCCGTGAAACCTAGAGACTCGTAGTAGCACGCTTCGCACTCCGGGTGTTCTATTGCAGACAAACAATAGCATACATAAGCAATCAAACAAAGATGCACGGGTAAAACTCAAATAAGAAGATCTAACCAGAAAGTTCAACTTAAGAACTGCGGTTTGCAAAAAGAATCAAATCAAACGGAGCAACAAAAACACAAACTGCGAAAAAAACAAGATCCGATTACTAATCTGGACTAAAGTCAAATTTTACAGTACCAAAATCTTCTTCAACTTGGTTAAACGGAAAGAGGGTTTCGAGACGAAGATCTAGGTGCTTGAATCGCCTGATTCTGATAAGCGAGCGGAAAGACAAACTAAAACGAAAATCGGATCAGAAATCGCGATCGAAAATAATCGCGAAAAACCCGAGAAAAAGAAAAATGGACGAACATGCTAACGAACGAACGTTCATTGTCTGTGACTAATGGGCGAAAATCATTTGTTAAAACGAACGTACGGACGAATGTCCGCTATATAACTAAACCGAAAAAACCGAACCGGATCTAGGGTTTCGAAAAAAACCGATCGGTTTTCTCGCGAAAATCGAGGCGGCGGCGACGACTACCTCCGGCGAGGTCGGCGAAGCGGCGGCGGCAGCGCCGCGCGGCGGGCGGTGGCGGCGGCAGCAGCACGCGGCGGCGGCGCTAGGGTTGCGGGGCGCGGGTGGGCTTCGGCGGCTGGTGGGCTTCGGCGGGCAGGGGGGCCCCGGCTTATAAAGCCCCCCCCGGCCGGAGTCCTGCTCGGGTACGGCCCGGAGTCGGTTTGACTTTTTTTTAAATTCTGTCGTGTAGAAAAAGAAAGAAAAGAAATACTAAACGGACTCCAAAAATCCCGAAATAAATTTTCCCCGTCCTCTAAAAATATGCCGGACAAGGTGAACATTTGTTTGGGCCTACAATGCAATTTTGAAAACGTGTATTTTTCCTATGCAAATAAAATAGAAATAAAATGTGAATAAAATCAAATATTTGATTTTAATATTTTTCCTCCAATATTTCGTTTATTTTGGAGAAGTCATATTATCTCCTCTCATATACTTTAATATGAAATATTTTCAGAGCGAAAAATAATAAAACCAATGATCCTCGTTTTGATATTTGATAAACTTCAAATATGAAAATCGTGAAATCCCCAACTCTCTCCGAGGGTCCTTGAGTTGCTTAGAATTTTCGAGGATCGCGAAACGAAAAACAAATAAAATATGATATGCATGAATGACCTACGTATAACATTCCAAATTGAAAATTTGGGATGTTACAATCCTACCCCCCTTAAGATGAATCTTGCCCTCGAGATTCGGGTTGGCTAGAAAATAGGTGTGGGTGGTCTTTGCGAAGATCATCC
This sequence comes from Triticum urartu, assembly GCF_003073215.2. Lineage (NCBI taxonomy): Eukaryota > Viridiplantae > Streptophyta > Magnoliopsida > Poales > Poaceae > Triticum > Triticum urartu. Next base: position 145,599,747 of record NC_053028.1, on the reverse strand, counting down.
TCTCGTTCCCAGGTGGCTTCATCCTCGGTATGGTGGCTCCACTGAACTTTGTAAAATTTGATAACCTTGCTGCGGGTAACTCGGCTAGCAAACTCTAAAATCTTGACAGGCTTCTCCTCATACGTCAAATCACTGTCCAACTGAATTGCTTCCACGGGCACTGTATCCCTCAGAGGAATATCGGCCATCTCCGCATGACACTTCTTCAACTGGGAAACATGAAACACATCATGTACTCCTGACAGTCCTTCGGGTAACTCCAACTTGTAGGCAACTTCTCCCATGCGTTCCAAAACATGGTACGGTCCCACAAATCTCGGGGCTAATTTCCCTTTAACACCAAAATGTTTAACACCTCGAAGAGGTGACACTCACAGATACGCTCTATCTCTGATTTCATAGACTATCTCCTTGCGTTTTGAATCTGCATAACTCTTCTGTCGGGACTGAGCTACCTTCAGTCTATCTCGAATTAGTTTAACCTTCTCTTCTGATTCCTTAATCAAATCTGGTCCAAACAACTAGCGTTCTCCAACTTCATCCCACATCAACGGTGTTTGGCATCTTCTCCCATACAATGCTTCGAACGGTGCCATCTTCAAACTGGCCTGGTAGCTGTTGTTGTATGGGAACTCTGCATAGGGCAAATTATCGTCCCAACTAGATCCGTAGTCTGATGCACAAGCTCTCAACATGTCCTCCAGAATCTGATTGACTCTCTCAGTCTGTCCATCTATCTGCGGATGAAAAGCTGTACTGAACTCCTGTCTGGTACCCAAAGTCTGGTGCAACTAATGCCAAAATTTTGAAGTAAACTGCGCTCCTCTATCTGACACCATGGTCCTCGGAACTCCGTGCAGACATACGATCCTGGTCATGTATATCTTGGCCAACTTTGCACTTGTATACGTGGTTTTTACAGGGATAAAGTGAGCCACTTTCGTCAAGCGATCCACTACTACCCATATAGAATCATATCCTAATTTGGTCCCGGGCAATCCGGTGATAAAATCCATGCCAAGCTTATCCCACTCCCATTCGGGTATCGGCATAGGCTGTAACAATCCTGCTGGCTTCTGATGTTCTGCCTTCACTCTCTGACATACATCACAGACGGCTACATACTCGGCAATATCCTTCTTCATACCCGTCCACCAGAAACGCTCCTTCAAATCTAAATACATCTTGGTGTTTCCGGGGTGTATCGAGTATGGCGAGTCATGAGCTTTCTGTAATATCAACTTCCTAATCTCTGCATTATTGGGCACATATATACGGTCCTCAAACCACAAGGTGTCGTGCTCATCCTCACGAAAGCCTTTGGCTTTCCCTTCACTCATCTTCTCCTTTATCTCGGTGATATCTTTGTCATCCTTCTGAGCTTCTCGAATCTTTTCCAATAGTGTTGATTTAACCTCCAACGTTGCCAAAAACCCTTTAGGAACTATTTCCAATCGAAGTTCCCTAAGATCGTCGGCTAACTCTTTTGGCATCCCTCCGCATACGAGGGTGTTGACATAACTCTTACGGCTCAAGGCATCTGCTACAACATTGGCCTTTCCTGGATGATAATGCAGCTTCATGTCATAATCCTTTATGAGTTCTAACCATCTCCTCTGCCTGAGGTTCAGCTCCTTCTATGTGAAGATGTATTTCAAACTCTTGTGATCCATGTATACATCGCAACGGTTTCCGATGAGAAAATGTCTCCAAGTCTTCAACGCATGCACTACGGTAGCCAACTCCAAATCATGCGTGGCATAATTTAACTCATGCGGTTTCAGTTGTCGTGAGGCATACTAAACAACTCTTCCGTCCTGCATCAGTACTCCTCCAAGTCCTAAGCGTGAAGCATCGCAATACACTTGGAAGTCCTTGCGTATATCCGGCAGAATCGACACTGGGTCTGTAGCCAAACGTTTCTTAAACTCCTGGAAACTTGCTTCACATTCTTCAGTCCAATGGAATTTGGTGTCCTTCTTCAACAACATCGTCATAGGCTTCGCAATCTTAGAGAAATTTTCAATAAATCTCCGATAATATCCCGCGAGTCCAAGAAAACTGCGGATCTCTCCAACTAAGGTGGGTGCCAACTACTCAGTGACTGACTGAACCTTGGTTGGGTCCACTTCTATACCCTCTCCTAATATAACTTTTCCAAGAAATCCAACTTCCTTCAACCAAAACTCACATTTGCTGAACTTGGCATACAAATGATGTTCCCTGAGCTTCTCGAGAACTAAACGTAAATGTTCCTTGTGCTCCTCTTCACTCTTCGAGTATACCAAGATATCATCAATGAACACCACCACGAACTTATCCAAGAACTCCATGAACACCTTGTTCATCATACTAATGAAATAGGAAGGGGCGTTAGTTAATCCAAAAGACATGGCCGTATACTCATATAGCCCGTACCTTGTGGTGAAAGCTGTCTTAGGTATATCCTTCTCTCGAATCTTCAGCTGGTGATATCCTGATCGCAGATCGATCTTAGAAAACACTTTAGCTCCTGTCAACTGGTCAAATAAATCATTGATCATCAGCAGGGGGTACTTGTTCTTAATCGTCACTTCATTCAACGCACGGTAATCAACAACCATTCTTAGAGACTTATCCTTCTTCTCAGCCAAAAGCATTGGGACTCCCCATGGTGATGAACTCCTTCGAATATAACCTTTCTCCAACAACTCCTTAATCCGCTTCTTGATCTCTTCTAGATCGTTTGCGGGCATTCGGTAGGGTCTCTTTGATATTGGCCCGGTACCTGGAAATAGCTCTATCAAAAACTCGATGTCTCGATCCGGTGGCATGCCTGGTAACTCCTTTGGAAAAACATCCGGGTAATCCTTCACTACAGGCACTTCCTCCTGAACAACTCCCGTGAGGGTATTTACTTGGCTCCTCCTAGGTGCATGCCTAGATACATACTTGATCCTTTTTCCCTCCGGGCTGGTGAGCAAAATTGACTTACTCACGCAATCGATGTTTCCCCCATACATCGATAGCCAATCCATTCCCAGTATCACATCCAATCCCTGTGACTCCAAAATTATCAAGTCTGAGGGGAAAACATGGCTTCCAATGGCTAATGGTATCTGAAAACATCCACTGCTTGCCATATACTCAGCTCTGGGTGAGGTTACTAGCATAGGTGTCCTAAGAACTTTAGTGGGCAGTTTATACTTATCCACGAATCCCCTTGATATGTATGAATGCGATGCACCAGTATCAAAAAGAATGATTGCAGTAAACGACTTAACCAAAAACTTACCGATAACGACATCAGGCTGCTCCTCAACCTCCTCCACGTTCACGTGGTTCACTTGTCCCCTGTTGAAAGGGTTGGGCTTCTTCCCAGCACTTCCATTGCAATTTCCATTTTTCGTTTCAGGACACTCAGTGGCGTAATGTCCAGTCTTCCCGCATTTGAAACAAGTAATGTGACTTAGGTCCTTCTTGGCGGGTGTGGCTGGGTTAGAGCGGTTCTGATTACTACCTGCTCCGTTCCTGTTTCCATCCTTGGGGCCACTGTGGTTGTGAGAACTCCCTCCATTGTGGTTGTGACCTCCATGGTTATGGACAAGTCCTCTCAAGTTCGGGATTAATCGAGGCTTCTGCTGAGCTCCTGAGTTGTACCTTCCTTGTCCATACTTCCTTTTGCGGCTCTCAATTTGCTGCTGCTTCCGTTCAATCATAAGAGCCTTGTCTACCAACTCCTGGTAGTTGTTGAATGTTGCCACCATCAACTGCATGCTCATCTCATAATTAAGACCTTCCATAAACTTCTCCTACTTTGCGACATCTATGGCCACATCATCAGGGGCATAACGAGATAGCTTACTAAATTCATCCACGTACTACCCCACAGTACGGTTCCCTTGGCGTAAGTTGCGAAACTCACGCTTCTTCATACTCATAGCTCCAGTTGAGACATGGGCTGCGCGGAATGCTTGCTGAAACTGACCCCATGTAACAGTGGCTATAGGATAGGAGACGGTGTAATTCTCCCACCATGAGGCTGCTGGCCCATCCAACTGATGTGCGGCAAATCACACCTTCTCAGCATCTGTGCATCCTGCAGTGGTTAGCTCCCTTCCAATCCTGCGGAGCCAATCATCTGCCACTATCGGCTCGGTGCTACTAGAGAATACCGGTGGCTGCAACCTCAGAAAACAGGCTAAGTTGTCAATTGGTGGTGGTGGCGGTGGGTTTTTGTTGTTGCCTTGGTTCTGTACTAACAGCTGCATCAGTGTATTCTGCTGCTGGATCAACTGAGTGAGCTCCGGTGGAAAGGTAAATCTGGGGTCACGTCTCGGAGGCATCTGAGGGTTTAGAGGGAAGGGAAATATTATAGGATGAGGTCTAGTGAGAAAAACACTACCCATATGCACATGAGACAAACACAATCATATCACTCACTCAATCAAGCAAGGGCATACAAATCGATCTAACTATCGTTACAAAAGTGCTCAGACTACACTATATACATGGCAGACTACTACTACTGTTTTGGTGGTCATCTAGAAATTTTGATTAGTGGAAGACTCCATGATGTCTGCTCCAGCTTAGTCTTCAAAGTCATCATCACTACTATCCGGGTCAGAATCGGTGTCGTCGATGATGATGTAGTCTTCAGAACGAATCTCCTTAGGTTCGTCGTCTTCTCCTCCTGGCGCGGGTCTCCCATGAATACTCCTAGCTTCTTTGTTAGGTCGTCATTCATCTCCACTAGTATCGTCATCTCCTCCTCGTATCCACCGCATGTAGACTTGAGTTCTTCTTCAAGCTCGGTGATCCTTGTCATTGCCTTCTTCAAATCTATCATGCATGCGCACATCTGATTCTCCTGGCGACGAATGTGCTGGTTTAACTCCTGGATGAAAGCTGCAATGGATCTATCCTTCCTGGTGCTGATCATCTCCCATTGCTCATCTCGGCGCCCACAAATCTGGTAGATAGTATCCTTAAGATCCTTCTTGTAGACTTCTCCAATGCGTCCCATGGTGATGTGGGCTGCCATAGTATTTCCTAGACTCCAGGTTGGTGCATCAAAGGAAAACTCTATGGGCTTAGTGACTGGCGTGAATGTCCTTCCAGGAACTTGAACTTGAATCATCCAGCGCTCCTCTTCTGGTAAAGTGGTGTTGTAAGTCCCGGTGAAGCTTGGTATTCCAATGTTCAGGTACTTAGTGACTTCCTTCAAGTGTCGTCCAAAAGGTGCTTCTTCATCCGGTTGTGCAAAATTGTTCCTTGCGTCCGCCATCCTAAAGAGTAGAAAATGGAGAGGAGTCAGAAATGAGAAGAGAGTAGTGATCTAGGGCTTAGCTTAGTGGTCGTGTCCTACACTCAGCGTGTGCTCTGATACCATCTTGTAGCGACCCGACCTCAAACTATCAAGTCTCCGTGCTTCAGTGCCATCCCTGGATCGGTAATGCTGACACACACAGTACTCGAAGGATTTATAACAGAGTAGCAATCACACACTTAATACATCGAATGTCTCCAAAAGAGAACTTATTACAATAAATATGGCTTAAGGCCATCTAATATGATAACAGCGGAAGGCTTGGAAGATAAAGTGAGTCCATCAACTCCAACGGCATAGTTGAGCTGCACGGCAACGACCTAGCGAACCTTACTCCTCGTCTGAAAAGTCCGCAACGTGATATGTTGCAGCCCGAAAACGGGCCAGCTATTCATATATCACCCTGGTTCCTAAAAAAAGATCTCCTGAAACTGTTAATGATTTTAGGCCTATCTCTCTCTTACTGGTCTGGGAGTAAAATTTCTTTCAAAGATGGCTGCCAACAGATTGCAGTTGGATATTATAAGATGTTTGCATAAAAACCAATATGGTTTTATCAAATCCAGAACCATTCAGGACTGTGTTGCTTGGACCTTGGAGTACCCGCACCAATGCCATCAGTCAAAAAGGCCTATTGTTATTCTCAAGCTGGATTTTGAGAAAGCTTTTGATTCAATTGAACATGAGGCTATTTTCCAAATTTTGAGGCACAAGGGCTTTAATGAGAAGTGGATTTCCTGGGTTAAACAGTTCTTGGCTTCTGGAACCTCTTCTGTTCTACTTAATGGAGTACCTGGGAAACAGTTTGCTTGCAAGAAGGGGGTTAGGCAGGGTGACCCTCTTTCACCTCTTCTGTTTGCCATTGCTGCAGATCTGTTGCAGTCAGTTGTGAATGATATGCATCATAGAGGGCTCTTACAGCTTCCTATTCCCTGCCATGATAAGGATTACCCAATTATCCAGTATGCTGATGATACCCTCATTATTATGCCTACTGAGGAATCTCAATTGCTTTCCTTAAAGAAAATGTTTCTCCTCTTCTCAAAGTCCACTTGGTTGCATGTCAACTACCATTAGTCATCTATGCTTCCTATTAATGTGGATTCAGTGGAGATTGCTAGACTTGCTGCTGTCTTTGGTTGTGTGGTTGGAACTCTTCCTTTTACTTATCTTGGCCTCCCTGTGGGAATTACCAAACCCAAGATCTTGGACTTAATGCCCTGGTTGATAGTATGGAGAGGAAACTTTCTGTGAGCTCTTCTTTCCTTGCTCATGGAGGAAGGCTACAGTACCTGATCTCTGCCCTCTCTTCTTTGCCAATTTTTTCCTGTGTAGCCTGGACTTGCCTCCTGGTATTTTAAAACAGTTGGAGAGAATACAGAGGCAGTGCCTTTGGAGGAAGTACGGGAAAGATTCTGGTCAGTCTCTGGCTGCTTGGGGTTTGGTTTGCATACCCAAAAACAAAGGTGGACTGGGTATTTTGAATCTGAAGCTGCAGAATGAGGATCTTCTTCTCAAACATGCTAGCAAATTTTACAATAAAGTTGATGTGCCCTGGGTCCAACTCATTTGGAATACTTACTACCAAGGCAGAGTTCCTCATGCTACCATCATTTGTGGCTCCTTCTGGTGGAGAGATATATGCAAGTTAATGGATAAGTTCAGGATGGTCAGTGCAGTGCATGTTAACAAGGGTGACACTGTTTTGTTCTGGTCTGATTCTTGGTCCTTGGGGGACACTAGTATCCCTCTTGAACAAAGGTTTGCCAGGCTTTTTTCATTTGCCATTGATCCCCTTATCTCTGCTGCTGAGGTTTTTGACTCAACTGAGCTCACTTTCTTATTTCATTTACCTCTCTCTAAGAGAGCTTTCGGAGAGCTGCAGTCTTTGCAAAACCTGCTTCTGCATTCAAAGCATAACCTTCAGTTGAATGATACGTGGGTATGGAAAGAGGATGGCAAGGGTTATTCTGCCAAGAAATACTACTCCTTCTTGCATAAGCACATTGTGTCCAACCCAATTTTATCCTGGATTTGGGCTAGTTGTTGCACTATGAGAATCAAGTTCTTTGCCTGGATGTTGATCATGGATCGGCTGAACACTCAGGATATGCTGGAAAGAAGGCACTGGAATGTATCTGATTCAAACCTCTGTGTACTCTGTCCCACACACACCAAGGAGGATAGAGATCACCTATTCTTTCAATGTAACTTTAGTTGCAGGGTTTGGAATTATCTTCAAATTAATTGGATGGCTAGAGATGATATGATTGCCATTGCTTATCATGCTAGAAGGGATTTTGGCAAGCCTTTCTTCTTTGAAGTGGTTTTCCTGGCATGCTGGAACATCTGGAATGTTAGGAATGATAGGGTTTTCAGGAATATTAGGCCTTCTTTTCGTAGGTGGAGGTCTTCTTTTATTTTGGACATTTCTCTCTTGGTTCATAGGATTAAGCCTAAGTTCAAAGAGGATCTGCTTAGATGGATCTCCTTTTTGCCACCTTGAGGTTAGCATGTTGTTTTTCCCTCTTTTTTCTTTCTTTGGGTCTCTTGGACCTTGTAAGTTGTGTACATATGTAATATTTTTATGGGAGGAATAAAATTGCTGTGGGGTCCATTCCCTACAGTTTCAGGTAAAAAAACCGGGTCAGCACATGGAATATGCTGGCAATGTAACATAGTAGTGCAATGAACAGAAATATTGCTAACACTGTATGCATATTTGGCTGGTGGAGGCTGTATGGTTATAATGTTTTTGTGAAAAGCCAATTTTTCCCTACAACAAAGGAATAAGTTTTATTTTAACTATCGCGGTAGTTGAAACATCATTGAGAAGGTTCCTCCAACTCAATCCCAATTAAAGTAGTTCATTAACCCAACAAATTAATTTAGAGTGATGAGATACAAAAGGAAAAATCCAAGTACTAGATACTCAAGATTGTCCATAACCGGGGACACGGCTAACCATGATTAGATTGTACACTCTGCAGAGGTTTGTGCACTTTCCCCCACAAGACTCGATCTCCTCCGTTTGATTTCTCACACTACATAATGTTTGAGAAACGAATGACCGAGACACAGTCTTTCAGAAGCATTTACTCTTTACTCTGGGTGGACAGTTACACCTACTTTCCCTCTACATCTGCTAGCCCACCACTAAAAGAGGTCACGCAACTTACTCATACTATGCCAGAGCCCATAATGGCTTGTGGCTGCACACGGAAGTTTCTAGCATGAATAATATTATGATCCCTTTGAGCCTGGGTGGCGGACTGTAGGATGATCACACGGGTACTCCGGGATATCCAAAGACAACACTGGATTCTCCAGGTGCCCAAACAAGCAATCCACTCAGATGTGTATTAAAGTTGCCACCTTAAGTTGAACCATTAATTAACAATCTCACATCTGTCATGGATACACTCAAACCCAATCCACGTCTACGAGCATAGCATAGCAATATAAGCAACGTAGAGGTAACTCCTGAGGGTTTGATAATAAAACAGGTAATAGGTTCTACCTCATCATCTACTTCCCAAACCCATAAGCTAATCACTTCCTAATCATCCAGTGTTTGAGGATTGGAACTAATGCATAAAAACTGGGTAATAAAGGGGTATGATCAAAGTGTTACTTGCCTTGCTGATGATCCGTGAAACCTAGAGACTCGTAGTAGCACGCTTCACACTCCGGGTGTTCTATCGCAGACAAACAATAGCATACATAAGCAATCAAACAAAGATGTATGGGTAAAACTCAAATAAGAAGATCTAACCAGAAAGTTCAACTTAAGAACTGCGGTTTGCAAAAAGAATCAAATCAAACGGAGAAACGAAAACACAAACTGCAAAAAAACAAGATCCGATTACTAATCTGGACTAAAGTCAAATTTTACAGTACCAAAATCTTGTTCAAGTTGGTTAAACGGAAAGAGGGTTTCGAGATGAAGATCTAGGCGCTTGAATCGTCTGATTCCGATAAGCGAGCGAAAAGATAAACTAAAACGAAAATCGGATCAGAAATCATGATCGAAAATAATCGCGAAAAACCCGAGAAAAAGAAAAATGGGTGAACAGACTAACGAACGAACATTCGTTGTCTGTGACTAACGGGCGAAAATCGTTCATTAAAACAAACGTACGGACGAACGTCCGCTATATAACTAAACCGAAAAAACTGAACTGGATCTAAAAAACAGATCTAGGGTTTCAAAAAAAAACCGATCAGTTTTTCTCATGAAAACCGAGGCGGCGGCGGCGACTACCTCCGGCGAGGCGGCGGCAGCGGTGGGCGGCAAGCGGTGGTAGCACGCGGCGGCGATGCTAGGGTTGCGGGACACGGGTGGGCTTCGGCGGCTGGTGGGCTTCGGCGGGCAGGGGGGCCCCGGCTTATAAAGCCCCCCCCGGGCGGAGTCCCGCTCGGGTACGACCCAGAGTCGGTTTGATTTTTTTTAAATTCTATCGTGCAGAAAAAGAAAGAAAATAAATACTAAACGGACTCCAAAAATCCCGAAATAAATTTTCCCCGTCCTCTAAAAATATTCCGGACAAGGTGAACATTTATTTGGGCCTAAAATGCAATTTTGAAAAACGCATATTTTTCCTATGCAAATAAAATAGAAATAAAATCCGAATAAAATCAAATAGTTGATTTTAATATTTTCCTCCAATATTTCGTTTATTTTGGAGAAGTCATATTATCTCCTCTCATATACTTTAATATGAAATATTTTCAGAGAGAAAAATAATAAAACCAATGTTCCTCGTTTCGATATTTGATAAACTTCAAATATGAAAATCGTGAAATCCCCAACTCTCTCCGAGGGTCCTTGAGTTGCTTAGAATTTTCGAGGATCACGAAACGAAAAACAAATAAAATATGATATGCATGAATGACCTACGTATAACATTCCAAATTGAAAATTTGGGATGTTACAATAGTAACTCATGAAACTTAATGAAAGCAACTTTGTTAAACTCCCGTCTGTCCTCAGGGGTGATTTGATTCCTATAAGTAAAACAACTGGCTTGTCCTTAGCACAATTGTGGATTGGACACTTGCTGGACCGTTACATTTTTGTACTATTTATGTAATGCAGGTGAGGTCATGATAGGGAAGTTTACCAACATATCTAGAGAGCATTCATAGAGGTCGTCGGATCGGCGCGGGGGCAGGGAACTCATGACCCCATATGAAGCAATGATCCCTGACCATGGAGGTGGGAGCATGCGGCTCAGGGGTAGGGGCACTACACGGGAAGGGGTAGCGATGCAAGGGCAAGCTAGAGCTAGCGAGGATGGACCCCGATGACCACCGAGGGGTGATGACACATAGGAGGGATGTTGATTGGGTGAGCCAACAGGGTGGATGAGTTGGGGAAGAATAGGAGGAAGTGGGGAGGGTTTAGTCACTGAGGGGGAGCCCAGTCACACGGGGAAGAAGTCCCATCATCGTTGGCCTCCAGCGGACTTTCCTCGACAATGTGTGCTGGTGATGATGAGGGGAGGTTATTGTTGTTGAAATATAGTAATGGGTTTATCATTTCATTGTATCTGTTTTGTGTGTGTATTTTTGTATTTACTCCCTCCCTTCTGGTTTAAGGGAGTCGTCTCAAAATTCTTATCAACCAAGATAGAAGGTGAGTGGAGGGCACAAGTCTTGTGCGTTCAAAGTTGCACAATGACTCACATGTTCGACTCCCAGAGCGATAAGGACATGTTTTATTCTTGTCCCACTTTTTGCGTGCCTTGGGAACCTAGCCCATTAGAGTCTGCGTGAGCTAATACAAGATTTGGGCCATGTCTTGCATGCTAGTTTTGTTGCCCACATGTATCATATGGGTTAAAATGATTGATAGACTACTCCCATAAACAATGAACTCCTTATTTTTTGAGAGTCCATTTGTAAGTAAAGTCAAAGTTAGCGTGCTTGGCTTGGAGTAATTTGAGGATGTGTGACTGACTGTGAAGTTGGTCCCGCGTGAGTGAGGACAAAATACACATGAAAGACTAGTTTTAGTCTGTGGGTTTAGTCTACATTCCAAGTGATCACCAGCTTATCGGCCTTATACATGGTTGCCAGTCTGAGGGCATTACAAAATGGTACCATGGCCGACCCTTATAGTTACACGGGTGTATGCAAGTCAGTGGAGTAGACATGTACATAGTGTTTGTGTGGCCTGTCATGCCACACGACATGGGCACATATGGATGATGGAACTAGCGCACATTAATATGTGCTAAGGGGGGACGTTCCTATTGGGCCGATGAGGACGTCAGATCCTTTAAGGGGGATATATATAACATCCGAGTTAATATGATTGATAGACTACTCATGTGGAGTTTGTTATTTTCTAGGAGCCCATCCACAAGAATCTAAAAGTTAAGCATGCTTGGCTTGAAGTAATTTGGTGATGAATGACCGACTATGGAGTTGGTTCCGAGTGCGCATGAGTGAGAGAAAAATATACAGAAAAAACTAGTGTTAGTCTTTGTTGGGAAACGTTGCATGGAAAACAAAAAATTTCTACGCTCACGCAATGATCTATCCACGAAGATGCATATCAATGAAGGGGGAGAGTGTGTCTATGTACCTTCGTAGACCGTACGCGGAAGCGTTTCACAACGCGGTTGATGTAGTCAAACTTTCTTCGCGCTCCAACCGATCTAGTACCAAACGTATGACACCTCCGCGTTCTGCACATGATCAGCTCGGTGACGTCCTCCGCCTTCTTGATCCAGCAAGATGGCGAGGTAGTAGATGAGTTCCAACAGCATGACGGTGTAGTGACGGTGACAGTGAAGTGATCTCCGCAGGGCTTCGCTTAAGCACTACGAAAATATGACCGAGGGAGTAAACGGTGGACGGGGGCGCCGCACACGGCTAAGACAATGTTGTGTATTTGTGTGGTGCCCCCTCCCCATGTATATATAGGTGGGAGGGGAGAGGGAGGCTGCCAGGGCAGCCAGGGCGCGCCCCTAGGGGCTGGCCGCCGGCCCAAGGGCCCTGCCCTCCTGCACTCCCCCTTTCCTTGTATGAACAAGGGGGAAAGAAAAGAGGAGGGAGAGTTCCTCCTCCCCTTTCCTTTCCGTCTCCATAGGGTTGGCCCTATAGAGGGCGCACCAGCCCCTTGTGGGTTGGTGTGTTCGCTCACTTGGCCCATAAGGCCCATATCTTTGTCGGGAATGCCCGAAACTCCTTCCGGTGACCCGATAACACTACAAAAAATACACTTCAGTGATGATACATGTTTGTCACAGTAGGTCATGTTTTTTGTCATGCATGTACATCCATGATGATTTTATGACATAATCAAGATAGTCATACATGTGCTGTCGTAGAAGTGTTCCATGACATTACCCAAATTATCATCACAGAAGTGTCCACTTCCATGACGATAAATCGCGCATCATAGAAGTGCTTTCATCAAGGGTGACCGACACGTGGCATCCACCGTAACGGGTCGCCGTTAAGCTATCGGGTTCCGGTTTGGTTCCGATAACCCGTTAACAGCCCGGACCAATGGGGATTTTCCATGTGTAAAATTATCATTGGCTGGAGGAAGCACGTGTCGGCTCATCGTTGGGAAAGATGTCATCCACTCATTGGACACAATGCGCCAGTGATACATCGACACTTGGCATGGCCCAACAGAGGCCCATTCCTGTGAAAAGGCCGGCCCATTTCACTTGGTCAAAAGATAGCAGGCCGGCCCATGAAAAGCCTGTTAATGGCCTGTTCGCACATAGCTCATTTACAGCCCGCTAACCTAGGGCCCATTATGGCCTATCCGAATTAGGCCCAGTAGGATCATCTGGGCCGTCCAATATGATTCGAGCCCGTTGTAACTTCCGGCCCATGTATGACCCATGACATCTTTCATCCCATATGAGGCACTTTGTAACTCTTGGCCCATTAACGACCCATGCTGAAACTGGCCCGTAATGAACAGTATATGGCTTTATACCCATTAATGACCCATTATTCCATTGGGCCGTTTCAAGCCCATGTTATCTTTCGGCCTTCTTAGTGCCCATTTATTCTTGGGCTCATTTACAACATTCGGTTACTTACGACCTGTTACTGGCCTTTTCTGATTATGGGCCAAATTTAGCCCGTGGTTACAGTCGGCCCGTTTGTGGCCTGTTAATCCGTTGGGCCATTTTCATAGCGTCATCAAATATGTCCGATTAACGACGACCCGTTTTGGTCAGCCCATGAACGGACGATTCCAACTCTACCCCGTTTAAGGCCCATAATGCGGTCCATTATTGGCCCATGTTTGGCCAATCGATCATACGGCCCGTAGAAGGCCCATTGATGCTACTCCCCGTAGAAGGACCATTGTTTCTATGGCCCGTAGGAGGCCCAGGGTCACTATAGTAAATATGTAGCCCATGGTTATTGTGGCCTACACTACTGCAGGATGCTGCTAACGCGACACTACAATCAGAGACCCTTCGACGAAACTGTGTGCGATACAATAATCGCAAACGATGGTGTAAAAAACCCGTTAAAAAAGGTGCAAAACGTTTGCGATGGCGGAGCCATCAAACACGGTTCAAATTTTAGTTGCGTGTGCAATGCAGGGCATACGGTTGATCCAGAAGAACTGTTTGCGATTAGGCAGAACAACAAAAACGGGCAGCCATATCAATGTGTGTGCAATATACGTCATACAGTTCGTTCCTATGAGCTGTTTGCTATTAGGGAAAGCAACATAAATGGTCAGCCAGATCAAGGTGTGTGTGATATACGGCATACAATTCAGTCGAATGAACTATTTTCGATTAGGGAAGAGAACATAAACAGTTCAACTTAACAAGATGTGTGTGATACGCGGTAAAAAAGCTCGGAGGTTAATTCGAGAACAAGTACACATAGGTTAATTTGACACACATGACCTATAAGTTTCACAGAAATCATATCACTTTTTCTGGAAAACATTTAGTTGCGTTGAATGTATATAGTGCTCCGTCCTATTAGTTGAATTAACCTTGATGTCCATGTTTTAGAAACATGTCGTAAAGTAACGGGATAGACCTTCATTCAAGCCAATCGACATGTGTTCAAAAAACAAAAATTATCAAAAATTAACGAGATAGACATATAATTAAGCAAACTGATCACACATGTCTGTATTGAATGGAACGAGAATGCGATCGCAGTGGTGGTTATAGGAGGCAAGAAGAAAGACGCATCCATCAAAGTACGACCTCCTCCTCCTCAACTCAGTGCGCTTGGCCACTGACCGGCGGCTTTTGTGGTGAGGTGAAGGTGCTTCTCAGCAAAGGCATCCAAGGTTTCCAGCCGGTTGAAGAAGGCAAACATCATAGCGTCCTCACCGGCCTTGTAGATACCTATGTACATGATTTTCTCGTACACGTGGATGTGTAGGTCGACGAATTCTTGTAGGGCGAGGCGCCTCACGGCGAGCGCGACCTCCAGGTGGACATTCTTCATGGCATCAGTGGGTAGTCGCAGGGCCACCAGTGCTTGAAAGAGGTTCCGACCATGGAGGCCAATTAGGGTGGCAGGCAATGAGGAGCCCGGGCGCGCGGGCTGGAGGAGTACGGCGATGTCGTCTGCGAGCTTCTTGATGATGGTGAACTTGTTTGTGGTGGAAACGATCATCTGGTCCAACTGAGCGTCGTAGCTGGCGTCGATGGCGGCCATCCACCAGCCGGTCGCCAACACCGTCTGGAGAAGATCCTCGGTGCCATGCCGCATGCCGACGTCATGGACCATCTGGCACAGCCGCAGGCCGCTGTCGCGCATCGCCGCCATGGGTTTAGAGTGAGCACTTTTGCGCTTATTAGTGTAGGTTCTTAGGCAAATGCTTAGGTGCGTACGATGTGGTAGATACATTGGAATGGAGGGGCGCCTTTATATGAGTGCAAACTGCGTTGCATTCACATCATGCTGCCTCTTTTCCCGGTCCTCCTCCCATTACTTCCCTCATGCATTCACATGATGCTAATTGAAGGAGGATGCATCATTGGCCGTTCAACATTTCAGGAACCTCTAGCCTCTCCCTCATATGCATTAAAGCCGTATCAGGAACTACGCTGCCCGCTGTCAAATCGAATAGTACTGTGCCGCCCGCTACACGCCCGGCTGAACACGCCTCCTCGCCTCCATCTATACTTAATTTGAAGGAAATATGCCCTAGAGGTAATAATAAAGTTGTTATTTATATTTACTTATATCATGATAAATTTTTATTATTCATGCTAGAATTGTATTAACCGGAAACTTAGTACATGTGTGAATACATAGACAAGCAGAGTGTCCCTAGTATGCCTCTACTAGACTAGCTCGTTAATCAAATATGGTTAAGTTTCCTAACCATAGACATGTGTTGTCATTTGATGAATGGGATCACATCATTAGGAGAATGATGTGATGGAGAAGACCCATCCGTTAGCTTAGCATAATGACCGTTAAGTTTTATTGCTATTGCTTTCTTCATGACTTATACATATTCCTCTGACTACGAGATTATGCAACTCCCAAATACCAGAGGAACACCTTGTGTGCTATCAAACGTCACAACGTAACTGAGTGATTGTAAAGATGCTGTACAGGTGTCTCCGAAGGTGTTTGTTGGGTTGGCATAGATCAATATTAGGATTTGTCACTCCGAGTATCGGAGAGGTATCTTTGGGCCCTCTCGGTAATGAACATCACTATAAGCCTTGCAAGCAATGTGACTAATGAGTTAGTTACGGGATGATGCACTACAAAACGAGTAAAGAGACTTGCCGGTAACGAGATTGAACTAGGTATGATGATACCGATGATCGAATCTTGGGCAAGTAACATACATATGACAAAGGGAACAACGTATGTTGTTATACGGTTTGACCGATAAAGATCTTTGTAGAATATGTAGGAACCAATATGATCATCCAGGTTCCGCTATTGGTTATTGACCGGAGATGTGTCTCGGTCATGTCTACATAGTTCTCAAACTCGTAGGGTCCGCACGCTTAACGTTCTATGACGATTTGTATTATGAGTTATGTGATTTGATGACCGAAGTTTGTTCGGAGTCCCTGATGAGTGCACAGACTTGACGAGGAGTCTCGAAATGGTCGGGAGGTAAAGATTCATATATTGGAAGGCTATATTCGTACATCAGAAAGGTTCCGAGTGATTCGGGTATTTTTTGGAGTACCGAGGAGTTACGGGAATTCACCGGGAGAAGTAATGGGCCTTATTGGGCCATACGGGAAAAGAGGAGGCAGGCCAAGAGGATGTGGCGTGCCCCCCATGGGTCCGAATTGGACTAGGGTAAGGGGGGGCGCCCCCCTTGCCTTTTCCTACTCCCTCTCTCTTTCCCTCTTTCCTTCTCTCCTACTCCGAAAAGGAAAGGGATTCGTACTAGGACTTGGAAGTCCTAGTAGGACTCCATAGTCTTGGCGCGCCCCTAGGTGGTCGGCCTCTCTCCCTCCTTTATATTCATGGGCATGGGGCACCCCAAAGACACACCAAGTCTTCTCTTAGCCATGTGCGGTGCCCCCCTCCACAGTTACACACCTCGGTCATATCGTCGTAGTGCTTAGGCGAAGCCCTGCACTGGTAACTTCATCATCACCGTCGTCACGCCATCGTGCTGACGGAACTTTCCCTCGTCCTCAACTGGATCAAGAGCTCGAGGGACGTCATCGTGCTGAACGTGTGCAAAACACAGAGGTACCGTACGTTCGGTACTTGGATCAGTTGGATCGTGAAGACGTTCGACTACATCAACCGCATTACTAAACGCTTCCGCTTTCGGTCTACGAGGGTACGTGGACACACTCTTCCCTCTCGTTGCTATGCATCTCCTAGATAGATCTTGCATGATCATAAGAATTTTTTTGAAATACTGCATTCCCCAACATAATTACCGAATTTTAGTTGCAAAAATTAGATACTGCTAGTGATTTTTAGCTTCATATCGACAAATCGCAGTGTTACAAGGTTGACAAATGGTAATGTTACTAGATCAACAAATGTCAATCTTTCTAGTTTGACAAATGGCAACATACCCAATATGACAGATGCAAATCTTACCAAATTGTTTGTAAGTGGTTGCACACGGGTCATCCAAAAGAACCGTTTGCGTTCAAGAGATGCACAAATCTTGCTCTAACTTTGCATACAGGAGTTCTATCTAAAATGTTTGCGATCAAGAGCCATTAAAACCAAGACACGTGGCATCACGTGAATGATTAACAAAACGCACACGGTTTGAATTATACAAACGTTTGAGATATTGAAGTGGCAACTATTTTTTCAAAATGCATTTGTTGGCTGTTACTCGAGTGCGCCTTCTCTCCAAATGGACATGAAAAATACCACTGCATGTCGGGTGCCATTCCATGATAGCATGCCAAGTTTCATGAATTTCAAACAAGTTTTGGATTTACTAGAATTTAAAAACAAAGTATCTCAATGTTTTGCCGGCAATCAACGTTGGCCTGGTGTTTGAAATTCATTCCCATTTCTTGCATTGGACCTAAGCATGCACCCGAGGACAAAGATTTGATTTTTCAACCAATTTATATGCACTGGAGCATGTGCATGTAGTTCTAATTTGAATTATGCACATAATTGCATTGAAAACTCAGTTACCGTATAAAAATGTCCAAATGAACCCCGAAAAATCACAAAAATTCACACAACACTCCTGTTGTTCTATGTTGACACGAGAAAAATGTTGAAAGCAATAAGAGGCAATGGATATTGTTTCGTCCCTGATGACCCACAAGTGTAGGGGATCTGTCGTAGCCTTTTCGATAAATAAGAGTGTCGAACCCAACGAGGAGCATAAGGAAATGATAAACGGTTTTCAGCAAGGTATTTTCTGTAAGCACTGAAATTATCGGTAACAGATAGTTTTGTGATAAGGTAATTGGTAACGGATAAAAAATAGTAAAAGTAAATAAGGTGCAGAAATATGGCCCAATCCTTTTTGTAGCAAAGGACAAGCCTGGACAAACTCTTATATAAAGTAAAGCGCTCCCGAGGACACATGGGAATTATCGTCAAGCTAGTTTTCATCATGCTCATATGATTCACGTTCGGTACTTTGATAATTTGATATGTGGGTGGACCGGTGCTTGGGTAATGCCCTTACTTGGACAAGCATCCCACTTATGATTAACCCCTATTGCAAGCATCCGCAACTACAACAGAAGTATTAAGGTAAACCTAACCATAGCATGAAACATATGGATCCAAATCAGCCCCTTACGAAGCAACGCATAAACTAGGGTTTAAGCTTCTGTCACTCTAGCAACCCATCAGCTACTTATTACTTCCCAATGCCTCCCTCTAGGCCCAAACAATGATGAAGTGTCATGTAGTCGACGTACACATGACACCACTAGAGGGATGACAACATACATCTCATCAAAATATCGAACGAATACCAAATTCACATGACTACTTATAGCAAGACTTCTCCCATGTCCTCAGGAACAAACGTAACTACTCACAAATCATATTCATGTTCATAATCAGAGGGGTATTAATATGCATAATGGATAGGAACCTATGATCTTCCACCAAGTAAACCAACTAGCATCAACTACAAGGAGTAATCAACACTACTAGCAACCCACAGGTAGCAATCTGAGGTTTGGATACAAGAGATGAACTAGAGTTTGAGATGAGATGGTGCTGGTGAAGATGTTGATGGAGATTGACCCGCTCCCGATGAGAGGATCGTTGGTGATGACGATGGTGATGATTTCCCCCTCCCGAAGGGAAGTTTCCCCGGCATAACAGCTCCGCCGGAGCCCTAGATTGGTTTCGCCTCGTGGTGGTGGAGTTTCGTCCCGTGAGCTAGCTTATGATATTTTCCTGGACGAAAGACTCCATATAGCCAAATATGGGCATGAGAGGGCCACCAGGGGGCCCATGAGGCAGGGGGCGCGCCCAGGGGGTAGGGTGCCTTTCCCTACTTGCCCATGAGGCATGGATCTCTACTTGGTGCAAAGAATTTGGCTAGCATGAGAGGGAAAGGCAAGCTCAACATGTTGGACGATCCATGACAATATAATTTATCTTGTAAGAAAACATAATCCATTATGTTGTCTTCCTTGTCCAACGTCAACTCTTTAGCAGATCATATTTTAATGAGTGCTCACAATCATAAAAGATGTCCAAGATGGTATATTTATATGTGAAAACCTCTCTTTCCTTATTACTTCCTATTAATTGCAACGATGACCAAAACTATGTTTGTCAACTCTCAATAATTTTTATTCATCATACTCTTTATGTGTGAAGTCATTACTCTCCATAAGATCCATAAGATCTCTTTATTTCTTTTTATTTCTTCTCTTTTATTCTATTCCCTCAAGATCATAGCAAAATAATCAAGCCCTTGACTCAACACTAATCTTTATTATATAAAGCTCACGGACTCGATTACATAGATGGATCATAAAGCAAAACTCACAACTAGATCATACTAAAACTTTATTCTACTAGATCAGATATTACCAAAAGGATCGAACTAAGAAAAATGGTAAAGATAAAAGTGACGGTGATACGATACCGGGGCACTCCCCCAAGCTTGGCAGTTGCCAAGGGGAGTGCCCATACTCATGTGTTTATGTTTCCTTCGTCGTTGGTGGTGATGATGGAGTTGTTGATGATGTAGGCTTGTCGTCCATCTTCCAAGGCATAGGCTCACCATCATAGAAAGATGATCGAGTCTCCAGGATCCTCAAATCTGCAGCCAAACTCATCTTCTTGAATCTATATTCATACTCACAGTTTTGGTTTTGCAAGTCATAGATCTGGGCTTGGAGGCTCTTGATTTTCTCGTGAAGCTTGAAGATGGCCTCCCCAATGTTCTTGTCATCCAGCTTGTGGTTGTTAGTGAACTCCATGATCATTATATGGTTAGAGTTGAGTCCACATTCCACCATCTCCTGACACTTGAAAACTTGTTGCTCCAATGCCTCGAGCCTTGTTTCCATGCTTTCGGTCCTCCTTGGTCCCTCAACATTGCGGATATGCAACAACCCCTCACGCATCTCAATGGGTTGAGGGTGTTGCAGCACCTCCGCGAGGTAGGGGTTGATGACCTTCTCGAAGAACTTGTCCTTGGGGGCACTTGAAGAGCCATGGTGATCTAGATCTGTTAGAAAAACAGCTCGAAACAAAGACAGAAGATATTTGCGTGATACGGTTGTCAAAACCTTCGGGAGATTATATAGTGAATTTTTACCCACCAAAGGAAGTATCATGCAAGAAAACGGAGTCCGGAGAGCACACGAGGTGCCCACGAGGCAGGGGGCGCGCCCTCCACCCTCGTGGAAGCCTCCAGTCCTTCCCGGACTACTTCTCATTTTCTATTTTCTTAAATATTCCAAAACAGAGAAAAATTGCCATTAGAACTGTTTTGGAGTCGGTTTACTTACCGTACCACGTACCTATTCCTTTTCGGAGTCTGAAACGTTCTGGAAAGTGTCCCTTATGTATTCCTCCGGGGTTACAGTTTCAAAACATTAGTTTCAACATTTATGGGATTACCTGAGATATAATGTTTGATTCTTTGACCGTTTACCACCCTCGGATTTGTGCCTTCGAAGTTGTTGATTTTTATGGCACCAAAACGGTAGACCTCCTCGATGACGTAAGGACCTTCTGAAAGTGCAACTATCCCTAGGTGGTTTTGGTAATTCATAACAACATATAGCTCATTGAGCTAATGCTATTCCAAGATGATTATTTCAGGAAAGCTCAATGATTGGCATGGCATGGATGTGAAAGTGGAACCCTCGAAATGCTAAGGACAAAGGATTGGCTCAAGCTCAAAAGCTCAAGACTCTTCATTTTATATTTTAGTGATCCAAGATCACATTGAGTCTTTAGGAAAAGCCAATACTATTAAGGAGGGATGAGGTGTTGCTTAATGAGCCTCTTGCTTCATGTGCTTAGTGATATGCTCCAAAACCCTCAACTACTTTCCCATATCCACATATGACCTAAACCCTAAGCGAAACTCGGTCCTACCGATTCTTCCTATCCGGCGCCATCGAGTTTCACTTGTCATTAGCCACTGCCAAACCCTAGCAATTCGGTCCTACCGATAGGGATCTCGGTCTCACCGAGATGGGGTTGCAAACTCTCTGTTTCCCTTTCGTAACTTTTCGGTCCCACTGAAAGAGCGAATTGGTCCCACCGTGATTGCAATGTAAACTCAGTGTTTCCCCTTTGTAACTTTTCGGTCTCACCGAGTTCCACTCGGTCTCACCGAAAGAGCAAATCGGTCCCACCGAGTTTGCCTGACCAACTCTCTGGTTAGCTAATTACCAAATTCGGTCTCACCGAGTTTGTGTAATCGGTCTCACCGAGATTACGTTATGCCCAAACCCTAACCATATCGGTCCTACCGAGTTGCATGTCAGTCCCACCGAAAATCACTAACGGTCACTAGGTTTACATTTTCGGTCCGACCGAGCTTATTGATTCGGTCCCACCGAGATTGGAAAACTAAGTAACGGTTGGATTTTGTGTGGAGGCTATATATACCCCTCCACCTCCTTCTCATTCAGTGAGAGAGCCATCAGAACACACACACCATTCCAACTCATATGTTCTGAGAGAGAACCACCTACTCATGTGTTGAGACCAAGACATTCCATTCCTACCATATGAATCTTGATCTCTAGCCTTCCCAAGTTGCTTTCCACTCAAACCCTCTTTCCACCAAATCCAAATCCTATGAGAGAGAGTTGAGTGTTGGGGAGACTATCATTTGAAGCACAAGAGGAAGGAGTTCATTACCTACACACCATTTGTTACTTCTTGGAGAGTGGTGTCTCCTAGATTGGCTAGGTGTCACTTGGGAGCCTCCGACAAGATTGTGGAGTTGAACCAAGGAGTTTGTAAGGGCAAGGAGATCGCCTACTTCGTGAAGATCTACCGCTAGTGAGGCAAGTCCTGTGTGGGCGATGGCCATGGTGGGATAGACAAGGTTGCTTCTTCGTGGACCCTTTATGGGTGGTTGCTTCTTCGTGGACCCTTCATGGGTGGAGCCCTGTGTGGACTCGCGCAACTGTTACCCTTGGGTGGAGCCCTGTGTGGACTCGCGCAACCGTTACCCTTCGTGGGTTGAAGTCTCCATCAACGTGGATGTAGGATAGCACCACCTATCCGAACCACGGGAAAAACATCCGTGTCTCCAATTGCGTTTGAATCCTCCAAACCTTTCCCTTTACATTCTTGCAAGTTGCATGCTTTACTTTCCGCTGCCAATATACTCTTTGCATGCTTGCTTGAATTGTGTGATGATTGCTTGACTTGTCCTACAATAGCTAAAATCTGCCAAGAACTAAAATTGGGAAAAGGTTAAGTTTTTATTTGGTCAAGCAGTCTAATCACCCCCCTTCTAGACATACTTCGATCCATGAACCTTTTTATATGGAGACATACCCATAGGATTTTTGTATGCAGTTCTATAGGCCCATAATGCATCATAAAGTTTCTTGGACCAATTCCTTCTAGATCTATTAACAGTCTTTTACAAAATTAATTTAAGCTCTCTATTGCTCAGTTCTACTTGACCACTAGATTGTGGATGATATGGAGATGCAATTCTATGATTGACATCATACTTAGCAAGCATCTTACGAAAAGCACCATGAATAAAATGTGAACCGCCATCAGTCATTATATATCTAGGGACTCCAAACCTTGGAAAAACAACTTCTTTAAGCATCTTAATAGAGGTGTTATGATCAACACTACTAGTTGGAACACTACAAAAAAAGACACATCCGTGACATTTTGGGCCGAACGAAATTTTTTCTGTCATACTTATGACACTTCTATGATGATAATTGTGACAAAACCCAGTATCATCATAGATGTGGTGGGGTCCTACTTCTATGACAAAAAATCATGACAGAAAATGGGCTTTTCGTCCTAGGCGGGCCGGAGACGCAGCTGCATGACATTCTTTGGGCCGTCCACGACGGAAAAAACCATGGTAGAAGCGAGGGCGAGGAAAATATTGGGGTGTTCCCGGTTACGGTGGGTGGTCGGGGCCGAGCGATGCACGTTTATCTCATACACGCACGCGTATGGGTGCGAGGCGTTGGCTCTAACTGAACCTGAGCGAGGCATTGGGCTCTAACTGAACCCGAGAGATTGCACTGCAGGCTACGCGTTACTGAACCCGAGTGATCGATCGATGGGTGTTAACTGAACCCGATCGAGCGATTCCTTCGCTACTACTGCTAACTAAAGCCGATCGATGCTGCCTCTAGATGAACAGTGAGCGTTGTTGGGGGGGGGGGGGTTGGATGAACAGTTCCCGGTGGGGGTGGATGAACAGGACCCCGTGGTGTTGCCTCTGGATGAACAGTGAGCCTTGCTGGGGGGTTTGGATGAACAGTTCCTGGTGGGGGTGGATGAACAGGACCCCATGGTGTTGCCTCTGGATGAATAGGACCCCGATCGATCAAGCCGGTTGGGGCTTGATGAATAGGACCCCGTGGAGGGCTGGATGAACAGGACCACCCCATGGAGGGCAGGATGAACAGTAGACGGTGGAGGGCTGGATGAACAGTAGCCCGTGGAGGGGTGGTTGAACAAGAGCTCATGGAGAGGGCTGGTTGAACAGTAGCCGGTGGAATAGCGCGCGGTGGAGACTGGATGAACAGGAGCCCGTGGATGAACAGTCGCAGGTGGAGGTTGTAGGAGGTCGACGGTGGATGAACAGTAGCCCGTGGAGGCTGGACGGGGTCGACGGTGGAGATGAACAGTATCCCGTGGAGTCCCGTTTTGCGGTATGCCACACCCCTCCCGATGAACAGGACCCCTGTTTCGACCGTAGCGCTCCAACACAAGTCCGTTTCCTCCGTTTTGCGGTACGCCACACCCCTCCCGATCATCAGGACCCCCGTTTCGACCGCAGGAGGTCCGTTTCCTTTGTTTTGCGGTACGCCAGACCCCTCCCGATGAACAGGATCCCGTTTCAAACATGGCTGGTTGAACACAAGGCTGTTTCCTCTGTTCTACGGTACACCATGCCTCGTTTCCATCAGCTGTTCTGTCCAACCCTCCCGATGAACACGACGACACATTCCGTTCCGACCCAGCCGGTTGGCTCCCCATGAACACGACGACGACGCTGTTTCTCCGTTCCGACCCAGCCATGTACACGAGCCCTGGCCGCACGTATGCGTGAGTAGGCATTCGAGACCCTGCCCATATGTATGTACGTGGTCGTATTTTGTTTCTTGCACACTGGCCGCTGTACGTACGTGTACATGCTACATGCGCGCCTCTACTACGACACATGTGCACCTCTACATCGACCAGTATGTACGTACACGTTCGCGATCAGAATGACAATGCGACGTATGCTTCGACCAGGTGGGTCCCGACTGTCAGGCACTTCCTTGCGTGCGAAGATGTAGCTGGTGGGTCCCAGCAGTCAGGGGGGTGAATCGTATTTTTTTTGCCCGGACGCACTTCCTTGCGTGTGAAGATGTAGCTGGTGGGTCCCAGCAGTCAGGGGGAAACATTTTTTTGCGAAATACGGTGGCCCATCCGGTGGGTCCCCGAGGTGGAGGAATAATTATTTTGCGCGTAACAAGGAGGCACTTCCTTGGTGCGGCCGTGGACCCAGCTGTCAGCCTCTCCACGTACAGTCCACGTCCGATGGAAGCCGTTCCTTGACCACGTTGACCACGCTGCGCCGAGAGCACCAGGGCGGTGGACGATGGCGAGGCCTAGGAAGGGGACGACGCATAGCCGGGGAAGATGCGGCAGTGGAAGCCCGTGCGGAGAGGAGTATGAGGGTTCACTGGTTCGGCTGTGGTGTGAGGCTGCCGTCGCCGTAGGGACTGGCCATCGGTGGGAATAGTATGGGGCGGTGAGGCCTCAGTGGCAGCACAGCCGGCCACGGGAGGCAGGAGCATGCGACACGACCGGCGTTGCTTTGGGCAGCTGGAGCAAGAAGACTAGAGGTTGAAGAAGCACTACGGCCGTTGGATGGACATCGTACGGTCACTGGAGCTAGAATTGTTCATATTGACTAAGTTGACAAAGCACTCCGTCCCCGTCAACTTAGTAGGCCCACAAGTCAGCCTCCCACCAAGGTGGGTCCCAACTAGCAGGGGGAGTATTTATTTTTTTGTGCGTAATAAGGAGGCACTTCCTTGCGTGCGAAGATATAGCTAGTGGGTCCGACCTGTCAGCGGTGGGAATGTTTTTTCGCGAAATACAGAGGCCCTTCCGATGGGTCCCAGCTGTCAGGTGGAGGAATCATTATTTTGCGTGTAATAAGGAGGCATTTCCTTGCGTGCGGCTGTGGACCCAGCTGTCAGTCTCTCCACGCATAGTCTACTTCCGATGGTGTCGTTCGTTGACCATGTTGACCACTCCGCGCCGAGCGCATCCAAGGTGGTGGACAACGGCGAGGCCCCGGACAGCAACGAGCTGGAGATGGGAAGACGCGGGAGTAGAGCCGCAGACGGAGAGGTGTAAGAGGGTTAACTGGTTCTGGTGCGGTGTGGATCGGCAGTCGGTGGAGAAGAACAGGAGGTGTGGAGGGGTGGAGGGATGGCCTGGCCAACGGTGGTGTAGCGCTTCACAACGAAGCGTGCTAAGCAGAGCTGCTAGCAGCAGGAGGCGGGAGCAGGTGGTCCCGGCGGCGCTGGAGGAAGAAGACGAGAGATTGAAGATGGATGCCAGTCGTTGGATGTAAATCCAATGGCTAATGATGTCAGAATCATTTGTTGACTAAGTTGACAACGACTTGCATTGGCTTCGGCCTATTGGCCCACATTTCAGCCTCCAAAAATGTGGCACATATTCAACCCATTTTTTCCAGAATTTACAGTCTTTTTTTGCGGGGTAGAATCTACAGTCCATTTGATCTTGTTTGAATTACAGTCCATTAGCTGGGCTGGGTGAACAAATAATGTAGCGTCCATGCGGCCCATTTATGTTTTTCCTAAAAAATTATAGGCCATTTGCACTTTCTCGAAATACACGATTTTGCTGGGCTAATTCTAATTATAATGTTGGGGTGGACACAGCAATGTTATCAAAAAATAAACAGGGGCTGAGCATTTTGTTATATATATATATATAAATAATAAGTGATTTATTATTACATTGGTCGTTAAATCTTACCATGCTTTTGTACACAATCACCAGGATTTTCGTTGCCAAAAAAAATCCAGGATTTTATTGTTAAGAAATTATTTTTATAAGTTAACAAGATGTGGGATATTGTTTTCTTACATATGTAAGTATCTGTTAAATATATGATGACAATAAAAATAATATATAATAACATATAAAATAATTTAAATATATATAATATAGTTAGAAGGGAAACATAAGTTGGACCAGACGTTCCTATTCTTATATAGAAAAATAGAACAGACCTCTGCATTTTCTTCAAAAAAATAATACATAAATTGGGCTGCCGATGTTTCAGGAAAAATAAAACCTTGGATGGGAGGTCCATAGGCCGGTCGATACATGACGGCCCTCAAGAAAATACAAATAGGCCTATGGACCTCCCATCTGAGGTCGTCGGCTGTGCATGTTAAAAAAGAAAACCATGATGGGGCAGCCCAAAAGCCAGATGATACTTGCTGCCCAATGATAATAAATGATACCTGCAGCTCCCTGGCTTCGTTGTGAATTTATCTCCTATAGTAACTACGTTGAAGCACCTAAAAAATGTAACTATGTTGACAAACCCGTGGGCCCCAGCGTTAGTGTAGCATTAGGAGGAACTATTTTTTCGATGAGGCACTTGCTTGCGTACGGCCATAGACCTGGTGGGTCCCGACTGTCCGCCTCTCCACGTACAGTCCTCTCCAGATTCCTCTCATTTGTTCAGCATGTTCACAACGGCAGACAACAGTGTCGTGGAGAGCACACAAAGGCGCAGGAGGAGATCCCACCACCTGAGGAAAGTGCCTTATTAGTAACGAAACAACTGAACTAGCCCAGTGGCCGAGTGACACTACCCGACAACTGTTCCACCTGGGTTCGATTCCACCTGTGCAAAGAAAATATCTCCAAATTTTGTCCCTCTGCCTTTATTGACATGTGGGTTCCAATTGTCATCTACTCACACCATGTCCTACACTTGCCAAAACTTCTCCCTCGTTTTCTCTATTTTCACACACTCAACATTGTGTGGGCATTTTGAAAATAGCAAATCTTTTTGACTGTGCATCATATGAAGATGTGCTATGCATGAATGTTGATCAACATGATGTTAACTGGCTGGTAGTTCCAGTTTCGACCATGAATAAAACTTCCGGCATGATGTTAACACTGTTTGAAAAGGTCGTGTTAATATAAATGGACTGCCTCTGAAAGTTGCAGTTTCTTATCTGAAACTTAACTTGGAGTTTCTTCTCTGAGAATCACATTGTCTGCACTTTTATACTCCTATGAAACTACATTTTTTAAGTGCTAAAAATAGATATCTAGAATTCATAAAATACTTCATATGCTCAATACTGCAAATCTGAAATTCTAAAGACATTCATATCTGAAAGTACTCTCAAAATACACAACACAAAACACAATTCACAACCTGCAAATGCTAACAATCCTAAGCTCCTCCTGAAAATTCACAACCTGCCCGACTATTGGTTTTGGGTGGGGGGGGGGGCAATCCCGCCTATTCCTCGGCGGCAGACAGCCGCCCTGTGAGACGATGTGAACGAAGAGGGAGGGGATGGCGGGGAAGCATCACCGGACCAATTGTTTTTTCTCCTCTTGTACTTGGGTTCGGTCGACGAAGACTCCACCGGCTCGCTCTGGCACGACACCCTCACAAACGGCACCCTGTAGATGCTCGATCCTTCAACCTCTAATGGATGCTCCATCTGGGATCGATACTCCCACCAGCGCTCCCTCATGATCGGATTCGGTGAATCTGTTTGCTCCATGGCCCAGAGGAGCAGCTCTATGTACTTGATACGTCTCCAACGTCTCTATAATTTTTGATTGCTCCATGCTATATTATCTACTGTTTTGGGCAATATTGGGCTTTATTTTCCACTTTTATATTATTTTTGGGAATAACCAATTAACCGGAGGCCCAGCCCAGATTTGCTGTTTTATGCCTATTTCAGTGTTTCGAAGAAAAGGAATATCAAACGGAGTCGAAACGGAACGAAATCAACTAGATAAGTTATTTTTGGAAGGAAACCTACTGGATAGACATGGACCCTACGTCAAAAGATGAAAGAGGAGCTCACGAGGGTAGGGGGCGCGCCCACCCCCTGGGGCGCGCCCCCCTGCCTCGTGGCCACCCCTTCGGTCCACCGACGTACTCCTTTCACCCATATATACCCACGTATCCTAAAACTTCCAGAACGCACAATAGATCAGGAGTTCTGCCGCCAGAAGCCTCCGTAGCCACCGAAAGCCAATCTAGACCCGTTCCGGCACCCTGCCGGAGGGGGCAATCCTTCTCCGGTGGCCATCTTCATCATCCCAGTGCTCTCCATGACGAGGAGGGAGTAGTTCTCCCTCGGGGCTGAGGGGATGTACCAGTAGCTATGTGTTTGATCTCTCTCTCGCTCTCTCTCTCGTGTTCTTGATTTGGCACGATCTTGATGTATCGCGAGCTTTGCTATTATAGTTGGATCTTATGTTTTTCCTCCCCCTCTACTCTCTTGTAATGAATTGAGTTTCCCCTTTGAAGTTATCTTATCGGATTGAGTCTTTAAAGATTTGAGAACACTTGATGTATGTCTTGTCGTGGATATCTTTGGTGACAATGGGATATCACGTGATTCACTTGATGTATGTTTTGGTGACCAACTTGCGGGTTCCGCCCATGAACCTATGCATAGGGGTTGGCACACGTTTTCATCGTGATTCTCCGGTAGAACTTTGGGGCACTCTTTGAGGTCCTTTGTGTTGGTTGAATAGATGAATCTGAGATTGTGTGATGCATATCGTATAATCATACCCATGGATACTTGAGGTGACATTGGAGTATCTAGGTGACATTAGGGTTTTGGTTGATTTGTGTCTTAAGGTGTTATTCTAGTACGAACTCTAGGGCTGTTTGTGACACTTATAGGAATAGCCCAACGGATTGATTGGAAAGAATAACTTTGAGGTGGTTTCGTACCCTACCATAATCTCTTCGTTCGTTCTCCGCTATTAGTGACTTTGGAGTGACTCTTTGTTGCATGTTGAGGGATAGTTATATGATCCAATTATGTTATTATTGTTGAGGGAACTTACACTAGCGAAAGTATGAACCCTAGGCCTTATTTCCACACATTGCAATACCGTTTACGCTCACTTTTATCATTCATTACCTTGCCGTTTTTCTATTTTTAGATTACAAATATCTTTATCTACTATCGATATTGCACTTGTATCACCATCTCTTCGCCGAACTAGTGCACCTATACAATTTACCATTGTATTGGGTGTGTTGGGGACACAAGAGACTCTTTGTTATTTGGTTGCAGGGTTGCTTGAGGGAGACCATCTTCATCCTACGCCTCCTATGGATTGATAAACCTTAGGTCATCCACTTGAGGTAAATTTGCTACTGTCCTACGAACCTCTGCACTTGGAGGCCCAACAACGTCTACAAGAAGAAGGTTGTGTAGTAGACATCAAGCTCTTTTCTGGCGCCGTTGCCGGGGAGGTGAGTGCTTGAAGGTATATCTTTAGATCTTGCAATCGAGTCTTTTAGTTTCTTGTTTTATCACTAGTTTAGTTTATAAAAGAAAACTAAAAGAATGGAATTGAGTTTGTCTCATACGCTTCACCTTTTTAATATATTTCGTGAGTATGATGGAAAGGATAATTGTGCTCAAGTGCTAGAAGAAGAAATCTATAAAATGTTTGGCACTAAATATTTGAATGATAAGGATGATTGCAATGTTGTTAGTATGAATTCCTTGAATATCCATGATGCTAATGATATGCAAAGCCACAAGCTTGGGGATGCTATGTTTGATGAAGATGATATTTTTTATCCCCCAAGTTTTGATGAGAAAATTCATTATGATGAAAGGATGCCTCCTATCTACGATGATTATTGTGATGACACATATGCTTTAAAGAATAATGATAACCATGAAACTTGTCATCTTGATCTTAATTTTCAATCACATGAAAGTTATTTTGTTGAGTTTGCTCCCACTATTATTCATGAGAAGAATTTTGCTTATGTGGAGAGTAGTAAATTTTCTATGCTTGTAGATCATGAAAAGAATGCTTTATGTGCTGGTTATATTGTTGAATTCGTTCATGATTCTACTGAAAATTATTATGAGGGAGGAATATATGCTTGTAGGAATTGCAATAATATCAAGTTTCCTCTCTATGTGCTTAAAGTCTCGAAGTTATGCTTGTTTTGCCCTCCTATGCTAGTTGATTCTTGTTCCCATAAGTTGTTTGCTCACAAAATCCCTATGCATAGGAAGTGGGTTAGACTTAAATGTTCTAGTCATATTCTTCATGATGCTCTTTTTATGTTTCATTTCTTATCTTTTATGTGAGCATCATTGACATCATCATGCCTAGCTAGGGGCGTTAAACGATAGCGCTTGTTGGGAGGCAACCCAACTTTATTTTTCCTTGCTTTTTGTTACTGTTTAGTAATAAATAATTCATCTAGCCTCTGTTTAGATGTGGTTTTATGCTTTTAATTAGTGTTTGTGCCAAGTAGAACCTTTGGGAAGACTTGGGGAAAGTCTTGTTGATCATGCTGTCAAAAACAGAAACTTTAGCACTCACGAGAATTGCTGCCTTTTTTATTTGGAGAGTGCTATTTAGTTAATTCTTTTTTGAAGATGATTAATAGATAAATTCCTCATGTCCAGCAATTTATTTGAGAATTTTATGAGTTCCAGAAGTATACGTTTGATTCAGATTACTACAGACTGTTCTGTTTTTGACAGATTCTGGTTTTCGTGTGTTGTTTGCTTATTTTGATGAATCTATGGCTAGTGAAATAGTTTATAAACCATAGAGAACTTGGAATACAGTAGGTTTAACACCAATATAAATAAATAATGAGTTCATTACAGTACCTTGAAGTGGTCTTTTGTTTTCTTATACTAACGGAGCTTACGAGTTTTCTGTTAAGTTTTGTGTTAGGAAGTTTTCAAGTTTTGGGTAAGGATTCGATGGACTATGGAATAAGGAGTGGCAAGAGCCTAAGCTTGGGGATGCCCCGGAAGTCATCCCCTCTTTCGTCTCCGTTCACCGGTAACTTTATTTGGAGCTATATTTTTATTCACCACATGATATGTGTTTTGCTTGGAGCGTCAATTTATTTTGTTAGTATTTTCTTGCTGTTATTTAGAACAATGTTTTGCATCTTTTATTTCAATAAAAGTGGCATTGATAGCCTTTACTATGCCTATTTTAGAAGTCTTCATGTTGCTGTTTGAAAACAGAAAGTTTACCGCTGTTGCAATAATTCCCTAGAAAAGTCAGAATGTGATAAAATGTTGAAACCTTTTGCATATTAAGCTCTGATAGATTTACTACAGTGGGAATTTTATTTCATAATTTTTGGAGCTAGGTAAGTATGGATGTTGCAGTATTCTTTACAGACTATCCTGTTTAGGCAGATTTCTGTTATGTTTGCATTGTTTGCATATGTTTGCTTCTTTAATGATTCTATTTGAGGATAGGACTATTAAATATGCAGAGGCATTTAGTATGCCATGTTGAATAATAATTTTAGTGATTTGCTACAGTAGAGTATGATAAGGTTTTTGCAATGGTTTATACTAACTTATCTCACGAGTCCTTGTTGAGTTTTATGTGGATGAAGCTTTTGAGATTTAGGGAGACCGTGATATGAGAGGAATTAAGGAGACACAAAGGCTCAAGCTTGGGGATGCACAAGGCATCCCAAGATAATATTTCAAGAAGTCTCAAGCATCTAAGCTTGGGGATGCCCCGGTTGGCATCCTACCTTTCTTCTTCAACAAACTATCGGTTAGTATCGGTTGATCCTAAGTTTTTGCTTCTTCACATGATGTATGCTATTCTTAGATTTAATTTTATTTTGCTTTGCTTGCTTTTTGAATAGAATACCAAGATCTGAAATTATTAAATGTTAGAGATTCTTCACATAGTTGCATAATTATTCGACTACTCATTGATCTTCACTTATATCTTTCAGAGTAGTTTGTCGTTTGCTCTAGTGCTTCACTTATATCTTTTTAGAGCACGGTGGTGGTATTATAGAAATAGATGAACTCTCATGCTTCACTTATATCATTTTGAGAGTTTTAAATAGCATGGTAATTTGCTTAAATAATCCTAATATGCTAGGCATCCAAGAATAGTAAAAACTTTCATATAGAGTATTGAATACTAAGAGAAGTTTGATGCTTGATGATTGTTTTGAGATATGGAGATGGTGATATTAGAGTCATGCTAGTTGAGTAGTTGTGAATTTGAGAAATACTTGTGTTGAAGTTTGTGATTCCCGTAGCATGCACGTATGGTGAACCGTTATGTGATGAAGTCGGAGCATGATTTATTTATTGATTGTCTTCCTTATGAGTGGCGGTCGGGGACGAGCGATGGTCTTTTCCTACCAATCTATCCCCCTAGAAGCATGCGCGTAGTACTTTTCTTTGATAACTTGTAGATTTTTGCAATAAGTATGTGAGTTCTTTATGACTAATGTTGAGTCCATGGATTATACGCACTCTCACCCTTCCACCATTGCTAGCCTCTCTAGTACCGCGCATCTTTCACCGGTACCATAAACCCACCATATACCTTCCTCAAAACAGCCACCATACCTACCTATTATGGCATTTCCATAGCCATTCCGAGATATATTGCCATGCAACTTTCCATTGTTCCGTTTACTATGACACGCTTCATCATTGTCATATTGCTTTGCATGATCATGTAGTTGACATCGTATTTGTGGCAAAGCCACCATTCATAATTCTTTAATACATGTAACTCATGCATCATTGCACATCCTAGTACACCGCCGGAGGCATTCATATAGAGTCATATCTTGTCTTAAGTATCGAGTTGTAAATCTTGAGTTGTAAGAAAATAAAAGTGTGATGATTATCATTATTAGAGCATTGTCCCAGTGAGGAAAGGATGATGGAGATTATTATTCCCCCACAAGTCGGGTTGAGACTCCGGACGAAAAAAAGAGGCCAAAGAAGCCCCCAAAAAAGAGGCCATAAAAAAAGAGAAGGCCCAAATAAAAATAATCTAAAAATAATAAAAAAATGAGAGAAAAAGAGAGAAGGGACAATGCTACTATCCTTTTACCACACTCGTGCTTCAAAGTAGCACCATGATCTTCATGATAGAGAGTCTCCTATGTTGTCACTTTCATATACTAGTGGGAATCTTTCATTATAGAACTTGGCTTGTATATTCCAATGATGGGCTTCCTCAAAATGCCCTAGGTCTTCGTGAGCAAGCGAGTTGGATGCACACCCACTAGTTTCTTTTGTTGAGCTTTCATATACTTATAGCTCTAGTGCATCCGTTGCATGGCAATCCCTACTCACTCACATTGATATCTATTGATGGGCATCTCCATAGCCCGTTGATACGCCTAGTCGATGTGAGACTATCTTCTCCCTTTTTGTCTTCTCCACAACCACCATTCTATTCCACCTATAGTGCTATGTCCATGGCTCACGCTCATGTATTACGTGAAGATTGAAAAAGTTTGAGAACATCAAAAGTATGAAACAATTGCTTGGCTTGTCATCGGGGTTGTGCTTGATTTAAATACTTTGTGTGGTGAAGATAGAGCATAGCCAGACTATATGATTTTGTAGGGATAGCTTTCTTTGGCCATGATATTTTGAGAAGACATAATTGCTTTATTAGTATGCTTGAAGTATTATTATTTTTATGTCAATATGAACTTTTTGTCTTGAATCTTTCGGATCTGAATATTCATATCACAAGTACGAAGAATTACATTGAAATTATGCCAACTAGCATTCCACATCAAAAATTATCTTTTTATCATTTAGCTACTCGAGGACGAGTAGGAATTAAGCTTGGGGATGCTTGATACGTCTCCAACGTATCTATAATTTTTGATTGCTCCATGCTATATTATCTACTGTTTTGGGCAATATTGGGCTTTATTTTCCACTTTTATATTATTTTTGGGACTAACCTATTAACCGGAGGCCGAGCCCAGATTTGCTATTTTATGCCTATTTCAGTGTTTCGAAGAAAAGGAATATCAAACGGAGTCGAAACGGAACGAAATCAACTATAGAAGTTATTTTTGGAAGGAAACCTACCGGATAGACTTGGACCCTACGTCAGAAGATGAAGCAGGAGCTCATGAGGGTAGGGGGTGCGCCCCCTACCTCGTGGCCACCCCTTCGGTCCACCGACGTACTCCTTTCACCCATATATACCCACGTATGCTAAAACTTCCAGAACGCACAATAGATCGGGAGTTCTACCGCCAGAAGCCTCCGTAGCCACCGAAAGCCAATCTAGACCCGTTCCGGCACCCTGCCGGAGGGGGCAATCCTTCTCCGGTGGCCATCTTCATCATCCTGGTGCTCTCCATGACAAGGAGTGAGTAGTTCTCCCTCGGGGCTGAGGGGATGTACCAGTAGCTATGTGTTTGATCTCTCTCTCTCGTGTTCTTGATTTGGCACGATCTTGATGTAGCGCGAGCTTTGCTATTATAGTTGGATCTTATGTTTCTCCTCCCCCTCTACTCTCTTGTAATGCATTGAGTTTCCCCTTTGAAGTTATCTTATCGGATTGAGTCTTTAAAGATTTGAGAACACTTGATGTATGTCTTGCCGTGGATATCTGTGGTGACAATGTGATATCACGTGATTCACTTGATGTATGTTTTGGTGACCAACTTGCGGGTTCCGCCCATGAACCTATGCATAGGGGTTGGCACACGTTTTCATCGTGATTCTCCGGTAGAACTTTGGGGCACTCTTTGAGGTCCTTTGTGTTGGTTGAATAGATGAATCTGAGATTGTGTGATGCATATCATATAATCATACCCACGGATACTTGACGTGACGTTGGAGTATCTAGGTGACATTAGGGTTTTGGTTGATTTGTTTCTTAAGGTGTTATTCTAGTACGAACTCTAGGGCTGTTTGTGACACTTATAGGAATAGCCCAACGGATTGATTGGAAAGAATAACTTTGAGGTGGTTTCGTACCCTACCATAGTCTCTTCATTCATTCTCCGCTATTAGTGACTTTGGAGTGACTCTTTTTTGCATGTTGAGGGATAGTTATATGATCCAATTATGTTATTATTGTTGAGGGAACTTACACTAGCGAAAGTATGAACCTAGGCCTTATTTCCACACATTGCAATACCATTTACGCTCACTTTTATCATTCGTTACCTTGCTGTTTTTATATTTTCAGATTACAAATATCTTTATCTACTATCCATATTGCACTTGTATCACCATCTCTTCGCCGAACTAGTGCACCTATACAATTTACCATTGTATTGGATGTGTTGGGGACACAAGAGACTCTTTGTTATTTGGATGTAGGGTTGCTTGAGAGAGACCATCTTCATCGTATGACTCCTACGGATTGATAAACCTTAGGTCATCCACTTGAGGGAAATTTTCTACTGTCCTACAAACCTCTGCACTTGGAGGCCCAACAACGTCTACAAGAAGAAGGTTGTGTAGTAGACATCAGTACTCCCGCGCGACTCCCTCCAGGAGTATCACCGCCTTTTCGCTCTGTTGCAAATATTTGGCCATGGATGTCACCGTCGCCGCTAGTTTGTCCTTGTTGTTAAACCAAGACTGTATCTCCAACATCCTAGCTAGCTTCACAGGGTCGCTGTCTACGATCCTCAAGTATCAGTTGTACTCCTCCATCGATCTACTTCTCCACAGCACCTTCACTCGCCGGCGGTGGTTTTTGAATGGAAGAGGAGAGGAGCAGTGCTAGTTTTGGTTTAGAACGGGAGAGGAGCGACGCTGGTTTTGGACTGGAATAGGAGAGGAGGGGCGGTGGTTTTGAAATGGAAGAGGAGAGGAGCGGCGCTGGATTTAGATTGGAACAGGAGAGGAGCGGCGATGGTTTAAGAGGAGAAGAGCGGAAGATCGTCGCTGGTCTTGGAAGTATGTTTTTGTTTTGCGTATTTTGGGTCAAAGTTTGACCACGTACTGTATTTGACAAGCAAAATGTGAATGCATGTCACCAAAAATTGTATCGTTTGGTTCGTATCTGAATGTACTTTCAAATTATATTATTTTTGCAACGTATAACATATATTTTATTTGCGAAAATCATGGTCAATTATGACCCAGAATGAAAGGGAGACTAGTTAATGTGGGGTCGCTTTCTTAATTGAAGGGTAAATTGATTTTGATTTTGATCCAGTCACAGCGCGCCGACCCTCTCATCCAATCCTAAATCACTGCCGCACGCTTCTCTCCCTCTTCTCCATTGCAAAACCACCTGCTCTCCTCTCCACCATCTCCATTCCAAAACCACCGTCTCGCCTCTCCCTCTTCTCCATTGCAAAACCACCTCCTCTCTCCCCGGACGATGATCTATGGAGGGGATGCAGTAGCGAATCAGGCAGATCACCAGCTGCGACCAGGAAAAGTTAGCCAGGTTGAAGGAGATCCTTTCTTGGTTTGACAATGAGTGGATTTCAAGGACGGGGCTTTTCCCACGCGGTAGGCGGGGCAGTTCCACCTAGTCGGTTCGACAAAGACGGGAGAAGATGAGGGAGTAGGCTGCTGCAAACGTAGGGCTGTGTGATTTGAAAGTGAGTTACTGCTGGACAGGTGGGGCCAAGTGATTTGACTTGCCATTATCATTTTAACTGCGGCGCTACGACCGTCTTGAATCTCCCGATTCCTGACCACCTCCATACAGGTGCCTCTCCCGATGCTCCACCATGTAGAGGCTGGCTCTTGCTTGAGAGCCCACTCCTCCACTTTTTCCTTGCCTCTTTCCCCCACATATGCAAAAATGCCATGTAAAGCGGGCTTATAGCCCACTATTGTACTTGATCCTACAGGTGCTAAGCCTGCCACATAGGCATAAAGTCTGATGTGGCAAGTTAATTAAGAAGAGAGAGACTAGTTTGGTGACCCCAGGAAGAAACGGTGATAAGCGTGTGCACCAAGATGAAGCAAACTTAGCAACAAAAAACTAAGCACCTATGCATTGGGGACTTGAGTTGCTAAGCCATTTAATGCCCATAGCACCTCATCTAAGCACCATTTCATTGGAAGAGGTCACTCCTTGGCAAATGCAATAAATACTATGAAGAAAGAGATAGAGAGAAGTAAACAAAAAAAATACTCTCATAGCCAACCTTATAGCTAACCTTGTTGTATGAGTGACTAAGTGATGACTATGTATGACGGTCGTGTTATAGCCAACATCAGATAGCCTAACGCATCGTGTTAAATCTCCAAGGGCGCGACCGCGCGAGCGAGGCGACGGTCGTGGTAGGCGCGACCATGATACAGGGTGCTGGCAGCCCTTGGATCTGAGATCGAACGGTCGCATGCTAAGTTGCTGAAAATTTGCAGAATAACCCTCCATGATAGGATATTCACCCATAGGTCTAGAATCACGCCATGCAACCGTTCGATCTCAGATCCAAGGGCTCTCGGAAGCCCGTATCATGAGAGAATGGAAAGCTTCGTATCACCTGTAATTTTCCCGACGCTTGACATGACATCAAAAGCCATTTAATTGGGCGTCGAGTAGACATGACATCTAATTGGACCCCATAGTAATGTGCATGAATCCATTTATCCACCAGACAAGCCACTACCCTGCCATTCGCACGCGCCCCCACACGACATTTTTACAATCGATAAACCGCTCCTAGTCATCCCGTCCTTTCACATTACGGCAGTTCCACTAATCCTAACCTTCCTCCCAAATCCATGGCGTCCCAAATATCCATGATCGGCGGTGAGTACAAGGTTAGAACCATCACCGGCGATGAGTTCGACGTCATTTACACCCGTTCTTCCGCAATGGTGAAAGAATGCCTTGCTCGCTTCAAAAGCATGTTCGAAAACTCAAATGATGAGTGGGTCGCTGGGCTAGATGTTGAGTATACCATAGTCCTGGGAAGCGAGAAGAAACTAAAGGAGGAAGAGAAGAAGAAGCCCGCCGTGATCCAGGTTTGCGTGCATGACTTATGCTTGGTCTACCACATATGCCATGCCGACGTTGAGTGCGAGGAATTGAAGGACTTCCTCAAGGGCGGCCGAGTCAAATTCGTTACTGTAGACTTTAGGAACGACAAGGAAATCCTGGGTCGGATAGGCCTCGTTGTAGGCGACCCCTTCGACCTCCAGAAGGAAGGGCTGGTGCCCTCCCTTGATCAACCTTCAATGCTGAACCTGGCAGGAGCCATGGTTCATCCTATGTACGGTGAACTGAAGAAAGCTCCGCACACGTTTCATCGTGCATGGCAGTGGACTGTACTAGATATAGACCACATCCACTATCCTGCAATGGATGGCTACCTTTGTTTCAATATCTACAAGGGGTGGATGAAGAGCAAGAGCCAAGTGTGCGGTTCAAGCAAAGAAGTATCGTCCAAGAGGAAGAAGGACAAGGACGAAGTCGAGGACGTGGACGAGGACTCCGAGTAAGGTGGCAGTGTCGTTGCTCATGGTGGTTCTAATGCAGTGTCTACCGGATTAGTTGCTTAGTTTAATTTCTGGTGTGCTTAGTTTTATTTGAGGGGTGTGTTGTGCTGAACCCCCAGCAGAACTATGCTATGTTTCTTCTCGTTATATTTCGTACATTTCATCTTTTAGTTGGTATAGTACTACCACTCGTTTCTTGACATTATATACGTACAATATATATGGCCAACATCATATAGCCAGCACTTTAGTTGTCAAAGAATTTCAGGGTGCTTAGTTTTGTCAAAAAATTCTAGGGTGCTTAGTTTTATTTGAGGGGTGTGTTGTGCTGGACACCATTAACTTATCATTGTGAGAATCGGCTTATTTTTGTCATGTAACATGGTCAACGGGTTTGACGTGAAAATAACAATGTCTAATGGCATTTCTGAGAAAACATCTAACTTAACGATGGCACTTTTTAGATATCTAATTGCATTGTTTAGCAGGCATCTCATGGATCAATGGCATTTTTTGCTGTCCGATTTGGAAGGCGCACATATTAACAATCAACAAAGTCATTTTGGAACAAGTGCTGTCACGTTACAATTGGAAACACAAGTATTATTGAAACCGTGGGTGTTCTATTTACCATTTACGTGCCACCACGCGTCCCCTTTTTTTATTAGCTAGGAGGCGCCGTGTAGGGTAGCTATTTGAGTACGGGAGGCGTGCGATCAGACCCCTGCGCGTGCCTATCGGGAGGAGAGCCCTTTGACCTCCATTTGCCGTCCACCTCTCTCCCAAGGTCTGCATGAATGGCGCCCGAGCCTCTGTTTAATGGCGTGGCAATGTCTCACTCGACTGAGATTTAAGAGAGAAAAAAGAAAATTTGAAAAGAAAATTTTGCATGGATCTTGATGTAAGATCCTACGGACCTATATAGCATCTACTGCGACTTATAGCAAGAATGATGAATATATATAAGGACGATGAGAGTGGATAATAATTGTCTTACATAATTAGGAAGATAATTAAAAAAGCCACATGCGGCTATGCCCGAAATACACAAGGGAGAAAGAAGAAGGAAGACGCATACAACGATCTGGCTCGTTGATCTCTACTTTCTTTATGCGCTGCAGGTCGCAGAGACTAGTTCTTGTGGTGGGCGATGATATCTTTCATCAGTTTCATGTCCTTAATACGCTGCTTGGCATCATCCATGAATTCCTCCACCAGCCTGTTGCGCTTGATGCGGAGCATGGCATTCTCGTCCATAAGTTTCTCGATGATGACGCCCGTCCTCTGCAACACGACAGCTGTCTCCTCCTCCTGCTTCGCCCTTCCGGCGATCTTCGCCCTCAGCAGGTTGCGCTCACCCCAGAGCTTCGCATTGCCCTCCCCCAGTTGCTGGATGACGCCGGTAGCCTCGTCCTGCATCCTCGCCCAGCCGGAGATCTGATCCATCTGGCTATGGACTATCGCATGCATGCGCCTATAAGAGTCCTCGCCTGCCTGCGAGAAATTTTCCCAGGCCGCCGCTGCACCGCAGGACCTCCTTGCTGCTTCGGCGGCACGGCGGGACATCTCTGCTGCTTAGGCGGAATGTTCGGACCAGTCTGCTACATCAACGGTGCGGCGGGACCTCCGTTCTGCTTCGGCGGCGCGGCGGGACCTCTGTGCTGCCACTGCTGCGCGGCTAGACATGTCGGCTGCTTTCTCGGTGAGGCACGACATCTCTCGTGCTTCCTCTTCCATGCTCACCTCTCCCTGGTGGAAATCTCTCGACCCAGAACTCACGCTGGCTATGGCTTGATTGACTTGATTGTTTCTTGTGGATGAGGAGTTGAGGAGGAATGTGCAGTCATCTTAGCATACTAGTATTTATAAACAAGTAGGAGTACTATTAATACGCTCCTAAGTGGGAAACCATTTAGGTTGTGATCGGTGTGAACAGGTTTGCAATTAATATAGCGTGGTAGTAGTAGTAATTTGGAATGTGACGAGACACGCTCAAAATTTATTGACGGTTCTAGTTTCGAAGTGCGGCACTATTCCCGGATGGTGTAACGTCGGCACGTTTTCTCGGCCGTGGTGTAGCATATGCCATGGTACTAGTTCTTTTTCTACTGTTGTGTACGTGCAAAAACTGGCACAGTCGAATACATATCTTACGCTTGGCGTTCGACAGGAATAGCCTCGTGGCGAGCTATAGGCTAGTCTTTTTTTCAGACGCATTACACCTATCTCTCGGGACTTCTCGCACGCACCATCAGTGCTCCCTAGGTCGATGCCACCCACATACAGTTGTACTCTCTCACACACGCATGCACTCGTCCTCTCTCACACACGCATCTGTAGCTACGAATTGTAGTGTTCTCAACCATCCGATTGGCTCTATCATAGGTTTCATGTTGCTCCTTGGCCTTGAGATTGAGATGTTTTAAATGTAGAGACTAAGATGGAGGTGCGAGGTTTTGGTTAATGTGCGGGCCGCACACGGCACCAACACGACACGAGCTTCGTCTGCCTGGTGCACATGCAGTCGGGTGAGTTGTCCAAGTATAGACACAACCATGCCCTTGTTGGTATCCGTGCCTCGACTTTGGCTGGTCATAGTGGAGAGTAACATAGACCAGTTACTAGTCTATGTTACTAGTACCTTCATAGTGGGTAGTGTCATATAGTATATGCATAATTTGGCGACGAACGCTCTCTATATGTACCACCTTTTTTCTTTAATTACATCTTGTTAGTTTTGCTCCATGGCGCTATCCATCGATACTACTACTGTACAAATGTATATATTTTTTAAAAGGCTAGAGGGCGGGGCAGTCTAGCTTGGTCCTTTTCACGAGAGGCGAGGGCCTTTGTGATTTGATGGCTCATTACTGCTGGAAGGCGGGGCCTTGTGATTTGACTGCTCGTATAGATGTGCCGACGACCTAAGGAGGAGCAAAGAACCGTGCGGTATACTCAAGTTTTCCACTGGAGTACGACGGAGGAGCACGAAACACGGCAGCCCAGTGCCATATCCTCTACTCTCTACTCTTATTATATATTACTAGCAAGAGGCATTGTTCTATTGGCGATAAAGAATGATCTAATTTGCTAGTTAACTCATTTTTAGCATTGTTCTATTCATGCCTCGCAGAGAAGGTGACACATGCGGCCAAACACCCGAAGCAAAATAAGAAACACAGGAGCAAAAGAAGGAGGATTATCACCCCCCAAAAGGAAGGAAGACGCACACACAAAATACGAAGGAGACCAA
This sequence comes from Triticum urartu, assembly GCF_003073215.2. Classification (NCBI taxonomy): domain Eukaryota; kingdom Viridiplantae; phylum Streptophyta; class Magnoliopsida; order Poales; family Poaceae; genus Triticum; species Triticum urartu. The sequence continues at coordinate 145,557,545 of NC_053028.1, read as the reverse complement.
TGGAAGTACTACTAGCAACCCATGATTTAACTACTCGCATGCGCGCAGTGGAGTAGTAATGTCTTTCTTCCGCCCTCACGTCCACTCAATTTGCATGCGCTGTATTAATTGACCATCAATGAAGTGAAGGACTTTACACGCGTCAAATTATCACATGGGGTGGATCTTGGTACAAAATTGCGTCCGCCCGTGTACCCACGTGTGCATGCGAGGGAATGGGTGCAGGCATGGCGTGCGTGCACATCCTCGCTTTGTGCATGTACCACCAGTGCGGCTCAGGGAGGACGAGTACATTCTTCTGGAACCAGCAACATGTCACTGTGATCAATCCACACAAGGATGTCGCGACAACGCCTCCACATGTGCCACGTGGCTTCATGAACTTTAAGAGAGACATTGTGTAGCGTGCCATTGTGTTTTGCACATACTCGAAGTACTAGTAAGGTACACGTGCATTGCATGTGTCAGATTTTGCAACCAAATTATGAATAAATACCACACTGTAGCATGTAAGCTCTGAGTCATATATTCCTGATGTAGACCTTCGTTTAATTCTTATAGTTCATCTCATTCAAAATCAATTAGTTTTTATAAAAAACCTAGGCCCTCTTTGATTCGTAGGATTTCCAAAACGTGGGAATAGGAAGAACATGGGATTAGAGTGGAATGTCATCTTGAATCCTACAGGATGGCACGAGTGTTTGATTGTGCATAGAAAAAATGCAGAATTCTTTCAAAGAGGTTTGAGTGGATGGGATGTTTCTATGAAATCTAGTGCAAATGAATCATATGGAAAAATTCCTATGGTTTACAATCCTACAAATCAAACAACCAAGATAGGAAAAATTCCTAAGGATTAGAATCCTCCAAATTTCCTTCGAGAATCCTTTGAATCAAAGAAGCCCTTAATCTATTTTATGATTCATGGAATTGTGTGCTATAAAGTATAAAGTAAAAAAATAATGGCAATTCAACTAGAAAAAAAGTTTGGGCAGTTATGATACGGAAGATTCTAGAACAAAGGAGAACCACTGTTGTTTTGAGATTTGTGCATTATGCTTCAGTTCAACCATGGAGTCTGCTAGATTGTACATGTGGCAAAATCCGGTGGGGGGCTAGAAAATGGTGAGAGGGGCCGAGTGGAGGGAGACTATGAAGGAGTGCACAACTGCAAGATCAATATTTAGAGAGAGGGGGCGAGAACGTGCGCTGTTGCGCGCAGTGGCGGAGCCACAAAAAATGTCCCATGAGCTAGGGGGCCAAGCATTGCTAATCCTTTACGAGGAGGGCCAATTCATCAACTTAAACCATTTTACCAGCAATTGTCTAATGATCACATTCATATTAGCCTCGATATATAGTGATGTTAGGGGGGAGCAGGGCCCTTGCTGCCCCTGTCTTCGCCATTGTGCGCGTGTCTGAGAGATGAAGTAGAAGGCATGGATGATGAGAGGGGGCTTTCGATATATAATTAATGTGGGTGTATTAGCTATATATGTAATCCTATATAGAGAGGTATGGATTGATCGATGTGGGTGTGGGAAAGAGGGTGAGACCTCACTAGATATATAGATTGATCGGTTTATGTGGAAAATTATGAAAGACCTAGGTATACACACACACACACACAAAGGAACATCGATCGTTGCGCATGCACGTGAGAGATAAAGAATGCCCGATATGATGGAGAGGGGGATGTGTGTGTGTGTGTGTGGCTTCATGGGAGACCGACCTGAAGAAAAAGATTGCATGTGTGCGATGGATAATGCCGACTGGTAGTGTGTGTGCATGCATGCACGAGAGAAAGTTAGTGGTACAATTATAAAGAGAAGACCAATGTGTGGGTGTAAAAGACTAGGTAAGGTCATAATCAATGTAAAGTTGAATTCAAATATTTGAATAAGAGATCATGATGTTTGAAACCCATGTATGCATGAATATAATGGAGATCTGCGCGGTGTGGTTTGGAAACGAGCATGTTGCAATGTATACACATTGAACAAGGTCAGATTGGTTTGAGTTTGAGATACCGATGGCAGACATCCTTTGGCCACATTGCACCAGTGCATGGACACACTATTCTAATTGGAGATGATGGGTGGCTTTCGCATCACATATCTATATCTATACCCCTATATGTATATTATATTTTATATTTTTTATATAGTGTACGGATAACTTTAACCTTGAAAGATGATCGTTGGATGAGGCCAATCCGATGGTGTAGAGCTGGCAAATTTGAGCACTACTGGCCATTGGATATCATCTAGATTCCACCAGATTTTGCCACATGTACAATCTAGAAGACTCTATGGTTGAACTTAAGCATAATGCACAAACCTCAAAACACAAGCACTTCTTCTTTGTTCTATAATCTTCCATATCAGAATTGCCCAAATGTTTTTCTACATGATTTGTTTTTACTTTATGCCTTACAACACATAATTCCATGAATCTTAAAATAGATTAGCTTTCTTATAAAAACTAGATGATTTTGAATGAAATGAAATATAAGAATTAAACGAACATCTACATCATGCATATATGACTCAAAGCTTACATGCTATAATTTGGTATTTATTCATAATTTGGCTGCCAAATCTCATGCGTGCAATGCACGTGTACCTTACTAGTCTAAATGGTGTCTATGTGTGTGTTGTGCGTGTTAAACACATTGTACGTAGTATATCATACTAGTCTAAATTGTCTTTTTTTGGGTACACGTTAAGCTTGTTCTCCCGAAATTTTAGGCCGCGCCTTGTTATGCCGAAATTTCAAGCTAGCGTCTCTGTCTATCATGCTGCGAAACTCCCGCCTCTTCAATCCGCGCCTTGTTAGCCCGAAATATTTAAGATATATCTTTGTCTCGTTGTGCTCCGACAATTCCCTCCATCTCAACCCGCGCCTTGCTATTCCAAAATTACAACGCGCGAGAAAACTCCCACCTCCTGTGAAATCCCGACAAGCGAAATGCCCGTGATACCCCTGAACCGAAAGAACCGCCTCAAATCGGTGGGGGTACTTTCATACTTACCCCACATTTCGGACAAGCGCATCCCTAAGCCATGGTTCCCCACTCCCATCCCATCCGCCCACCCATTCATACACCGAGGCCGGCAAAACTCGCGAAGCCCCACACCCTCCTCCGTCCGCCACCCAGCCGGAGCCTCTTCCCCGACGACGTCATCCGCAGCAACACCTCGACGTCCCTCGTCCACCGTATCGGATGAGGATCCGTCATCGATCTGGTCGTCCCGCCGGTTCAGCCACCCCGTCCTCCACCTCCAAGGAGCTGCCCCGACGTTCCCCTCGTCTTTCGCGCCACCTCCATTCCCACACCGCCATCTTCACCTGCACCACCGGAAGAGTATCATCATCACCGTTTCCTCGGATGAGGCTGCGGCCTAATCAGCGCCACCAAAGAGGTTGTACATTAATCGCCGCATTTTCTTATTGATTCGATCTCATGGTGCTGCCAACGCTTGGTCCTGAGCCGACATGGCGCGGCTCCATCCATGGCAGCATCGCCGGCCACTTCCTCCATGGCGTCACTCCCTCGGCAGCGACGTCCACATCAGTAGGAGCTGCTGTTGCTTTAGCTCTCGCTCGCGCTGCTGATCTTCTCTTGCTCTCGGTCCCCTGCCTGGTCTGCTCTTGCTCTTGCTCGCGCTGCTGCTCATGCTCGCGCTCTTGCTCTTGCTTGCGATGCTGCTCCGATTTAACTACACTTCAATCGACTGAATCGACTTTTGGGTCAGTAGATTTTCAGGGGGTGGGGGGGGGGGGGGGGGGGGGGGGGGGGGGGGGGGGGGGGGGGGGGGGGGGGGCTCGTCGGACTTAAGGAAGAACCAGCTGCATCGGGGAGGGGGGCTCACCGGAGAGGTACCCCACTATCTATCTTGGGGTTCAGGGTGGGGGCGGTGGTCGCCGGCGGTGGTGGGGCGGTGGCGTGGGGATCGCCGGAGAAAAAGCTCGGCATGGGGGGGGGGGCTACAGGGATGGCCGGGGCGGCGGCGGACCGGCGGTGGGGAGTGTTTTCGGGGCGGGCGGGGCGGCGCACCGCGGGCCGCGGGTGGCGGGGGGCGGCTGTTTGGCCGGTGGTGGCTGGCGGCTTAGGGGGGGTGGAGGTTGAAGATGAACTGCAGGCCCTTGATATCGTATCCAACGGCTGCAAAATTGACCGACCAGAGATGAAAAAGTCAGTCGACTGACTTATAGCCTCACCTCTAGTGCGTCCAGTTTCGACAGTAAAATTCAGTTTTGATAGCAAAATTTAGTTTCGACAGTTAAGTTCAGTTTTGACAGTTAAATTCAGTTTCGACAGTTAAGTTCAGAGATGAGCGGCTGATGTATACATCTAGCACTTTGTGGTTATGTATTTTATGTTATCTATTGGAGATGCTATTAGAATTCCACTCAGGTTAACGTTGTCTCTCTTGTCCTGCTTCAGCCTCGGTGTCGTACAACTCACCGGAGCTGCTCCAACGACGAAACCCTCCATCACAGCGGAGCAGTACCTCGGGCTCCATCTCCAGATGCCTAAGATCTTCTTCCCTCCTCCGACAGCCAAGTCAGCCGGAGCATCCTCACCGGCCAACCCAATCACGCTGAAATTGACATGGCTTCGCCAAAGAGGTTGCACACTTCTTGTGGTTTGAATTAATCTCACCATGCTTCTTTGCATCCTGTGATCTGCCAATTCTTGTGAACCAAACACCCAGATTGGCAGAAATCATGTGTTTTTAAATTCTCTATTTTGCACGTGCATTCCTATCCTATTCATGTCTATTTCGTATCCCTGCATTGTTAGAATCCTCAAATTCAAACAAGCCCTTACACAATTACTTCTGTTACAGATATGTGTCAAAGAAAACCTTGTGTGGTTTGTCCTGCTCCTGCGGTGCTGTGTTCCATCCCAGCTCAGCTGCTCCAATGACGAAAGGGTTCACCACAACATGGGTCCGCTCTCTAGACTGTCTTTCACCGCCTCAGATCTTCTTCCCCGTCGTCGGCAGCCACGACAACTGCATTACCATCATCAACTGAGCAGATGACCTTGAGGACTACATGGGCCCGCAAGAGAGGTCGCACTCTTCCGTGTCTGCTTACATTATGCATCGCGATGACATGCTGCTTTATCGTCGTGTTCACCTATTAGACTCCAAGTCGGGTCCAAACTTATGTTGAAACTTGAGTTTTTAAATGGTTGTGGGGTACATATTGGGGAGCAATCAGTACTATCTGTCTACTATCTGGTTAATCTCGGGTGTCTACTATGAGTTTCATGTTGGGTGCAAACAAACATTAAAGGAGCCATTATCTGTATTGTTTAACTAAAGCTATTATCTGCTTGCTATCATTTGTTTTGGGTCTATCCACAGTTTGCTACCATCTCTCTAGATTTGTGCATGCACTCCTTACATAATCTCACCATGTTTTATTCCTATGCATGTCAGTTATTGTAAACAATGGAACTGAACATGTAGAGAAAAAGAGACGAGCCTTGCGTGGCAATAAAATTTCATGCAGATGTCGCTCCATGGTGGGCGCAAAGGCAGCCCCCCTCCACCCATTTCAGATCGTAAACAAGAGGAAGATAACTGTTCTGAGGGGGATTTAGAAGCAGAAGACCACTCCTATTTACCCCATGAGGTCTTCGCTCTAACTTGGCATGCTGATGTTGGTAATATCATGCATATGGTGCCTTGCATTGCTTACTGTATACATTAAAGATGTCATGTGCTTAGTTTAGACAGGCTTTGTGTCAATGCCATCTATTTAGTTTCTTTATCATAATGTGAATCATGCAATGCCATCTTGTTTAGCCAGGCATCATATATGTGAATTTTGCAATGCCACCCTGGTTAGCCAGTCATCTTATATCTGAATTATATCATGACATCATTTTTATTACGTGTTAAATTTGTCAACAATTTTAGTACATTCTATTACTCTTCCTGTGCATCAGCCATTCGGCACGGTTATGGAAAAATCTGGAGTGGAAACAAGGTCTTCAGAGCAAACAATGCTATCTGACGAAGCGCATGTCTTGCTGGTTACAGATAGCTCCTCAGAGGAGGATTCAGAGACAAATGACCAGTCCTATTTCCCCCCGAGGTGCATGCTCTAACTTGGCAGGGTTATGATGCTCATATCGTGCGTATGGTATCTTGCATTGCCATGTCATTTGCTTAGTTTAGACATGCTTTGTGTGAATGCCACATGTTTAGTGTCTAATTACCATATATGTGGATTATGCAATGCCATCTTGTTGCAAGACATTATATATGTGAATTATGCAATGCTATCTTGTTGAAATGCATTATATATGTGAATTATGCAATGCCATGCTGTTTAGCCAAGCGTTATATATGTGAATTATATCATGCCGTCCTTTTTTTGTCTTTCTCATTGCTTTTGTCGACAATGTTTGTATATTCAACTGCTCTTCCTGTGCATCAGCCATTTGAATTGGCGATGGAGAAATCTGGAGTGAAAACAAAGTCTTCAGAGTAGACAATGCTACCTGGTGAAGCAGATATCTTGCTAGTTACAGATAGCTCTTCAAAGGAGGATTCAAAGGCAGATGACCAGTCCTATTGTCTCCCTGAGGTGTATGCTCAAACTTGGCAGGGTTATATTACTCATATCATGCATATGTTGTATTGCAATGCTTAGTTTTTACATCATATACACGATATTGAATGCCATCTCCTTAGTTGACACATCATATATGAGATTGCCCTCTGCTCACTTCCTTAGTATATAAATCATATATTTGAATTATATCATGCCATGATGTTTACATAGACAGCATGTATATGAATTATGGCTTGCCAACCCATTTTCTAAAGACATAATATAGTTATATCATCTCATTTTGTTCACATAGTCATCATATTTTGAATTATGTCATTCTATTCGTGAATTATATCATGCCATCATGTTTCCATCGATGGCATGTTTGTGATTTATGGCATGCCAACCACTTTAATAGACACACCGTATAGTTATATCATGTCATCCTGTTTACATAGTCATCATATTTTGAAGTATGTCATTTTATCCTGTTTAGTTAGCCATCATACATGTGAAATTGTGTCATGCTATCCTATTTAATTAGCCATCATATATGTGAAATTATGTCCTGCTATTCTGTTTGGTTAGACAACATAAATGTGAATTATTTCATGCCCTGTTTTCTTCCCTACTATCCATTGCACCTATCTATCTTACAATGGATGTACATTCAATTACTTTTCTTGTTTATCAGCCATTTCAATTGGAGGGGGTGATGGCAGTATCTGTGGGAGTAAAAACACGGTCTTCAGAAAAGATCGTGCTACCTGTCGATGGAGATAGAACCACGGTTGTACTTGCCCAAGAACCAGCCCCACCACACATAACCCAGACTCACGCAGATTGTACCCCTACCCAGTTGGACAGAGAACCAGCTACACCCCTTCTAACCCCAACCCCAGCAGATAGTAACCCAGTTCCCGTTGACACATCACCGTCTCCACCACAGAGCACCCAAACACGAGCAGTTAGTAAGGCAACTGAAGTGCCCAAAGCACGAGGACCACCACTCCGAACCCCAAGTGAACGCTTAAAGCAGAAGAAGAATTGTTCTCAGGTCAGGTTCCGTAGCTATGGTTCATACTACTTTGTTCTTGCATCACTGTATTTACTCATACCAACTAATTTCAAATTTGAAGGATGCAATTGAAACTCCAATGGCGCAACAGGTATGTTTTAAACCTGTTTCTTTAACGGGTTTGCTGTTGTAACTTGCTCTATGTTGATTTCAGTTTCAATTGAATAAATAGTTATATTCTCATGCCATGCACCTTACAAGTGTTGTTATTGCTGTGTAGTTTCCCACACTTATATTCCGTCTAAGCTGCTTTGTCTTAAATAGATATGATTCGAACTATATCTATCTTGATTTGGCAACATAAACTAGAATGATATAGACCATACAGTGACCATACTACATAGATATATGTTTGTTTCATGTGTTATCCTGTTCACCTTACTACTGAACTGGTTTACCAAAATGAGTTTCATATACTCACTAGTGCAGAACCGGGCAATAGCACCGGTTTGTAAGGCCCTTTAGTGCCGGTTCGGTAACCAGCACTAAAGTGTGGGCACTAAAGGCCCCCCCTTTAGTACCGGTTCAGCATGAATTGGTGCTAAAGGGAAACCATGTGGCACGAGCCAGCTCCGGGCGCGCGTAGGACATTAGTACCGATTGGTAACACCAACCGGTACTAAATGTTTGGGTGTGTTTTGGTTTTATTTTTTATTTTTACTCTAATTTTGTGTTTTCAATTTAATTTAGTGATTGTTTTACATTATAATGAGCTGTTAAATCATTAGGTGAAAGTACCGCAGATTAGTTTGACTGGATGCATGTGGATCCTAGCTAAGTCATCAAGTATATGACATATCCATATTATATATACTTGATCACCTAATTAAGTGATCTAGGTAATATGGATATGGCATATACTTGATCACTTAGCTAGAATCCATCCAGTTGAAACTAATCTGCGGTTTCTTTCATAAATGATATAATAACTCATCATCATCATCATATTAATATAAAAACTCTTGCATCATATATATCATCACCAACAACAATTTTCATAGCTAGCTAAAAATCATCATATAATAGTCGTCTCATTACCACTACTTAATCATCATATAGTCATTACCGCTATCTAATCACCACCAACACTAGCTTAAAGAAGAAACATTCACTTGTACCAGAAACCAAGATATCATTGAGTTCAACATGGTAATGATATTATTAAGTTCAGGACGAAGAACACGGACATGAGAGGACAATTACTAAGAGCATGAACTAGCTAATCACTCCTGCTGCTGTCTCTCAGGTAAAATAGCATAGAACATGTATAGCTTTCCTGATTCATCATATTGGAGCATGCAGATGAACCTGTCTCCTAATCGTGGGTTGTGCTTCTAATTGCTGCCCCCTAGTACTTCTCTGCGATCGTTCACAATTTTGCTCCAGTCTTTTACTATTAAGCATTCCTCACTATTAGAAATCCTGAATGCACTAAAGTGCATTGTAGGATATCTTGGCCGTAAGCTAACAATATTCATGGTACCTTTAGTCTCGATCCAATCAGGCACAACATTCATCGGGAGTCCCTGTTGAAGAACATCGTGAAGGAAATATGCCCTAGAGGCAATAATAAAGTTATTATTTATTTCCTTATTTCATGATAAATGTTTATTATTCATGCTAGAATTGTATTAACCGGAAACATAATACATGTGTGAATACATAGACAAACAGAGTGTCACTAGTATGCCTCTACTTGACTAGCTCGTTAATCAAAGATGGTTATGTTTCCTAACCATGGACAAAGAGTTGTTATTTGATTAACGGGATCACATCATTAGTTGAATGATCTGATTGACATGACCCATTCCATTAGCTTAGCACCCAATCGTTTAGTATGTTGCTATTGCTTTCTTCATGACTTATACATATTCCTATGACTATGAGATTATGCAACTCCCATTTGCCGGAGGAACACTTTGTGTGCTACCAAACATCAAAACGTAACTGGGTGATTATAAAGGAGCTCTACAGGTGTCTCCAAAGGTACATGTTGGGTTCGCGTATTTCGAGATTAGGATTTGTCACTCCGATTGTCGGAGAGGTATCTCTGGGCCCTCTCGGTAATGCACATCACATAAGCCTTGCAAGCATTGCAACTAATGAGTTAGTTGTGAGATGATGTATTACGGAACGAGTAAAGAGACTTGCCGGTAACGAGATTGAACTAGGTATAGGATACCGACGATCGAATCTCGGGCAAGTAACATACCGATGACAAAGGGAACAATGTATGTTGTTATGCGGTCTGACCGATAAAAGATCTTCATAGAATATGTAGGAACCAATATGGGCATCCAGGTCCCGCTATTGGTTATTGACCGGAGACGTGTCTCGGTCATGTCTACATTGTTCTCGAACCCGTAGGGTCCACACGCTTAAGGTTTCGATGATAGTTATATTATGAGTTTATGCGTTTTGATGTACCGAAGGTTGTTCGGAGTCCCGGATGTGATCACGGACATGACGAGGAGTCTTGAAATGGTCGAGACATAAAGATTGACATATTGGAAGCCTATGTTTGGATATCGGAAGTGTTCCGGGTGAAATCGGGATTTTACCGGATTACCGGGAGGTTACCGGAACCCCCCGGGAGGTATATGGGCCTTAGTGGGCCTTAGTGGAAGAGAGGAGAGGTGGCCAGAGATGGGCCGCGCGCCCCTCCCCCCTTGGTCCGAATAGGACAAGGAGAGGGGGCCGGCCCCCTTCCTCCTCTCTCTCCTCTTCCCCCCCCCCTCTCCGCGAATCCTATTCCAACTAGGAAAGGGGGGAGTCTACTCCCGGAGGGAGTAGGACTCCTCCTGGCGCGGCTCCTCTTGGCCGGCCAGCCCCCCCTTTTGAACCTTTATATACGGAGGCAAGGGGCACCCCTAAGGACATAAGTTGATCCACGTGATCATATTCTTAGCCGTGTGCGGTGCCCCCTTCCACCATAGTCCTCGATAATATTGTAGCGGTGCTTAGGCGAAGCCCTGCGACAGTAGTACATCAAGATCGTCACCACGCCGTCGTGCTGACAGAACTCTTCCCCGACACTTTGCTGGATCGGAGTCCGGGGATCGTCATCGAGCTGAACGTGTGCTAGAACTCGGAGGTGCCGTAGTTTCGGTGCTTGATCGGTCGGGCCGTGAAGGCGTACGACTACATCAACCAAGTTAACGCTTCCGTTGTCGATCTACAAGGGTACGTAGATCACACTCTCCCCTCTCGTTGCTATGCATCACCATGATCTTGCGTGTGCGTAGGATTTTTTTTGAAATTACTACGTTCCCCAACAGTGGCATCCGAGGCTAGGTTTTATATGTTGATGTTATATGCACGAGTAGAACACAAGTGAGTTGTGGGCAATATAAGTCATACTGCTTACCAGCATGTCATACTTTGGTTCGGCGGTATTGTTGGACGAAGCAGCCCGGACAGACATTACGCGTACGCTTACGCGACACCGGTTCTCCCGACGTGCTTTGCACATAGGTGGCTTGCGGGTGACAGTTTCTCCAACTTTAGTTGAACCGAGTGTGGCTACGCCCGGTCCTTGTGAAGGTTAAAACAGCACCAACTTGACAAACTATCATTGTGGTTTTGATGCGTAGGTAAGATTGGTTCTTGCTTAAGCCCGTAGCAGCCACGTAAAACATGCAACAACAAAGTAGAGGACGTCTAACTTGTTTTTGCAGGGCATGTTGTGATGTGATATGGTCAAGACATGATGCTAAATTTTATTGTATGAGATGATCATGTTTTGTAACCGAGTTATCGGCAACTGGCAGGAGCCATATGGTTGTCGCTTTATTGTATGCAATGCAATCACGCTGTAATGCTTTACTTTATCACTAAGCGGTAGCGATAGTCGTGGAAGCATAAGATTGGCGAGACGACAACGATGCTACGATGGAGATCAAGGTGTCGCGCCGGTGACGATGGTGATCATGACGGTGCTTCGGAGATGGAGATCACAAGCACAAGATGATGATGGCCATATCATATCACTTATATTGATTGCATGTGATGTTTATCTTTTATGCATCTTATCTTGCTTTGATTGACGGTAGCATTATAAGATGATCTCTCACTAATTATCAAGAAGTGTTCTCCCCGAGTATGCACCGTTGCGAAAGTTCTTTGTGCTGAGACACCACGTGATGATCGGGTGTGATAGGCTCTACGTTCAAATACAACGGGTGCAAAACAGTTGCACACGCGGAATACTCAGGTTATACTTGACGAGCCAAGCATATACAGATATGGCCTCGGAACACGGAGACCGAAAGGTCGAGCGTGAATCATATAGTAGATATGATCAACATAGTGATGTTCACCAATGAAACTACTCCATCTCACGTGATGATCGGACATGGTTTAGTTGATTTGGATCACGTGATCACTTAGAGGATTAGAGGGATGTCTATGTAAGTGGGAGTTCTTAAGTAATATGATTAAATTGAACTTAAATTTATCATGAACTTAGTCCTGGTAGTATTTTGCAAATCATGTTGTAGATCAATAGCTCGCTTTGTTGCTTCCCTGTGTTTATTTTGATATGTTCATAGAGAAAATTGTGTTGAAAAATGTTAGTAGCAAAAATGCGGATTGGATCCGTAATCTGAGGTTTATCCTCATTGCTACACAGAAGAATTATGTCCTTAATGCACCGCTAGGTGACGGACCTATTGCAGGAGCAGATACAGACGTTATGAACGTTTGGCTAGCTCAATATGATGACTACTTGATAGTTTAGTGCACCATGCTTAACGGCTTAGAATCGGGACTTCAAAGACGTTTTTGAACGTCATGGACCATATGAGATGTTCCAGGAGTTGAAGTTAATATTTCAAGCAAATACCCGAGTTAAGAGATATGAAGTCTCCAACAAGTTCTATAGCTAAAAGATGGAGGAGAATCGCTCAACTAGTGAGCATGTGCTCAGATTGTCTGGGTACTACAATCGCTTGAATCAAGTGGGAGTTAATCTTCCAGATAAAATAGTGATTGACAGAATTCTCTAGTCACCATCACCAAGTTAGTAGAACTTCATGATGAACTATATTATGCAAGGGATGACGAAAACGACTCCCAAGCTTTTCATGATGATGAAATCAATGAAGGTAGAAATCAAGAAAGAGCATCAAGTGTTGATGGTTGACAAGACCACTAGTTTCAAGAAAAAGGGCAAAGGGAAGAAGGGGAACTTCAAGAAGAACGGCAAGCAAGTTGCTGCTCAAGTGAAGAAGCCCAAGTCTGGTCCTAAGCCTGAGACTAAGTGCTTCTACTGCAAAGGGACTGGTCACGGGAAGCAGAACTACCCCAAGTGATTGGCGGATAAGAAGGATGGCAAAGTGAACATAAGTATATTTGATATACATGTTATTGATGTGTACTTTACTAGTGTTTATAGCAACCCCTCAGTATTTGATACTAGTTCAGTTGCTAAGAGTAGTAACTCGAAACGGGAGTTGCAAAGTGAACAGAGACTAGTTAAGGGTGAAGTGACGATGTGTGTTGGAAGTGGTTCCAAGATTGATATGATCATCATCACACACTCCCTATACTTTCGGGATTAATGTTGAACCTAAATAAGTGTTATTTGGTGTTTGCGTTGAGCATGAATATGATTTGATCATGTTTATTGCAATACGGTTATTCATTTAAGTTAGAGAATAATTGTTGTTCTGTTTACATGAATAAAACCTTATATGGTTACACACCCAATGAAAATGGTTCATTGGATCTCGATCGTAGTGATACACATAATCATAATATTGAAACCAAAAGATGCAAAGTTAATAATGATAGTGCAACTTATTTGTGGCACTGCCGTTTAGGTCATATTGGTGTAAAGCGCATGAAGAAACTCCATGCTGATTGCTTTTGGGATCACTTGATTATGAATCAGTTGATGCTTGCGAACCATGCCTCATGGGCAAGATGACTAAGACTCTGTTCTTTGGAACAATGGAGCGAGCAACAGATTTGTTGGAAATCATACATACTGATGTATGTGGTCCGATGAATATTGGGGCTCGCGACAGGTATCATTATTTTCTGATCTTCACAGATGATTTGAGCAGATATGAGCATATCTACTTGATGAAACACAAGTCTGAAACATTTGAGAAGTTCAAAGAATTTCAGAGTGAAGTGGAGAATCATCGTAACAAAAATAAAAGTTTCTACGATATGATCGCAGAAGTAAAATATTTGAGTTACGAGTTTGGCCTTCAGTTAAAAACAATGTGAAATAGTTCCACTACTCACGCCACCTGGAACACCACAATGTAATGGTGTGTCCGAACATCATAACCATACTTTATTAGATATGGTGCGATCTATGATATCTCTTACCGATCTACCACTATCGTTTTGGGGTTATGCATTAAAGACAGCTGCATTCATGTTTAAAAGGGCACCATCTAAGTCCGTTGAGAGGACACAATCTGAACTGTGGTTTGGCAAGAAACCAAAGTTGTCGTTTCTTAAAGTTTGGGATTGTGATGCTTATATGAAAAAGTTTCATCCTGATAAGCTCAAACCCAAATCGGAGAAATATGTCTTCATAGGATACCCAAAGGAGACTATTGGGTACACCTTCTATCACAGATCCGAAGGCAAGACATTCGTTGCTAAGAATGGATCCTTTCTAGAGTTTTTCTCGAAAGAAGTGAGTAGTAGGAAAGTAGAAAACTTGATAAGGTAATTGTACCTTCTCCCTTATTGGAAAATAGTTCATCACAGAAATCTGTTCTTGTGACTACTACACCAATTAGTGAGGAAGCTAATGATCATGTAACTTCAGATCAAGTTACTACCGAATCTCGTAGGTAAACCAGAGTGAGATCCGCACCAGAGTGGTACGGTAATCCTGTTCTGGAAGTCATGTTACTAGACCATGACGAACTTGCGAACTATGAGGAAGCGATGATGAGCCCAGATTCCGCAAAATGGCTTGAGGCCATGAAATCTGAGATGGGATCCATGTATGAGAACAAAGTATGGACTTTGGTTGACTTGCCCGATGATCGGCAAGCCATAGAAAATAAATGGATCTTCAAGAGGAAGACGGACGCTGATAGTAGTGTTACTATCTACAAAGCTAGAATTATCACAAAAGGTTTTCGACAAGTTCAAGGTGTTGACTACGATGAGAGTTTCTCACTCGTATCTATGCTTAAATCTGTTCGAATCATGTTAGCAATTGCCGCATTTTATGAAATCTGGCAAATGGATAACAAAACTGCAATCCTTAATGGATTTCTTAAAGAAGAGTTGTATATGATGCAACCATAAGTTTTTGTCAATCCTAAAGGTGTTAACAAAATATGAAAATCCAGCAATCCATCTATGGACTGGTGTAAGCATCTCGGAGTTGGAATATACGCTTTGATAAGTTGATCAAAGCATATAGTTTTATACAGACTTGCGGTGAAGCCTGTATTTACAAGAAAGTGAGTGGGAGCACTATAGCATTTCTGATAAGTATATGTGAATGACATATTGTTGATCGGAAATAATGTAGAATTATTCTGCAAATCATAAAGGAGTGTTTGAAAGGAGTTTTTCAAAGAAAGACCTCGGTGAAGTTGCTTACATATTGAGCATCAAGATCTATAGAGATAGATCAAGACGCTTGATAAGGTTTTTCAATAAATACATACCTTGACAAGATTTTGAAGTAGTTCAAAATGGAACAGTCAAAGAAAGAGTTTCTTGCCTATGTTACAAGGTGTGAAATTGAGTAAGACTCAAAGCTCGACCACGGCAGAAGATAGAAAGAGAATGAATGTCATTCCCTATGCCTTGGTCATAGGTTCTATAAAGTATGCCATGCTGTGTATCAGATCTATTGTATACCCTACCACTGAGTTTGGCAAGGGAGTACAATAGTGATCTAGGAGTAGATCACTGGACAGCGGTCAAAATTATCCTTAGTGGAATAAGGATATGTTTCTCGATTATGGAAGTGAAAAAGGTTCGTCGTAAAGGGTTACGCCGATGCAAGTTTTGACACTAATCTAGATGAATCTAAGTCTCGATCTAGATACATATTGAAAGTGGGAGCAATTAGCTAGAGTAGCTCCGTGCAGAGCATTGTTGACATAAATATTTGCAAAATACTTACGGATTTGAATATAACAGACCCGGTGACTAAAATTATCTCACAAGCAAAACATGATCACACCTTAGTACTCTTTGGGTGTTAATCACATAGCGATGTGAACTAGATTACTGACTCTAGTAAACCCTTTGGGTGTTGGTCACATATCGATGTGGACTATGGGTGTTAATCACATGGTGATGTGAACTATTGCTATTAAATCACATAGCGATGTGAACTAGATTATTGACTCTAGTGCAAGTGGGAGACTGAAGGAAATATGCCCTAGAGGCAATAATAAAGTTATTATTTATTTCCTTATTTCATGATAAATGTTTATTATTCATGCTAGAATTGTATTAACCAGAAACATAATACATGTGTGAATACATAGACAAACAGAGTGTCACTAGTATGCCTCTACTTGACTAGCTCGTTAATCAAAGATGGTTATGTTTCCTAACCATGGACAAAGAGTTGTTATTTGATTAACGGGATCACATCATCAGTTGAATGATCTGATTGACATGACCCATTCCATTAGCTTAGCACCCGATCGTTTAGTATGTTGCTATTGCTTTCTTCATGACTTATACATGTTCCTATGACTATGCGATTATGCAACTCCCGTTTGCCAGAGGAACACTTTGTGTGCTACCAAACGTCACAACATAACTGGGTGATTATAAAGGAGCTCTACAGGTGTCTCCAAAGGTACATGTTGGGTTGGCGTATTTCGAGATTAGGATTTGTCACTCCGATTGTCGGAGAGGTATCTCTGGGCCCTCTCGATAATGCACATCACATAAGCCTTGCAAGCATTGCAACTAATGAGTTAGTTGTGAGATGATGTATTACGGAACGAGTAAAGAGACTTGCCGGTAACGAGATTGAACTAGGTATAGGATACCGACGATCGAATCTCGGGCAAGTAACATACCGATGACAAAGGGAACAACGTATGTTGTTATGCGGTCTGACCGATAAAAGATCTTCGTAGAATATGTAGGAACCAATATGGGCATCCAGGTCCCGCTATTGGTTATTGACCGAAGACGTGTCTCAGTCATGTCTACATTGTTCTCGAACCCGTAGGGTCCGCACGCTTAAGGTTTCGATGACAGTTATATTATGAGTTTATGCGTTTTGATGTACCGAAGGTTGTTCGGAGTCCCGGATGTGATCACAGACATGACGTGGAGTCTCGAAATGGTTGAGACATAAAGATTGATATATTGGAAGCCTATGTTTGGATATCGGAAGTGTTCCGGGTGAAATCGGGATTTTACCGGATTACCGGGAGGTTACTGGAACCCCCCCGGGAGGTATATGGGCCTTAGTGGATGAGAGGAGAGGTGGCCAGAGATGGGCCGCGCGCCCCTCCCCCCCTTGGCCCGAATAGGACAAGGAGAGGGGGCCGGCCCCCCTTCCTCCTCTCTCTCCTCTTCCCCCCCCCCTCCGCGAATCCTATTCCAACTAGGAAATGGGGGGAGTCCTACTCCCGGAGGGAGTAGGACTCCTCCTGGCGCGCCTCCTCTTAGCCGGCCAGCCCCCCCTTTTGAACCTTTATATACGGAGGCAAGGGGCACCCCTAAGGACATAAGTTGATCCACGTGATCATATTCTTAGCCGTGTGCGGTGCCCCCTTCCACCATAGTCCTCGATAATATTGTAGCGGTGCTTAGGCGAAGCCCTACGATAGTAGTACATCAAGATCGTCACCACGCCGTCGTGCTGACAGAACTCTTCCCCGACACTTTGCTGGATCAGAGTCCGGGGATCGTCATCGAGCTGAACATGTGCTAGAACTCGGAGGTGCCGTAGTTTCGGTGCTTGATCGGTTGGGCCATGAAGACGTACGACTACATCAACCAAGTTAACGCTTCCGTTGTCGATCTACAAGGGTACGTAGATCACACTCTCCCCTCTCGTTGCTATGCATCACCATGATCTTGCGTGTGCGTAGGATTTTTTTTGAAATTACTACGTTCCCCAACACATCGTATAGTAACATACTTAGCAATGAAGTTTAGCTTAAGAAAATAATGTATGCAAAAGATGCACTGAGGAGAAATAGTAGAAATCTTACCATCTTTCCTAAATATATGTGACCGTAGCTCAGTACGAACACTATTGGTCACACGTTTTGAGTACTAACATTTCTAAGTGCAGGAAAAAAATTGTCTTGACAGCATCAAGATCCTCAAGCCATGAAACATAATGACTTGTCTCCTCGCAGTTTAGTTCAGCCCCGGGACAGTGGACGGTCCTGTCTACCAAGCGCCAGACATGTTTGCTTGATTGGAAATAAGCTGTCAATATAAATTATTTGTCAACTCTTTTTGAATAAACAATATCGAAGACATAAATATGGTTGAGAAACTCACATAATGGTAGAACTGGAGGCGTCTGCACACCGACCCAGATGTCTCTATTACCTTCAATATCATCTTCCGGACGAATATCAAAGGTGATAACCATATGAGGCTCAAATGCATAAGCCTTGCATAGTGCTCGCCAAGTTTTGCATTCAAAATAGGTGTATGTGTCTGCATTGTATAATTTGACGTTGAAGGTATAACCATGCTCGGTCTTCAAGTAAACTTTTTTTTACCTCCATAGTTTTGTTAGGACTGAAACCTATCTTATCCAAGACAAAAATTCTTGCATGGCAGGGGATACGCTAGTAGAATAGTGAGAAAATTAAAATTAAAAGTTGAAGCAAATGAAGCATAAGTCATGCTTAATTATGAAAAAGACTTGTCGTGCTGACTTAATGTATCCACTTTGAAGTTCTCATCCAACTTGATGCTAAAACGCCTATCATCAACTAGAAAATTTCTGCCGCACACGCCGCGCTGGTCTTCACAGTAGTCACACATAATGAAATCGTGTTCGTCGTCAGATGACATTCCTATGTTCATAGGTGAAACATTAAACACTTACGAAAAATATACCTAAATAAAGTAGCTCAACTAATTCAACTAATTCAACTAACTAGTTCAACTAATTAATTCAACTAATTCAACTAAACTAGTTCTATTAATTTTCTTACTAAAAATAAGGTAGCTAGTTCTATATAGTAAAATGTTAATTAGACAATCAAATCTCATATAACTAAAAATAAGGTAGCTTGTTCTATATAGTAAAATGTTCATATATAGGTGAAACATTAAACACTTACTAGTTCTATTAATTTTCTTACTAAAATATATAAAGTAGCTATATATAGTAATATTTTAGTTAGATCATCAAATCTCATATATACCTAAATTTTCTTACTAAAAATAAACCAGTACTTATTCCACTAGCTAGTTCAACTAAGCATTTACTAAAAATAAACTAGTTATATTAATTCAACTAGTTCAAATAATATTATATACCCAATTAATTAATATCTAGCTAATTCATCTAACAATTGACATTAATATTTAACTTCTCCATCTAATTCATCTAACATTAACATTCTAACATTCTTATCTAGGTAATTCATCTAATTTGATCATCTAATTAACAATTTGACATGCATTAATCTAAAAAACAGAAACAAAAAATAAGTAAAAAAATGTGTGTGTGTGTGTGTGTGCGCGCGCGTGCATGTACGTGCTTGTGTGTGTGTGTGTACGATCGAGGGCGGCGGCGTACAGGCGGCCGAGGCGATACGACAATGACGGGGACGACAGGGAGCGGCGGGGGCGGCGCGAGACGACGACGAGGGGGGGGGGGGGGGGGGGGGGCGACGGCGAGCGGCGGGGGCGGCGACGACGACGTACGGTGCGCGGCGGGGACGGCGATGACGGGCGGCGAGGGCAGCATGCGATGGGCGACGGCGCGGCGACGGCGACGATATCGGGCGATGAAGGAGTTGGATAGAAGACGGGCGGCGCGCGGATGAAAACTGGATTTTTCGTAAGTGCCATATATATAGGAGCGACCTTTAGTACTGGTTGGAGCCACCAACCGGTACTAAAGGCCAATTTTCGCCAGGCCAAGCGGCGGGAAGCGGACCCCTTTAGTACTGGTTCGTGCCACGAACCGGTACTAAAGGCCCACTCATTAGTACCGGTTGGAGCCACCAACCGGTACTAAAGGTGTTGCGCTGCCACCCGCGGTGCACAATATTTAGTCCCACCTCGCCGAGCGAAGGGCAGCCGCACTGGTTTATAAACCCAGCCGCGGCTGCTCCTTCGAACTCCTCTATATATCAGGCTTCTGGGCCTAACTATGGCGCACTGCCCTGTGAGCCTGCCGGACCTTCTGGGCCTGAATTTGCACACCCTAGGTCTGGCAGGCCCACTGGGCAGCGCCCCAACAATTTTTTTATAGTTATTTTTTCTGCATTATTTATTTTCTTCTATTTATTTTTAAGTAATTTTTATATAGTTTTTTCTTTTCTGCATTATTTATTTTCTTCTATTTATTTTTGAGTAATTTTTTATATAGTTTTTTCTTTTCTGCTTTATCTATTTTCTTCTATTTATTTCTGAGTAATTTTTTTCTGTATTTAGTTTCTTTGTGACCCTCTCTACTCTTTTGCACATGCTATGCGGGTGAAATGATGATACCGTGGCAAGTTTCCACATTTTCATAGTTCATTTTGTAGTGATTTTCAATTTTACGGTCATTTAGCTCTCTAAACAAATCGATAAATGACTGAAAAACAGCAAATGATGTCAGAACGTGTTGGAAATTGATGACGCCGCTTTGGATGCTGTGTACTAAACGCAAAAGAAGTCGGGATTTCAAATAAGTATAAACAAAATTGATGTGCCCGTGTAACAGATGAGTTCTTGTCCGAAACCCTGATACTCCGAAAGACATTGTCCAGTTTGTACACGAAGTGCGTCCAGTTTTTGCCGTGACCCTCTCTACTCTTTTGCACATGCTATGCAGGTGAAATGATGATACCATGCCAAGTTTCAACATTTCCAGAGTTCATTTTGTAGTGATTTTCAATTTCACGGTCATTTAGCTCTCTAAACAATTCGGTAAATGACTGAAAACAACAAATGATGTCACAACGTGTTGGAAATTGATGGCGTCGCTTTGAATGCTGCATACTGAACGCAAAAGAAGTCCGGAGTTCAAATAAGTTTAAAAAACATTGAAGTGCCCGTGTAACAGATGAGTTCTCATCCGAAACCCTGATACTCCGAAAGAGATTGTCCAGTTTGTACATGAAGTGCGTCCAGTTTTTGCCGTGACCCTCTCTACTCTTTTGCACATGCTATGCAGGTGAAATGATGATACCATGCCAAATTTCAACATTTTCACAGTTCATTTTGTAGTGATTTTCAGTTTCACGGTCATTTAGCTCTATAAACAATTCGGTAAATGATTGAAAAACAGCAAATGATGTCAGAACATGTTGGAAATTGATGACGTCGCTTTGAATGCTGCATACTGAACACAAGAAGTATGGAGTTCAAATAAGTATAAAAAAACATTGAAGTGCCCGTGTAATAGATGAGTTCTCGTCTGAAACCCTGATACTCCGAAAGACATTGTCTAGTTTGTACACGATGTGCGTCCAGTTTTTGCCGTGACCCTCTCTACTCTTTCTCACATGCTATGCGGGTGAAATGATGATAGCATGAAAAGTTTCAACATTTTCAAAGTTCATTTTGTAGTGATTTTCAATTTCACGGTCATTTAGCTCTCTGAACAATTCGGTAAATGATTGAAAAACAGCAAATGATGTCAGAACGTGTTGGAAATTGATGACGTCGCTTTGAATGCTGCATACTGAACTCAAAAGAAGTCCGGAGTTCAAATAAGTTTAAAAACATTGAAGTGCCCGTGTAACAGATGAGTTCTCGTCCGAAACCCTGATACTCCGAAAGAGATTGTCCAGTTTGTACACGAAGTGCGTCCAGTTTTTGCCGTGACCCTCTCTACTCTTTTGCACATGCTATGCGGGTGAAATGATGATACCATAGCAGATTTCAACATTTTCACAGTTCATTTTGTAGTGATTTTCAATTTCATGGTCATTTAGCTCTCTAAACAATTCGGTAAATGACTGAAAAACAGCAAATGATGTCAGAACATGTTGGAAATTGATGACGTCGCTTTGAATGCTACATACTGAACACAAGAAGTCCGGAATGCTGGTTAATTTGCTTCAAGCCTTTCGGAATAGTGTAGACTGCACTGCACATAGCTCAGTGCAATCTATGCTATTCCGAAAGGCTTGAAGCTAAGCAACGTGCAGGTGAGCATTGCGCCTCTTCGTCATTGTCTCTGCACTCATGGCTTATAAACCGCTCATACTGCCTCTCTCTTGACGAGGTGGGAATAAAAATCAGCTTACTAAGAAACTCTAGTACCGGTTCATGCCATGAACCGATACTAAAGGTCTTCGTGGGGGCCCCAGCCTGACCACAGCCTGACACAGCCTCATTAGTACCGGTTCGTGGCATGAACCGGTACTAAAGGTTGCCCATGAACCGGTACTAATGATGTCCGCCCGCCTAGCCGTTGGAACCGACACTAATGGTCACATTAGTGCCGGCTCAAATTCAAACCGACACTAATGTGCTTCACATTTGACCCTTTTTCTACTAGTGACTACATTGTAAACCTGTGATGTGTTTGTTTGTTTCTCTTTTAGAATGCGGATAAAATATTGGAGAAGAGTACCCCGTATGCAATGGTACAAGAAGTAATGCAGATAAGGTTCAAGATAGTGAGACATCCCAGTTGGTCTCAAGAAAGCTCATAAAACTATATTGAAGACACTGAGACAACCCCAAAGTCCTGTCTTGATGTAGTGTTCGAGTTACTGGCTACTACTGCTGGCACCAGCTCTTTGAACTCGCTGCCTAAATCAGTTTGGCTTCTTGAGTCTCAACTTCAAGTTTAAAGACATCAATCAATTGTTATGCGACAGGAAGCCGAATGACTGAGGGAGTCCCTACAGAATTCAGATGCATACTTTCTGGTGCAACTGCAAGTGCTGGAGGATTTAAGCGCCAAACAAGAGAAAGCTAACAAGCTTGCTAAGCATCTTGCCAGCATTATGGGTACCCAGGATATTGTTTCTTGAGCTCTTCTGAAGTGGTTTCAGTTCTGGACTTGTTTTGCTGCGGCGTTTATATGCTGCTTTGTTCCCTATATTTGCACTGGTGGAAAACTTTGATGCCTAGTGGATGTCATATGTGTAATAGCCGTGATAGCCTAGCGTAAGTTGCTTGCCTATTTATTTCCTTATTGTCTTGTTTATTTGTTTTCTTGTAGTCAGTGCAGTTCTTTTTCCGCGGTTTGCTAGTGGCCGCAATAGCCTATTTTTTAAACTAGGCCACATTAACCATGGGCTACATATTTATTGTAGTTAACATGGGCCTCCTACAGGCCGTAGAAACAATGAGCCTTCTAAGGGACGTAGAAACAATGGGCCCTCTACGGGGCGTAGAAACAATGAGCCTTATACGGGCCGTAGACACAGTGGGCCTTCTACGGGCCGTATGATCTGTTGGCCAAACATGGACCAATAACAGACCACATTATGGTCGTAAATGGGCTAGAGTTGAAATCGTCCGTTCATGGGCCGACCATAATGGCCCGTCATTAATCGGCCGTATTTGATGATGTAATGAAAACAGCCCAACGTATTAACGGGCCACAAACGGGCCGACTGTAACCATGGGCTGAATTTGGCCGACAAGCAGAAAATGACAGTAACGGGCCGAAAGTAAACGAATGCTGGAAATGAGCCCAAGAATAAATGGGCCCTGAGAAGGACGAAAGATAACATGGGCTGGAAACGGCCCAACAGAATAATGGGCCGTTAATGGGTATAAAGTGATACACTGTTCATTACGGGACAGTTTTACCATGGGTCGTTAATGGGTCGAGGGTCGAGGGTTTCATAGGGCCTCATATGGGTCGAAAGATGTCATGGGCCATACATGGGCCGAAAGTTAAAACGGACTGGAATTATATTGGATGGGCCAAATGACGCTATTGGGCCTAATTTGGATAGGCGATAAACGGGCCCTGGGTTAGCGGGCTGTAAATGGGCTATATGCGAACATGCCGTTAACAAGCTTGCCGTGGGCCGGCCCGCCACCTTTTGACCAAGTCAAATGGGCCGACCTTTTCACGAATGGGCCTCTGTTGGGCCGTGGCACGTGTCGACGTATCATAGGCGCTTTGGGTCCAATGAGTGGATGACATCTGTCCCAACAGTGAGTCGACACGTGTTCCCTCCAGCCAATAATGATTTTACACGTGGAAAATCCCCATTGGTTGGGGCTGTTAATGGGTTATTGGATCCAAAACTGGACCCGATAGCTTAACGGCGTTCCGTTATGGTGGATGCCATGTGTCAGTCACCCTTGACGAAAGAACTTCTGTGACGCGCGATTTATCATCATGGAAGTGGACACTTCCGTGATGATAATTTTGTTAATGTCATGGAACACTTGTACGACTGCACAGGTATGACTATCTTGATTATGTCACAAATTTGTCATGTATGTACATGCATGACAGAAAACGTGACCTACTGTGACAAACACGTATCATCACGGAAGTGTATTTTTTTGTAGTTGTCGGTGTCAAAACCGGCGGATCTCGGGTAGGGGGTCCCGAACTGTGCGTCTAGGCCGGATGGTAACAGGAGACAAGGGACACGAAGTTTTACCCAGGTTCGGGCCCTCTCGATGGAGGTAAAACCCTACGTCCTGCTTGATTAATATTGATGATATGGGTAGTACAAGAGTAGATCTACCATGAGATCAAGGAGGCTAAACCCTAGAAGCTAGCCTATGGTATGATTGTTGATGTATATGTTGTCCTACGGACTAAAACCCTCCGGTTTATACAGAAACCGGATAGGGTTAGGGTTACATAGAGTCGGTTACAATGGTAGGAGATCTGCATATCCGTATCGCCAAGCTTGCCTTCCACGCCAAGGAAAGTCCCTCCTGGACATGGGACGAAGTCTTCAATATTGTATCTTCATAGTCCAGGAGTCCGACTGAAGGTATAGTCTGGCTATCCGAACATCCCCTAATCTAGGACTCCCTCAGTAGCCCCTGAACCAGGCTTCAATGACGACGAGTCCGGCGTGCAGATTGTCTTCGGCATTGCAAGGCGGGTTCCTCCTCCAAGTACTTCATAGAAGATTTTAAACACAAAGATAGTGTCCGGCTCTGCAAAATAAGTTTCCACATATTGCCATAGAGAGAATAATATTTACACAAATCTAATCTGCTGACGTATTCCATAGTGCGACATCACACCACGGCCAAGATTTTATTCGAACCGTTTTATTGTCCCATCTCAGCGCGTTATGTGAGGCAGTTTCCTTGGCACGTCTTGTTAAAGCAGAGATCGTGTCCCCTTATTCCGGGATTCTCATTAATACGGGCGTGGGTAACCGCTTCTAGGACTCCTAGATTATAGGCAAGTCCAAACGGACACGGAGAGGATGCTTGATATTCACCCTCTTTATAAAGGGGACAAGGCTTTTATTTTTCCCTCCCGTGCTCAATCGAATCCTTCCCCCACCTCAAGTTCAAATGCCCGAAGTTCAGGTCAGGTGCTCCGAACCTTCAGTCATGTTCGGATCTAGCCTTCAAGGCCGATGGGTGCCCTCCTCCATCATGGAAGAAGACATCAAAAAGTTGAGGGGAGGCCAGATATCTGACCGCCGAGATTTTGCATCGGCTGCCTCCCCGAGGGCAGGCCGTCCCCACCCCGAACCCAACGAGAACGTCGTGTTCTCCCACTTCCTCCGAGGTCTAGGCCTTGCTCTGGATCCTTTCGTCAGGGGTTTGATGTTTATACTACGGGCTAGACTTTCATGATCTAGCTCCGGACTCCTTTCTTCATATCACGACATTTATTGTCATGTGCGAGGCCTTCCTCCGGGTTACCCCTCACTTTGGCCTATGGCTCAAGACCTTTGAAGTGAAGCCGAAGATGATCGAGGGGCAACATGCAGCGTGTGGAGGTGCCTCAATACGCAAGATGACGGGAGCTCCGTGGCCCAAAGGTTCCATCCCAGAGGTGTCTGAATTGTGGCAACAGGAGTGGTTCTACATCACGGCTCCTAGAAGTGCCAAGTGGGCGGGCCCCCTATTTTCCGCTCGGGCCCCCCACCATAGCTGATGTCATGGATCAGCAGAGGTCTGAGCTGGGGGCCAGCAAAGGACGTGCCTATACTGCAAAGCCGCATTCGAGATCTCTTCAATGGAGATTTCAGTTTGCTTGCGGTAATACAGGTTATGCTGGTTCGTCAAGTCCAGCCTTGCAAACTCCGGCCTCTTCGCCTGTGGGAGTTCAATCCGGAGGGACCGCTTGCCATTCAAAATTTCCTCGGCCTGACGCACGAGGAGATGTACAAGTCATTCTTCGGACCTCAGGTGGAGTGTCCGGAAATCACCGAGGACATGGGCCTGAGTAGTAACCGCGCCGCCGAACAGGTAAGGCATCTTCCGGCCGAACATACTATCTCTCTTTGTTATGAAGTTATTTCTGAAAGTTCGCTTTTTGACCAGGACTGGCTAACAAAGGCGAAGTTGATTCGGTGTTCGGCCCCCCTCCCTGAGGGTTTGGAAAATCTGGTATTGGCAAAGATGCTCCAGACCTCACCTTGCCCGGAACCCTTGAAGGAAGATACTGTGGAGGATAATGCGGGCGGACGCGGGCCCCCAACGCTGCCCATTCTAGCCGAGGGAGTGAGTGTCTCCATGAAGGATGATGACCAGAAGAGGAAAAGGACTGCGCTCGGGGATTCACAAGCCGAAGCTTCCAAACGGGAGAAGAAGTCTCCCACAGAGGGTCCTACCTCGGGGGGCGCCGTTGCCGCACAAAGTTCGCGGGGGGATCAGTTCTCCCGCGAGTCGTAAGTGACCCGAAATACTTTTAATAGTACAGATATGCCATCTTTTTCTTCTGAGAAAATAACCAGCGCATATATATTTGCAGTTCGGGCCTTAGCCCCTCTCAAATGAGCTCGTCTTCGGGGGATCTTCTTCCAGATATGATGGAGAGCGAAACGCCTCCTCCAGACTCCTCCACGCCAGAAGAGGGCGACCCAGAAGTGTCGTCGTGGAGGGCCTCTCCGAGTCCCGTGAGGCCAGAAGATAATCCCATCGACCCCCGAAGCTCCCAGTGTCCGGCTCCTGAAGAGGGCAGACAAAAGAGTCCGGCACCGTCTGGTGTGCGACCGAATGTTCTGAGGGAGTTGGTGGGGCGAGCGGCCATCTCAGATGAACACCATGTGCTGATGAATACGGTGATGGAGAGAATATCGTCCGCTGAAAGCGGATTGCATGAAGCTTTTATGAGTCTACTGACAGGCTTCGAGGTACGTAAAAGAATGTATGACAGTCCTGCACATGCTAGGTGTGCCCTGTGTAGATAGTAGCCCCTGAGACTCTGGTTGTCGTCGGAAATGACGAGGAACAGAGGATCATATTCCCAGGTAATAACCATACTGCCTCTATGTGCAGGTGATGGAAGCTCCGGTGGCTAGCCGGACTAGCGAGTTTGCCCATTTAGAACGGCAGTTGGATGCGGCAGACGCCGACATCGAGCTTGTTAACAAAAGGCTTGGCGAGGCACAAGGTAAGCGTCCTTATCTGGTAAACGCCACATAGGAAGAGCAGCATGATGCCAGTATCTTTAATATGTTGTGACTGCAGATGGAGCTGCCACTGTTGAAGCCTTGCGGGTAGAACTTGCCCGAGCCAAGGAACAAGCGAGGTTGGGTAATGCGGCTGCTGTGAAGGCGGCCGAGGAGTTGCAAGCTGAGAAGGCTGCGCATGGCGAGACCCGAGACAAGATGGCCAAGATGGCTATAGAATTAAAAGCCGCTGCCGACTGTTGCCGGGTTCTTGAAAAGGAAAACCAAGCGAAGGCATCGGACCTTGAGAAGGCTGCTGCGACGAAAAAGGATCTCCGCTCTGCTATGAGGGCAAAGAAGGAGGAGCTGCGGGAAGCCGGGGATATTGTAGCTGGGAAATCCTTTATGTTGCGGAGGAAATTTGGAGATCCACGGTATGCCCCTCTGTATCGGCTGTGGAGTTCGGAGGATGTGTATATGGATTTGGCGGCGAGCGTTGCCGATGTGGCCAAGTACTTCCAGGGTCAGACGGACCGTGAAGTAGACCAGCTGTTTTGGAGACAATTCCATTCTCCCAAGCGTCCACTTTCATTGACTGACCAATTAGCCGAATGGGCCGAACTAAATAGGTTGTCCGGACTCTCCATGAGGACTGTTGTGGATCAACTATGGCCGGAAAGGTCAAAATCAAACAGCTATTTTGGCTTGGTACAGCAGGTCCTTGATGTGGTGCCGCGCATTAATGCGATGAGGAGGTCGGCGTGCATAGAGGGCGCATGGATGGCCTTTGCCCATGTTAAGGCATACTGGGCGGAGATGGATGCTACCAATGTTGCAGCACGGGATTCGGCTATAGGTCGAAAGGCTGCTGAGCACTACTTTGAAGAAGTTCTTGAGGGTGCCCGTTTGATAGAGACCCAGTGCTCAAAAAATATTATGTTTGAGTGATATGTAATCTCATTGTAAGCGAAATGCTTTTATAAATTTTTATAAGGCTATTTTTATACTTTTGCCTGAAAGTAATATGATGCCTCCTGGGTGGCCGTTTATGTATACATGTGTATAACCTGAAAGATTGCAGTTTTCGGCTTCAACCCCCACGCATATAATGCGGAGGTGATCGCAAAAACACGCATTCACACTTAACCCAACGTCTTGGTCCTATTAAGGAGGTGATAGCAGAGCAAGCGAGGCAACCGGACTATAATGCTTTAGCACTTTCACTTAGCCATAGGAGTTTGATAGTGGGGCTACTAGATAGCCCCTGGTGGCTCCGCACTCTCCCGATTCCGGGGTGCGTACATGCCTGGCCGAAAAATGGCCCTTCGTTAAGGCGGAGGAATTCTAACATTCCCACAGGTCATCGAGTGGTTGACCAGTCTCACGCTACATCATGACAGTTAGTTTTCGGCTTTCTCTACTGAGGTGCTCGTCCGGATGAACCAGGGAACAATCGCAGTAGTTCTCCTGGTGCTACCTTAGCCGGCAAGGCGGAACGTAAGGCACCAAAACACAGGAGCCGGGCAAACCCAACATTTGACCAAAGACAATGATTCAGAGCTGATGCATATAGGGCCAAACTCGCGACGCCGAACACTCCCTAAGGTATTCGGTCTTTGTGGTATAAACCGGGCCTAAATAGTGGCCTTTGTAAGAAGCCCCTTGTGTCCAGGTACATGCATTGTTCTGGCATGGCCACATGCCAAGACGTCAGCATCCTTCTCAATGGTGGATATGTATCAACAAGAGACAGTAAAAAAGGTTTACGTAGGGTCTTAATCTAAAAAGAATCCTTGGAGCGGGTCCCTGCTGCGCGTCTGCGCCTGTGTCTCCGTTGTGCCGTATCCTGGACGGGTGTAGCACGATGATCGTCTATAAAAGAGAGGAAGTTAAGTGAAAAAGTTGTCATGCAAAAAGATAGTTTTTGAAAGAAACCATGTATACTTCAAGATGGTAAGAAATTGCCACTTGTCTGCGCGCGTTGAGCCCCTTGTATTGACAAATAGGGGTGTGACCACTTATTCCGTATAAATAGCGGCGCCGGACTTGATTAGTTGTATCTGAGGTCTTGACGTCCTATTGGATGCTTTCGCTTGTCCGGGCGCCTTTAGTGTGCGGCTGCCAAGGCAGCCTCACTCTCTTCGGCGCGCATAGATCGCTTGATATTTCTGTGCACTGTAATGATGCCACGTGGACCGGGCATCTTGAGTGTGAGGGAGGCGTAGTGTGGTATTGCATTAAAGCGAGCGAAAGCTTCGCGTCCGAGCAGTGCTTGATAGCCACTTTGAAACGGAGCGATGTGGAAAGTTAAATGCTCGCGACGGAAGTTGTCGGGGGAGCCGAATATAACTTGTAGTAGGAGGGAGCCCGTACAACGAGCCCCTCGGCCTGGCGTTACTCCTTTAAAGGTAGTATTGCTATGGCGAATTTGTGTTGGGTCTAACCCCATCCCGTGGATTGTATCCTAATGTATTAGGTTTAGGCTACTGCTGCCGTCCATCAAGACTCTTGTGAAGTGATATCCGCCAATTACTGGGTCTAATACCAGGGCAGCCCATCCTGCATGTTGGATACTTGCTGAGTAATTGCGATGGTCGAAAGTGATCGGTTGAGATGACCAGTGCCAGGACGTCATGGTGACAGGCACTTGGGTATATTTTGCTGGGAGTGCCGCGTTGTTTTTTCCCTTGATTACGTGTAACACGTTTACTGTTTTGACTTCTGGTGGAAATTTCTTTTGTTCCCCCGTGTCTCGCTTGGGGGGCTCGTCCTCGTCTTCACTTAGTGTATCCTCCCCCTTGTGTACGGCGTTAAGCTTGCCGGACTGCTTGAAGACCCAACATTCTCTGTGGGTATGATTAGCAGGTTTACCAGGGGTACTATGAATTTGACATACTTGGTCCAGAATTTTGTTGAGGCTGGACAATTCATCCCTGGTGCCTTTACGGGGCGGCTTTTGTCCTGGCCGAGAGCTTTTGAATCTGGCATTTACTGCCATGCCCTTCGTGCTATCTTCTTTATTCCGGCGTTTGTTATTGCTGTTGCACCGTGATTTCCCGTTTCCATCTCTAACTTCAGATGTACTGGGGTCGCTGGTGTTGCATCTGGCTAGCCAGCTGTCCTATCCCGCGCAAAAGCGGGTCATGAGGTTTGTTAATGCGGCCATCGTTCTCGGCTTATTTTGGCCGAGGTGTCTGGCGAGCCATTCGTCACGGACGCTATGCTTGAAAGCCGCTAAGGCTATTGCGTCCGGACAGTCGACAATCTGGTTCTTTTTAGTAAGAAACCTGTTCCAGAGCTTTCAGGCTGACTCTCCGGGCTATTGAGTTATATGACTCAAATCGTCCGCATCTGGAGGTCGGACATAGGTCCCTTGAAAATTTGCCCGAAAGGCATCTTCGAGCTCTTCCCAACTTCCAATGGAGCTTTCGGGGAGGCCTTTGAGCCAGTGACGAGCTGGCCCTTTGAGCTTGAGGGGTAGGTACTTGATGGCGTGGAGGTTATCTCCTCGAGCCATATGGATATGAAGGATGTAGTCCTCAATCCAGACCCCAGGGTTTGTTGTTCTGTCGTATGCCTCTATGTTTACGGGCTTGAATCCCGCTGGGAATTTGTGGTCCAACACCTCATCGGTGAAACATAGGGGGTGTGCGGCACCCCTGTAGCTGGGTGTACCACATTGTTCGGATGTTTGTTGTGTTGCATTGTATGCTGGGGCGCGCTTGTGTGGTCCATAGATGGATCTGGTTGCGCCGTCCTTTGGGTGCGAGCCCTCGCATGGGTCGCGTATTGTATTGTGAGTGGCGTTGTATGCCGCTCTGTGTTGGTAGAGGGGTCGTCTATCCGGCCAGGTGGCTGCTTTGATATTTGGTTGTGGAGGTTCTGAGGCCTCCTTATTGAATTCGGGTAGCAGCTTCCGCTTTGGGTAGCTCTTGGAGGGGCGATTGTCGCCGTACCTTGTTGCTGTGCTGAGTATTTTACTCCATCTGAATTGGAGTATGTCTTGCGTGGCCTTGAGCCTTTGCTTCTGCTTTTTTAGGCTCCTCGCGATGGCAACAAGCCTTTTACGGGCAGTCTGCTGCTCCGGGTGTCTATCCGGCGTTATGTCGTCCGGACCATTATCCTTGATAGGATTTGTTTGTTCGGTTTGATTATCCAGATTGCCGTTGTCCGGCAGCGGTTCGCCCTGCTCCAGCGCTGGGTCTGTGTGATCGCTATTTCTGTCGAGGCGGGATTTGGGGCGGCGCTTGCGTCGCCGCTTTGACTGCTTTTCGAGGGAACAAGCCTTCGGTGCGTCCTTCCGCTCCTCGTCGTAATCTTTTGGTGCGTCCACCATGTATACGTCATATGACGAGGTGGCGTTCCAGGACCCAATAGGCGCTGGTTCCTCATTGTCTCCTTCATCGGCGTCCATACCGTCGATGTCTTCGGAGTCGAAGTCGAGCATGTCGGTTAAATCGTTGATAGTGGCTACAAAGTGGGTGGTGGGTGGGCTTTGAATTTCTTCATCGTCCGCATCCCAATCTCGCTGACCGTAGTCCGGCCAGGGCTCTCCTGATAAAGAGAGAGACTTTAGTGATTTTATAATATCGCCAAAGGGCGAGTGCTGAAAGATGTCCGCGGCAGTAAACTCCATGATCGGCGCCCAATCGGATTCGATTGGCAGAGGCGCGAATGGTTCGGAGTCCGGAGAGGAGTCTGACTCCTTGGAATCATGAGTCTCGCGGAGTGCGGGGCTAGTGTTCGGCTCAATCGCCGTTAGGGTCGCAGCCCCCGAGGCGGCGTCCAACCGCCCATCCTCGATCGGCGCAGTTGGCTCTGAATTAGGGATCGGAGCTGACGCGGGTGCGGCCTCCAGGGCACTGTTCGACGGTAGAGCTAAATCATGCTCGTTGTGACAGAGCGACGCGCTCGGCAGTGGCTCGAATCCATCGAAGATCAAGTCTCCGCGGATGTCAGCCGTGTAGTTTAAACTTCCAAATATGACCTGACGGCCAGGGGCGTAGCTTTCGATCTTCTCCAGACGGCCAAGCGAATTGGCCCGCAGTGCAAAGCCGCCGAAGACGAAGATCTTTCCGGGGAGGAAGGTCTCACCCTGGACTTCATCACTTTTTATGATCGTAGGAGCCATCGAGCCTGACGGCGACGACATAGAGGAACTCTCAATGAAAGCACCAATGTCGGTGTCAAAATCGGCGGATCTCGGGTAGGGGGTCCCGAACTGTGCGTCTAGGCCGGATGGTAACAGGGGACAAGGGACACGAAGTTTTACCCAGGTTCGGGCCTTCTCGATGGAGGTAAAACCCTACGTCCTGCTTGATTAATATTGATGATATGGGTAGTACAAGAGTAGATCTACCACGAGATCGAGGAGGCTAAACCCTAGAAGCTAGCCTATGGTATGATTGTTGATGTGTATGTTGTCCTACGGACTAAAACCCTCCGGTTTATACAAACACCGGATAGGGTTAGGGTTACATAGAGTCGGTTACAATGGTAGGAGATCTGCATATCCGTATCGCCAAGCTTGCCTTCCACGCCAAGGAAAGTCCCTCCCGGACACGGGACGAAGTCTTCAATCTTGTATCTTCATAGTCCAGGAGTCCGGCTGAAGGTATAGTCCGGCTATCCGAACACCCCCTAATCTAGGACTCCCTCAGTAGTGGAATAGCTTCTACCCACTTAGTAACGTAATCAACAGCAACTAAAATATGTGTATACCCATTAGAGGAAGGAAACGGTCCGATATAATCAAAACCCGAAACATCAAGTGGTTCAATAACAAGTGAATAATTCATAGGCATTTCTTGGCGTCTACTAATATTACCAATTCTTTGACATTCATCACAAGACAAAACAAACTTACGAGCATCCTTGAAGAGAGTGGGCCAATAAAAACCGGATTGCAGTACCTTGTGTGCAGTTCTATCTCCAGCATGGTGTCCTCCATAAGCCTCAGAGTGGCACTTGCGCAGGATCTGTTCCTGTTCATACTCAGGTACACAATGTCTAATAACACCATCTACTCCTTCTTTATAAAGATGTGGGTCATCCCAGAAGTAGTGTGTTAAATCATAGAAGAACTTTTTCTTTTGCTGATATGTGAAACTAGGTGGTATAAATTTAGCAACAATGTAATTAGCATAATCAGCATACCATGGAGCGGTACGAGAGGCATTTATGATAGCTAATTGTTCATCGGGTAAGCTATCATCAATAGGTAGTGGGTCATCAAGAACATTCTCTAACCTAGACAAGTTCTCTGCAACGGGGTTCTCAGCTCTCTTTCTATCAATAATATGCAAATCAAATTCTTGAAGCAAGAGAACCCATCTAATAAGTCTAGGTTTAGCATCTTTCTTTTCCATAAGATATTTAATAGCAGCATGATCAGTGTGAACAGTTACTTTAGAATCAACAATGTAAGGTCTGAACTTATCAAAAGCAAATACAACTGCTAAAAATTCTTTCTTAGTAGTAGCATAATTTCTTTGAGCACTGTCTAGAGTTTTACTAGCATATTGGATAACATTTAATTTCTTATCAACTCGTTGTCCTAGAACAGCCCCTATAGCATAATCACTAGCATCACACATAATTTCAAATGGTAAATTCCAATCAGGAGGTTGAACAATAGGTGCAGAAAGCAAAGCTTTCTTAAGTATCTCAAATGCTTCTACACAATTATCTTCAAAGACAAAAGGGACATCTTTTTGTAAGAGGTTAGTTAGAGGCCAAGAAATTTTAGAAAAGTCCTTAATGAACCTCCTATAAACACTGTCATGACCAAGGAAACTTCTTATACCTTTAATGTCCTTGGGACACGACATCTTTTCAATAGCATCAACTTTAGTTTTATCAACTTCAATACCTCTTTCAGAAATTTTATGCCCCAAGACAATACCTTCATTAACCATAAAGTGGCACTTCTCCCAATTCAAGACAAGATTAGTTTCTTCACATCTCTGCAAAACTCGATCAAGGTTGCTTAAGAAATCATCAAAAGAAGTTTCATAAATGGAGAAATCATCCATGAATACCTCAACAATCTTTTCACAAAAGTCAGAGAATATAGCAGTCATACATCTTTGAAAGGTAGCAGGTGTATTACATAAACCAAAAGGCATATGTCTATAAGCAAAGGTACTGAAAGGGCAAGTGAAAGTTGTCTTTTCTTGATCCTCTTTTGATACATGAATTTGAGAGAAACCAGAATAACCATCTAGAAAGCAAAAATGTGTATGTTTGGATCATCTTTCTAGCATTTGATCAATAAAAAGTAACGGGTAATGATCCTTTTTAGTAGCTTTATTTAATTTGCGGAAACCAATTACCATTCTATAACCTATAACAATTCTTTGTGGGATCAATTCATCTTTATCATTAGGAACAATAGTAATACCTCCCTTCTTAGGGACACAATGGACAGGACTTACCCACTGACTATCAGCAACGGGATAAATTATACCTGCCTCCAGAAGCTTTAGTATTTCTTTTCTTACCACTTCTTTCATCTTAGGATTTAACCGTCGTTGGTGATCAACAATCGGTTCAGCATCCTTCTCCAATTTTATTTTGTGTTGGTATAAAGTGGGACTAATGCCCTTAAGATCATCAAGAGTATATCCAATAGCAACACGATGCTTCTTCAGAGTTTTCAATAATTTCTTTTCCTCATGCTCTGAAAGGTTAGCACTAATAATAACAGGATATATCTCTTTCTCGTCAAGATAAGCATATTTGAGAGTATCAGGTAAAGGTTTAAGCTCAAACACGGGATCACCCTTGGGTGGAGGAGGATCCCCTAGAATTTCAACAGGCAAGTTGTGTTTCAAAATAGGACCCTGTTTAAAGAATACTTCATCTATTTCCCTTCTTTCATTCATAAACATATCATTTTCATGGTCTAGCAAATATTGTTCTAAAGGATCACTAGGAGGCATGTCAATAGAAGAAAGACCAATAATTTCATCTTTACTAGGAAATTCTTTATCATGGGGTTGTCTATGAAATTTAGCAAAATTAAACTCATGAGACATATCCCCTAAACAAACAGAAACAATATCCTTATTGCAGTCTATCTTAGCATTAACAGTATTCAAGAAGGATCTACCAAATATAATGGGACAAAAGTCATCTTGTGGGGAACCAAGAACAAGAAAATTAGCAGGATATTTAAATTTCCCACACAATACTTCAACATCTCTAACAATCCCAACTGGTGAAATAGTATCTCTATTGGCAAGCTTAATTGTAACATCTATCTCTTCTATCTCAGCAGGTGCAATATCATGCATAATTTCTTTGTATAAGGAATGAGGTATTGCACTTGCACTAGCACCCATATCACATAAGCCATGATAACAATGATCTCCTATTTTAACAGAACTAACAGGCATGCCTACAGCAGGTCTATGTTTATTTTTAGTATCAGGTCTAGCAATTCTAGCAGATTCATTGCAGAAGTAAATAACATGCCCATCAATATTATCGGCCAAGAGATCTTTAACCA
This sequence comes from Triticum urartu, assembly GCF_003073215.2. Classification (NCBI taxonomy): domain Eukaryota; kingdom Viridiplantae; phylum Streptophyta; class Magnoliopsida; order Poales; family Poaceae; genus Triticum; species Triticum urartu. Next base: position 145,521,706 of record NC_053028.1, on the reverse strand, counting down.
TAGCAACACTAGGTTCAGTTTAATTTTGCTCAGGGGGAGTAGGTGTTCTAGTATTACTCTTACGAACCACAGTTGAAACTTTAGCATGATCCTTTATTCTAACAGGGAAAGGTGGTTTCTCTATATAAGAAGTAGGAACAACAGGATCATTATAAGTGATAGTCTTTTCTTCAACTTTAATAGGTGAAACTACTTTTACTTCAATGGGAGGATTATATTTAAACCACTTCTCCTTAGGGAGATCAACATGAGTAGCAAAGGATTCACAGAAAGAAGCTACTATCTCCGAGTCAGGTCCATATTTAGTGCTAGATTTCACGGAAAGCATCGGTATCCATAAAAGATTTAACGCAATCAAACTTAGGTATTATACCTAACTCCTTAACTTTGTCGAGGTCCCAATCTTCAGAGTTGCATTTAATTCTTTCCAATAAATCCCATTTGAATACAATAGTCTTCATCATAAAAGATCCAATAAAACAAGTATCGAGCATGGAGCGATTATTGAGAGAAAGCCAAGCATAATTTTTTTGAATAATCATTTCTTTTGAGAGCTCATGATTGGGGCATAAATATAACATTGACTTAAGCCTCCCCCAAGCTTGAGCGGTGCTTTCTCCTTCACGAGGCCAAAAATTATATATATAATTACGATCACGATGAACAAGATGCATAGGATAAAACTTCTGTTGAAATTCCAATTTCAATCGTAGGTAGTTCCATGATCCAATATCATCACATAGCCTAAACCATGTCAATGCCTCTACCTTTAAAGATAAAGGGAAGACCTTTTTCTTGATAACATCCTCGGGCATACCTGCAAGTTTAAATAATCCACAAACTTCATCCATATAGATTAGGTGCAAATCGGGATGTAATGTTCCATCACCTGTGAAAGGATTAGCTAGCAGTTTCTCTATCATACCCGAAGGAATTTCAAAGTATAAATTTTCAGTAGGTTCAGTAGGTTGAGGAGCAACTCTTTGCTCTACTGGTCGGGGTGAAGATACCCCGAACAAGCCCCTCAAAGGATTATGTTCCATAGTAACAAGTGAGAGTAAATTTCAGCACACTATATAAATTTTTCCTTACCAAATTCCACCTACCAAAGGCGCTTCACTCCCTGGAAACGACGCCAGAAAAGAGTCTTGATGACCCACAAGTGTAGGGGATCTATCGTAGCCTTTTCGATAAGTAAAAGTGTCGAACCTAACGAGGAGCAGAAGGAAATGATAAGCGGTTTTCAGCAAGGTATTTTCTACAAGCACTGAAATTACCGGTAACAGATAGTTTTGTAATAAGCTAATTGGTAACGGGTAACAAATTGTAAAAGTAAATAAGGTGCAGCAATATGTCCCAATCCTTTTTGTAGCAAAGGACAAGCCTGGACAAACTCTTATATAAAGTAAAGCGCTCCCGAGGACACATGGGAATTATCGTCAAGCTACTTTTCATCACGCTCATATGATTCGCGTTCGGTACTTTGATAATTTGATATGTGGATGGACCGGTGCTTGGGTACTGCCCTTACTTGGACAAGAATCCCACTTATGATTAACCCCTATTGCAAGCATCCACAACTACAACAGAAGTATTAAGGTAAACCTAACCATAGCATGAAACATATGGATACAAATCAGCCCCTTACGAAGCAACGCATAAACTAGGGTTTAAGCTTCTGTCACTCTAGCAACCCATCATCTACTTATTACTTCCCAATCCCTCCCTCTAGGCCCAAACAATGGTGAAGTGTCATGTAGTCGACGTTCACATGACACCACTAGAGGGATGACAACATACATCTCATCAAAATATCGAACGAATACCAAATTCACATGACTACTTATAGCAAGACTTCTCCCATGTCCTCAGGAACAAACGTAACTACTCACAAAGCATATTCATTTTCATAATCAGAGGGGTATTAATATGCATAATGGATCTGAACATATGATCTTCCACCAAGTAAACCAACTAGGATCAACTACAAGGAGTAATCAACACTACTAGCAACCCACAGGTACCAATCTGAGGTTTGGATACAAAGATTGGATACAAGAGATGAACTAGGGTTTTGAGATGAGATGGTGCTGATGAAGATGTTCATGGAGATTGACCCCCTCCCGACGAGAGGATCGTTGGTGATGACGATGGTGATGATTTCCCCCTCCTAGAGGGAAGTTTCCCCGGCAGAACAGCTCCGCCGGAGCCCTAGACTGGTTCCGCCCCGTGGCAGCGGAGTTTCGTCCTGTGAGCTAGCTTATGATTTTTTCCGGGACGAAAGACTCCATATAGCCAAAGATGGGCCTCAGAGGGCCACCAGGGGGCCCACGAAGCAGGGGGCGCGCCCAAGGGGGTAGGGTGCGCCCCCACCCTCATGGACGGCGGGTGGCCCCCTCTGGTACTTCTTTCGCCCAATATTTTTTATGTATTCTGAAAATATTTCCCATGTAGTTTCAGGAATTTTGGAGATGTGCAGAATAGGTCTCTAATATTTGCTCCTTTTCCAGCCCAGAATTCCAGCTGCCGGCATTCCCCCTCTTCATGTAAACCTTGTAAAAAAGAGAGAATAGGCATAAGTATTGTGACATAATGTGTAATAACAGCCCATAATGCAATAAATATCGATATAAAAGCATGATGCAAAATGGACGTATCAGTCCCCAAAGGTGGGATGTTTCCTACCAAAACCATCATGCTTGTTGTGAGAAGCATATACCCAAACCTGCCCCAAATGGGACAGAAAATTCACCACAGCATGTTGATGCCACTCCATGATTGCATGCCAAGTTTCATGAATTCCAGACGAGTTTTGGATTTACTAGAATTTAAAAACCAGGTATCTCAATGGTTGTGGCCGAGTGATGGTAGCAGGGTGTTTGACATTCATTCCCATTTCTTGCATGGGACCTAAGCATGCAACCAAGGACACATATTTGAATTTTCAACCTATTTATATACATTAGAGCATGTGCATGTAGTTCAAATTTGAATTATGGACATGAATGCATTGAGAATTTAGTTAATGCATAAAAATGTCCAAACGAACCCCGAAAAATCCCAAAAATTGAGACAACACTCCTATTGTTCTATGTTGACACTAGGAAAAAATTGAAATCGAGAAGAGGCAATGGATATTGTTTCATCCCCAAAGGTAGGACGTTCCCTACCGAAACCATCAGGCTTGTTGTGAGAAGCTCTGGTTTGTGAGAAGCATATGCCCAAACCTGCCCCAAATGGGAATTTTTTTTTATCATGGATGTTGATGCCGCTCCATGATAGCATGCCAAGTTTCATGAATTTCTGACGAGTTTTGGATTTACTAGAATTTAAAAACCATGTATCTCCATGTTTGCGGCCGAGTGACGGTGGCATGGTGTTTGACATTCATTCCCATTTCTTACATGGGACCTAAGCATGCAACCAAGGACACATATTTGAATTTTCAACTAACTTATATGCATTAGAGCATGTGCATGTAGTTCAAATTTGAATTATGCACATGAATGCATAGAAAACTTAGTTAATGTATAAAAATGTCCAAGCGAACCCAAAAAATCCCAAAAGTTGACACAACGCTCCTATTGTTCTATTTTGACACTAGGGAAAAAATTCAAATCAAGAAGAGGCAATGAATATCGTTTCGTCCAGAAAGGTGAAACGTTCCCTACCGAAACCATCACGCTTGTTGTGAGAAGCTCTGGTTTATGAGAAGCTTATACCCAAACCTGCCTCAAATGGGACAAAAACTTTACCACAACATGTTGATGCCACTCCATGATAGCATGCCAAGTTTCATGAATTTTGGACGACTTTTGGATTTACTAGAATTACAAAAGCAAGTACATCAACGTTTGCCGGAGAGCCACGGTGCAGTGGTGTTCGAAATTCATCCCCATTTCTTGCATGGGACATAAGCATAAACCCATGGACACATATATGATTTTACAACCCATGTTGGTGCACCAGAGCATGTGAATCTAGTTTAATTTTGAATTGTGCACCTGAAATGGCTAGAAAACCAATTAATGTATAAAATGTCCAAACGAACCCTGAATAATTCCAATTCTTTCACGACACACATATAGTTGCATGTTCACTGTAGATAAAAGGTCTAGCAATTCAAACACCATGCATTGCCACTGTGACCCCATTATGTAATTCAAATCAAGACGAAAAATCAAGTAGATGCCACATAGTTTATTATAACCAACCGTATGAGATGCAACACAAAATATCTTGGAGCACCGCCGGAGTATAGTACGCATACAGCTTACGCGAGAAGGTGCGACGGCTACAGTCCACAACCCACTCTGAATAAAGGACCGTGTCTGATGACAATTTCCACGCTAGTTTTTTCATTGAAGCGATTCCAAATTTTCGGCTTCCACGGAAATATCTACCTCCCCGCCCCCCTTACCAAAAGCCACATTTCCCCTATTTCCGCATTCCTTTCCAAGTTGAAACCTTCACTCCTTGCTTGCAGCGCTACCTCCTCGCCGGCGACCCTCCTTCAAGCTACTCGGCCTCGTCTATCCAGGCAGGTAATCCACACCCGACCCTCCTCCTCCTTCCACATCCCACATGCTCCAATCGCCGACGCGACACCTTCCACCCAAATCACCGACCCCTCCACCAAGTAAGCGCCGCCCTAAGCCATGGTGCATGCAGTATAGCCAGGATCTCAAGGAGCATTTGGCAGCGGAGAAGCAAATTGCGGCCACACACGCGGATGAGGTCGTGATGCCTGCCATTCGTGCCGACCCCCAGATCTTGTAGGAGCACCTCGCCGTCGAGGCCACCCTCGATGCCTCGCGCGCCGACACCGCGGCACGGTTGGCTGCTTTAAATGACAGTTCGTGGTGTTTTCTTGAGGCCACCGTCGGTGCCTTCGACGAATACTACGAGGTGTTTTCTCAGCGTGCACGTGCTTAGCTCATCTCAAGAGCTAGTAGGTTGGTGCCCGGAGTGGCTCAGGCAACTCACCACTATGTCGAGGGCACCCACGATGCGGAGGCCTCGCCCTCTTGCATGTCCCAGGAGCCAATCGTCATCGATATCTCCGACAATGAGGAGTAGCTTGTATCATTAGCTCACTATAAGGACCCATGTTCAGTTTGCTAGCTACTGCGTTTCCTTAACAAATTCTAGTGGATTGTGCATCTACTTTTACCATTCAATCTTCTGCTATAGATTATATGTTCTATATGTCATGCAAATGTGGTGTTCAGTTAACTGTTTGGTTCAATTATGCAAATGTGATGTTGAATTCTTCAGGGTGCAATTTTCCAAGTTGTCAAGCATGCTTGGTTTGGTTAACTATCTGACCTTCTATTAGGAGTATGTTATATTGTGCAATGTGGTGCTCAGTTAACTTTGGTTCATTTGTTGTGGTGTTTAGTTAACTGGTTGGTTCAATTCTCGTCGTGGATTTGTCACGGCAGATGTCCTAGTGTGAGGATTTAGTCGTGAGGTCAGCGCATCTATGTGGTAGTTTAAGAGGGGTTGATCCGGATGAGAGACGCGAGGCAGATCAACACACAAGACAAGGATTCAGACAGCTTCGGGCCCCGGGAAACATCATCCGGTAATAGCCCTACATGCTGCTTGTGGCTAGGTCTCATTATGCTCATGAGGGAGTCGCCGCATAAGACGGCTCCCCTTTAGTTGTGTCTAGCCTTAGAGATTATTTTCTGTCCCTCTTGGGGTGCCCTGCCCCTCCTTATATATGTTGAAGGGGTGGGTTACATGACTAGTCCTAGTAGGATCAGGATTACTCTATTACAAGTGGAGTCCTAGTCTTGCTTCCTTTGTAGGAGAATATTCCTTATGTCTTTCCTCTTAAGTAGGCCCACCATAACATGAGCCGGCCTTCTGGGCCTTGGGCCTAGTCCTTTATCTGACCTGCCATCGAGGCCATCGGTGAGTCGTCAGGCTCATGAGTCGTCAGACTAGTAAGCCACCAATGAAACGCCAAGTTTGGCCGGGTCATATCACGGGGTATATCCCCGACATTTGCCCCCCCCTCTTTAATTTGGATTTATCCATGTTAAACTGATCCTGTAAACAAAACACAAGAACAAATTTAACAGGTTGTGCTCCGGGTTAAGTATTCTTGTAAGCCAGCACCTGAACATCCTTAAGTCTGTCATTTCCTTCTTCTAGAAAAACCGGGTCAATAGACTAGCTTCATATTCAATTTGCTTGTAGAAGAGATATTTAAATAAAGAATCCATTTGAGTCGGCCTTCAATGCTCCGACTTGACAAAAATATTGGTCTTCAAATATTCAATTGATATTCAGCTGGCTTTAAAATGTAGAACTTATCGAGCTATGATCTCCAAAATTGCCGAGTTATAAAAACTGATGATTCCGGGTCATGACTGTTATAGGCACCGGGTCATGATTGTTGCCAATGCCAGGTCACACAATTGATCTTCCTGGTTTGCTCAAAACTGAGAATTTTAAGATGTTCCTCCTTTATATGCATATCACTTGTAGCCCCAAGTCTTAAGAAGGGAGCGTAGTAACGTCTTAAGACTTGCTTCAATATAAATGTTGCAACCTTGAAGAAATCCAGGTTATTCATCTCAATCACTAGTCAAAACTGAATATTCCACATATGTAGCCCCCAAGTGCCGGGTTGTCATGCTTGCAACAACCTGGGACTTGTAATTGTCTTATTTTCATAAAAACTTTAACCAATGTAGCCCCCAAGGATCGGGTCATTATGCAATAATGAGCAGGGACTTTATATGTATGATCATGTATATTCGAGCAGCAATGTGTAGCCCCCAAGGGCCGGCTCATTACAATGTGATGAGTCGGGTCTTCAATAAGGTGATCAAAAAATGACTTTGCATTAGCCCCCAAGTGCCATGGTACATGCTGGCAGTGACATGGGACTTTCATACTTGATGTAATCTCAACTTGAATAATGTACCCCCAAGTGCCGGGTCATAGGCCTACGACTTGGGACTATTCCTTCCATTGTAGAATAAATTATATCCATTGATAAAATAATAGCCATTACGCTGAAGTGACTTTGAAAACCTCAATCATAATATTTGTTATTGATAACCATAATAAAAATCCAGCCATGTTGGCTATTAAATATTTGAATAATATAACCCGTTTTGTAAACCGGTTCCTACAATATAAACGAGTATATATATATATATGATGCATGCTATGATGACGCAATGATGATGCAATGTATGATGCAATATAATATGATGTATGTGTATGATGCAATGTATAATGATGTATGTGTATGATAACATAATACTTCAATGAAACTAGCTTGAGCCACTGGAGTATCCTCGCATTCTGTAGCCGACACTCACAGTACCCAATCAACATTTGAACCCAGATAAAGCCAGGTCTTGCTCAAAGACTTATCAGGAGTACACGGTGATGGAGTAGCTGCATGCAAACATGCAGGTTTAACCAAGTTTCAATGAAGGCAGCTTTAGCAGCCTGGATCCATCTTGACTATCTGTAAGCCGTGCTCTCACATGAAAAACCGGCGTTTTAACCTTAACGAGCTTAGATCTTGGTCGAATACACCGTAAAGACTGATCGTTAAGAGTTCGGCGGGTCAATCAGGATTACCTGATGGAGTTGAAGCAGTTGGTTACAGGTAGGATGACCTGGAAAGGTTATGTTCTCTTTGGTTGAATACGCCTATGTTTGAACAAACCTGGTCAGGAGGGTAGTAACGCTATGTTCTCTTTGGTCGAATACGCCTATGTTTGAACAGGAAGCCCCCAAGTGACATACGAACAATTTGTGCTCGTCAAGGACCTATGTTTGAGCTGTGCTATGCATCCAACTCTCTTTGGTCCCTGTAATTTTCCTGAGAACTAGAACTTGGGAGAGATGGATATTCTTCTTGAGCTGGAGATTTAAACCGGATTTAGAGCTCCAGAGCTTTGTGGGAGACAGATTTCCCTTGAGCTGGATTGTGAACCGAATATTAAGCGTTTGTAGGAGACATATTTCCCTTGAACCGGAACCTTCATTTTGAGCCGGAAACTTTCTGACGGCCCTTAAATTTTTATCTACATAGCAATAATCTCCGGGGCCGGGTTATTTTCCTTCCAACTATCCGAAGTTCTTGAATTTTGCTGAAACTGGCAAGACTTGCCGAGTTATATCATTGTAGCCCCCGAGTCTTAAGAATACTCGAGGAGTTGGCTTGAGATTCTCCATATTTGACCATAGCGTAAGATGTATATCATTGGCATTGATAACACGACGTGAATCCACAGAAGGTTGAGGTGACTGCGGCGGGTTATAAATGACCCCGTATGAGTCGTGTTGGCAACTTGGTCAATGGCTCATCCCAACTGGCTGTTTTGAGTTTAACCAAACTGTAGTGGCGGCGATTTGTGCGCCTACCCATTGGGTCATCCAGTATAGACAGCGGCTGACCACATATGATAATTTGCCTCCAGAACTGTTGGAATAGACCGGATCACAGGGCGGACAGTAAAGACGACCACATCATTATAGGCGACACAGATAGATGAGTCGGCCACGGTGTTGTAAGCTGGCGCAGGCAGGACAGTCGGCCGCGGGGGCGGACGGGTGAGTTATCTGTGGTGTTGTAAACCCGCGCAGATGGGTGAGCCGGCCGCGGTGTTGTTGTTGTAGACTGAGCCATAGATATGGCGGTTTGCACACACATTTGTTGAACAATGTGGCATGGTTGGATGCTGGCGCTTGATAATATTGGTGCGAGCTTTATATCCGTGATATAACGATCATTCTTGCAGTGAATAATTGCCCTGCATAAACAATATTGCAGACCAAGACAAAGATAAACTGTTATTTGACAAAAAAACAATATGTGCTAATAAAACAAACTTGGATAGATATCACCTGGTTTGTCCGCACAACGGATGATCCAGATATAGTGTCCGTGAATAGTCTCCAGTAGTTTCAATGGTGATTTATCCACTATCTCTTTTTATTGCAATGAGGTGTTCGTGGCAGCGGTCGCTAGGCGTTGTCACTCAAACAGGGGCGATTGAAAATATAATCAAGACCGCGGCGACTTGCGGCGAGGCCAACGATGGCGACTCACAACAGAGGTCAGGTGTTTCAATGAGTATCAGCAGAGGGACAGCTTGAAGACGACTCGCGGGCGACTCAACAGGCGGCTCAACAAGGGTGAGACGGCAGTTAAGGCGCGAGGCGCCAGGTAGCTCAATAGGGTGGCTCTCCAGCGGCGGTTCTCTGCGAGGCGGCAGTATGGAGAAGAAGTTGAGCGAGACTAGTCACGACTGCAGCGGAAGCAGAGGAAAACTGGGGCAGCGGCTTGAGGCCGGCCATAGATGCCCCAAGGTAAGGCCTTTATTCTGAAGTAGACGGCGGCCCAGAAGTGTGGCAGCTCCAAACGAAACCATGCGGGAGTAACTCAACGCGTGCGATTTCAGTATCCCTTTGCAATGCTTCTCCCTTGAGGGAAAGTTAAAACCAGCATTAGCACTTTTTCTGTCATACAGAAGCAGTATTTGTTGTTCCTTCGACTGTTTTGATTGATGGCACCAAGCATTAAATGATAGCAGGATTTGGCATCTCTCCGTGTTCCACTCCTTTCGTTACTCTTTTCTTCTCAGTTTCTCCATGGTACAAGGCCGTCAATTGTTGGTGATCCTCTCAATCTTGTAGTGAAGGAACGTACCATCCCATGGAACTGGCGAACTCACTTTAAGCTTCAACTGCATTTTCAAGTTACAATGAGCAGCATTGCTTTTCCAGTATTCTAGTGTCTTTTTCCTGATAAGTCAATCAACTGCCGCTAAGTAATGCTGCATCTTTCTCATTAACAAGCAACTCACAGGCATAAGTGGCCGGCGGCTGAGCAGGCGAACAATGGGCTGAGACCTGACATGGAAACAACCACGGCGGCTCGGCGCGCGGCGGCGGAGGCGATCCGCGACGAGGCGGAACGAGTGGCTTGAGACAAGCGCAACCCAGCATGGCAACTCACGCAGAAGCAAAAAGGGACGTCAACTGCAAGCGACTCATCCGATAGTAGTGGAAAACAAAGACGGAGATGGTGCAGTCGCGGGCGGCTCGGGGCGGTGACTAAGGCGGGCACAGCCGCATAGGTGCATGGACGCATGGCTTGCTCGAAGAAACGGTGGAGATGGCTGTGACGTCGGGTCGGCTCGAGGCACGGTGGCACGGCGGCTCTCCATATGGGTGAGATGTCCGCTGAGGCACGAGGCACGCGAGGGCAAAGGCATCGGAGAATCGGGGTGGCTCAGCGCGCTGGAGGCGAAAGCGCCCGGCGGCTTAGATTGGAGACTGAGGCGGCCGGTGACTTGAGGTGGGTGCGGCCAAAGCGGTGATTGGAGCGCGAGGTCTGGAGGTGTCGGAGGCGATCCACGACGAGGCGGACTGAGGCTGCCGGAGATTCGAAGCCGTACCCGTGGCCACAGGTTGCCGGTGGTGGCGGAGGCCGAGGCGAACCACCAGCCGGACGCAAGGCAAGGTCGACAACGGGCTGGGTCAACGGAAGAGTCCGAGTCCGAGGGTAATTTTTTCCCAGGTTGTGGCATTTTTTTCTTTCCTGGTATTTGCATCGTGTACTAACCACCATAATCCATCTGAGGCCACGAAAAATCCAAACAATACTTTGTCTCAGTCTCGACAGATCGCCATGATCTTTTCGGCGGCAGTAAAAAATGCAACCCTAAAATTCATCTCAAATTTCATACGTCGTTCCGGCTGTTCGTCGGTGATGATGTTTTCTGCACCGGCTCTTTTTCATCCAACACATCGCGAGCTTCTTGATCTCTGAAGAAGTCCCTCCAAGAACTCAACACCACCGTGCATAGCCCCACGGTGGGCACCAACTGTCGTGGATTTGTCACGGCAGATGTCCTAATGTGAGGACTTAGTCATGAGGTCAGTGCATCTATGTGGTAGCTTGAGAGGGGTTGATCAGGATGAGAGACGCGAGGCGGATCAACACACAAGACAAGGATTTAGACAGCTTCGGGCCCCGGGAAACATCATCCGGTAATAGCCCTACATGCTGTTTGTGGCTAGGTCTCATTATGCTCATGAGGGAGTCACCGCATAAGCCGGCTCCCCTTTAGTTGTGTCTATCCTTAGCGATTATTTTTGCCCTTCTTGGTGTGCCCTGCCCCTCCTTATATATGTTGAAGGGGTGGTTTACATGACTAGTCCTAGTAGGATTAGGATTACTCTATTACAAGTGGAGTCCTAGTCTTGCTTCCTTTGTAGGAGAATATTCCTTATGCCTTTCCTCTTAAGTCGGCCCACCATAACATGAGCCGGCCTTCTGGGCCTTGGGCCTAGTCCTTTATCTGACCCGCCGTCGAGGCCATCAGTGAGTCGCCAGGCTCGTGAGTCGTCAGACTAGTAAGCCGCCAGACCTGTGAGTCCCCAATCCTCTGGATGGTTACCAATGAAACGCCAAGTCCGGCCGGGTCATATATCCAGCCGGGTCATATCACGGGGTATATCCCCGACAATTCTGCAATGTGATGTTCAATTGTTGCGGGTGCATTCTGTTATTGTATACCATGTGAGAAATAAAACGAATTTGGCTGTACTAAATACATGAGAAAAAAATACAATTGCTATATTTCCAAGTTCTTAAGCATGCTTGGTTTGGTTAACTGTCTGATCTTTTATTAGGAATATGTTATATTGTGCAATGTAGTGCTAAGTTAACGTTTGGTTCATTTGTTGTGGTGTTTAGTTAACTGCTTGGTTCAATTCTGCAATGCGACGTTCAATTGTTGTGGCTGCATTCTGTTATTGTATACCATGTGAGAAATAAATCGAATTTGGTTGTACTAAATACATGAGAAACAAATACAATTGCTATATTTCCAAGTTGTTAAGCATGCTTGGTTTGGTTAACCGTCTGATCTTCTATTAGGAGTATGTTATATTGTGCAATGTGGTGCCGAGTTAACGTTTGGTTCATTTGTTGTGGTGTTTAGTTAACTGCTTAGTTCAATTATGCAATGCGATGTTCAATTGGTGTGGCTGCATTCTGTTATTGTATACCATGTGAGGAATAAATCGAATTTGGCTGCACTTAATGCATGAGAAACATATACAAGTGCTATATTTCCTAGTTCTTAATCATGCTCGGTTTGGATAAATGGGTTTTCCATGTGGCTTGAATTAATCTAATGAATCTGTAATGTGCTTAATTATTTATCATCAACATATTTTATTCATAGCATGCGAACCCTTACTTAACCTGATGACTACCTTATATGTGTTGCAGGGAAAGAATGGGAAGCACTGAAGTTTACAAGATGTTACTAACTGTTATAGCTTGCCTTTTTTATTTCTTTGCCCCATTTCCAATATAGATAAGATATTTATGCACATCCTTGTTTTCAGGCCTTTCCAAAGCAGTTCACTAGTGATTACCTCTCAAACCACCTCTGTGGTCAGGAGGTGAGGAAAGTTTTCATACAACACCCACGGTTCAATATTGAAGTGTTCCTGAAGAGGTCGAAGGATGGACGGTCAATCATCCACAGGCACTGGCCTAAAGTTGCAAAGATCTTTAACATGAATGAAGGCTCAATATTCGCCTTCCGCTTCAGCAGTTTTCCAGATGAGATGCAACTGTCTATGTACCGTCTATGATGCTAATTTCAAAAGGTTCTAGATGTTGCATGTGAAACTTGGTGCTGGTGCAGTTGTGTAATGGGGTAGCTGAGTGCTGAAGCTATATCATATTGTACTCGGATGTATTTCAATTATGAAATCCTGCTTCCTTAATATGGAAATGAAATATATTATGTGCTTAATATGAATGTCAATTAGATTAGTAAATGGATTATTAATAGTAGGGAAATTATCCTGCTAATTGGGTTTTCCTATTGCAAACGGTTATTGAGAAAACACCATGGGCAATGACCTCAGGCAACGCACACAGTTTCTAGGAATAAACCATGTTGGATCAATGAACAATCACACAGGACATTCTCTTGAAAACTATTTGCGTTACGCCACCTTGCGCAAATATTTTCCCTAGAGTGACTGTGTGGGATGTATATACGAACGAAAACATTTAGCGGGGACTGACTGTGTGGGATGTACTTACGACCGAAAATGATTTCGCCTATATAATTGTATTTTTAGCACTACTATACGTATAACCATATTTGGTCACTCATCGGTCGCACACGACCTCATTTTGCCGAGCGTGTGTGCCTGGAGGGCATATCCCCGACGGTTTATGGGTCGTGTGGGAAGGACCCCCCTATCGCAGTCAGTCACTAGGTGACGGTTCCGAACGCCGTCGCGGAAAGGGGTTAAAACCCGTTTGTATAGCACCTCGCTGTACCAGTGCTAGTTTTAAAAATAGGTTATTGCGGCAACTAGCAAACTACGGAAAAAGAACTGCACTAACTACAAGCAAACAAAGAAAAAAGACAAGGAAATAAATAAGCAAGCAACTTACGCTAGGCTATCACGACTATTACACATATTACATCCACTGGGCATCAAAGTTCGCCACCAGTGCAAATATAGGGAACAAAGCAGCATATCACATACACCGGTTGTCAAAGTTGGCGAGCAGTGCAAATAAATGCCGCAGCAAAATAAGTCCAGAACTGAAACCACTTCAGAAGAGCTCAAGAAATAATATCCTGGGTACCCATAATGCTGGCAAGATGCTTAGCAAGCTTATTAACTTTCTCTTGTTTGGAGCTTAAATCCTCCAGCGCTTGCTGTTGCACAAGAAAGTATGCATCTGAATTCTGCAGGGACTTCCTCAGTCCTTCGGCTTCTTGCCGCAACACAGCTGACTGATGCCTTTCAGCTTGTAGCTGAGACTGAAGAAGCCGAAGTGATTCAGGCAGCTAGTTCGAAGAGCTTGTGCCAGCGGTATTGGCCAGTAACTCGAACACTACATTACCGCAGGACTATGGGGTTTTCTCACTTTCTGTAAGATCGTTTTTATCACCTTTCTTGGAGACCAACAGGGTTATCTCACTATCTTGAACCTTATCTGCATTTCTTTCTCTACCATTGCATAGTGCGGTGCTCTTCTACAGTATTCTGTTCGCATACTACAAGAGAAACAAGCAGACACATCACAGGTTTAGCATGTAGTATACGAAAGTCATTTTGGTAAATCGGTTCAGTAGTAAGGTGGACAGGATAACAAGATGAAACAAACATATATCTATGTACTATGTTCACTGTATTGTCCATATCATTCTAGTTTATGTTGCCAAATCAAGATAGAGATGCAGTTCAACTCATATATTTTTAAGACACAGCAGCATAGACAGAATATAAGTGTGAGAAACTACATAGCATTGGCAACACTTGTAATGTGCATCACATGAGAACATAATTGTTTATACAACTGAAACTAAAATCAACATAGACCAAGAAGTTAGAACAACAATCGAGTTAAAGAAATAGGTTTAAAACATACCTGTTGCGCCATTGGAGTTTCAATTGGATCCTTCAAATTCGAAAGTAGTTGGTATGAGTAAATAATGTGATGAAACAACAAAGGAGTATGGACCATAGCTACGGAATCTGATCTGCTCTTCTGCTTTAAACATGGAGTTTGGGTTCGGTGTGGTGGTCTTCGTGCTTTGGGCACTGCAATCACTTTACAAACTGCTCGTGTGGGGGTACTGTTATGGACATGGTGCTTTGTCAACTAGAAGTGGGTTACTATCCACTTGGGGTTAGATGGGTTGTAGTAGCTGGTTCTCTACCCAACGGTGTAAGTGTGCAATCTGGAAGAGTCTCGATTATGTGTGGCAGGGCTAGTTTGTGGGCCAATACAACCATGGTTCTATCTGCATCAACGGGTAGCACTGTCTTTTGTGAAGAACTTGTTTTTTGCTCCCTTAGATACTGCCATCACCCCCTCCAATTCAAATGGCTAATAAAGAAGAAAAGAAATTGAACATACAAACATTGTATGATAGACAAATGTGGTAATTCACATATATGTTGTCTAACCAAACAAGACATCATGACACAATTTCACATATATGATGCCTAACGAAACAGGATAGCATGACACAGTTTTAGATATATGATGGATAACTTAACAGGATATAATGGCATAATTCAACATATGATGAGTATCTAAACAAGATGACATGACAAAACTATATGATGTCTTTATAAAATAGGTTGGGGTGAAATAATTCACATACATGTTGTCTACGTATACAGGATGGAATGATATAATTGACATAATTGATTCATATACTAAGCAGCTGGCACTCGCATGTATGATCTCTAAACTGAGCAGATGGAATTCAATATTGTGCATATGATTTCTAAACTAAGCAATGCAAGACACCATATGCATGATATGAGAAATATAAACATTGCAACTTAGAGCATACACCTCAGGTGGGATATAGGACTGGTCATCTTTCTCTGAATCCTCCTCTGAGGAGCTCCCTGTAACCATTGAGATATATGCTTCAATAGGTACCATTGCCTGCTCTGAATACCTTGTTTTCACTCCTGATTTTTCCATAACCAGCTCAAATGTATGATACACATGAAGAGTAGTTCAATATACACAGATTGTCGACAAATGGAATACGTAATGAAAAAAAGATGGCATGAGATAATTCACATATATGATTCCTGGCTACATGGCGCTGCATAATTCACATATATGATAACTGGCTGAAAAACATGGCATTGCGTAATTCACATATCTGATATAGAAAGCAAACAGGAGGCATTCACACAAAGCATGTCTAATCTAAGCAGATAGAATGGCAATGCAGGACACCATATGCATGATATGAGTAATAAAACCCTGCCAAGTTAGAGCATGCACCTCGGGGGGAAATAGGACTGGTCATTTGTCTCTGAATCCTCCTCTCAGGAGTTATCTATAACCAGCAAGAAATCTGCATCGACAGGTAGCACTGATTGCTCAGAAGACCTTGTTTTCACTCCAGATTTTCGCATGACCAACTCAAATGGCTTATGCACAGGAAGAGTAGTTGAATGTATAAACATTGTTGACAAATGGAATACATTATGAAAAAAATATGGCACGATACAATTCACATATACGATGACTGGCTAAACAGAATGGCATTGCATGATTCACGTATATGATGCCTGGCTAAAGAAGATGGCATTGCATAATTCCCATATACTCCCTTTGTTCCTAAATTTGTATTTTTAGAGATTTTGAATGGACTACCACATAAAGATGTAGATAGACATATTTTAGAGTGTAGATTCACTCATTTTGCTCCGTATGTAGTCACTTGTTGAAATCTCTAAAAAGACAAATATTTAGGAACAATGGGAGTATGTTATAGAAACCAAACAGGTGGCATTAACACAATGCAAATCTAAACTAAGCTGATGACAAATAAGATGTATAATGTAAGCAATGCGAGGCGCCATATGCATGATATGACCAACATCAACATGCTAGGTTAGAGCAAACACCTCAGGTGGTAAATAGGAGTGGTCGGCTCCCTCTAAATCCCCATCTGAACAGTTATCTTCCTCTGGAATACAATCTGGATTGGCGGGAGGGGGTCCCCACTTTGCCCACCATGGAGCAGCGTCTGCATGACATTATATTCCCACGTAACGGTCTTCTCTTTTTCTCTACATGTTCAGTACAATTGTGTACAATAACTGACATGCATAATAAAGAAATAGTTAGATTTTTTAAGGCCTAAGGGGTGCATGCAGAAATCAAGACTGATGGTAGCAAACGAGTGGATAGATCCAAAACTAATGATAGCAGGTAGATTATAGCTCCAGTTTAAAAAGATAGACAATGGATCAGCTACTGTTTGTTGCCCACCAAACATGAAGCACATAGAAGACCCTAGATGAACTAGATAGTAGAAAAATACTATTCGTTGATGCCTCGATATGTGCCCCACGGGCATTTTAAAACTCAAGTTTGAACGATAAAGTAGCGGGTAATAATAACCGATGTATAACGTAAGCAAACATGAAAGAGTGCGACCTCTCTTCCGGAACTGTGTAGTCCTCAGGTTCATCTGCTCAGTCGATGATGGTAATGCAGTTGGCGTGGCTGTCAGCAACGGGGAAGATGATTTGAGGCGGCGAAAGAAAGTCTGCAGGGGGAATCTCTGCTGCAGTGAACGCTTCTCTCGATGGAGCACCTCAGGTGGGTGGATGACGGCACGACAGGAGCAGGACATAACACACAGAGTTTTCGTTGACGCTTATCTGAAAATGAAGTAAATCTGTCAGGGCTCCTTAGAATCGGAGGACTCTATAAACGTAGGGACTGGAAAAACACAGGAATATGATAGGAATGCATGTGCAAAACAAAGCATTTGGAAACATAGGATTTCTGTCAACCTGGGTGTTTGGTTCACATGAATTGGAAGAACACATGAATGAAGAAACATGGTCAAATTAAAGTCAAACCACGTGAAAATGAAAAAAAAATAAGAATCTTAATATGCCAGTAATGCAATTAGTCCTGTTCTTCATGCATATTAATTTGAAAAGGACATCCAAGTGGGTATTAAAATTCCTATGTTTTTTCTTTGAAAGAGACACCAAAGGAAAAAATCCTCCAGTTTTGCTTGCTCCACTCCTTCTAACCAAATGCACGAATGGTAGTACCATAGTAGTTCCATAGCAAAGGATCCCTGAGGGATCGATATGAATGCAGAGTAACAAAGTGATGCAACGAGTGTACAACCTCTTTAGCATAGCCTTGTCGACCTCAGCATCGTTGGGTTGGACGTGGAGGATGGTGATGCTGGTGTGACTGTCGGAGGCAGGGAAGAAGATTTGAGGCCTCTGGAAATGGCACCGAGGGTACCGCTCCACTGTGATGGACGGTTCCATCGTTGGAGCAGCTCTGGTGAGGTGTACGACGGCGAGGCTGAAGCAGGACAAGACATACAATGATAATCTGAAGTGGGACTCTAATATCATCTGCAATAGATGATGTAAAATACGTCTCCAAAAAGTGCTAGATGTAAAACACAGCAGCCGCGCCACGACCGCTCCAACAGATGCTATAAATACTGTTCACCCTGAACTTAACTGAAGAAACTGAACTTTATAGTCCAAACTAAATTTTACTGTCGAAACTGATTGAACTAGTAGTAGATCATTGCAATAGATGTTTAGGGCGTTCGAGCACTGGTAGCAGAGAAGCCGTGATCTAAATCAGCAGACGCTCGAGCAGGGAACGCACTAGTAGAGAGCAAGTCGTGCAGCAGCACCGTGAGCGAGTGCTAAAGCAGCAACTCCTGTAGCTTCCAGAGGTCGTGCAGCACCACCAGCAGCAGCGCGAGCGAGAGCAAGAGCAGAGCAGCAGCACGAACAAGAGCAAGAGTGAAGCAACAACGCAACCGACAGCAATAGCAGAGCAGAGAAGCAGCACGAACGAACGCAAGAGCAGCGCAGCAGTGCGACCAACAACAAGAATAGAGCCGCAGCGCGAGCGAGAGCTGGAGCAGCAGCAGCAACGCGAGCGAGAGACGGAGTAGCTACAGCTAGTGCCGGTGTGGCAGTTTCCGCCGAGGAAGCAACGACATGGGGGAGAGACACCGTGGATGAAGTGGCCGGCGACAGCGCCGTTTATGGAGACCCGCCATGGCTGCTCGGTATCGAGCACCGATAGCCCCGTGAGATCGAATAAAAGATAAAATGCAGCGGTGAGTGCAGAAACTCCTTGGTGGTGCCGAGTTGGCCTCAGCTTCATCGGAGGAATTGGTGAGGGTGATGTGGTGCCAGTGGGGCAGGTCAAGACAACATTGTGGGCATGGAGGTGGCGCAATGGACAAGGCAAATGTTGGGGCAGCTCCTTGGAGGTGGAGGATGGGGCGGCTCATCCGGCGGGACGATGAGATCGACGACGGATCCTCATCCGGTACCGTGGATGAGGGACGGCGAGCTGTTGTGGTGGAAGATGTCGTTGGGGAAGAGTCTCCGGTTGGGCGGCGGTCGGGAGGCCGACGAAGGAGCATGGGGTTTCGCGGGTTTTGATGGCCTCGGTGCACGAATGGGGGGACGAAGTGGAAGGTAGGGGGAGCCATGGCATAGGGACGCACTTGTCCAAAATGTAGGGTAAGTTACCAGCGTACCCCCACCGGTTCTGACCACGCGATGTCAAGCCAACATTTCCGACTGAGGGGTAGAAGGGGGATTTTGCGTGTCTGGGCTGCGGGACCGATTTCAGATGAGGAGGGCGTCTTCGCGCGCATCAAAATTTCGGGATAAGAAGGCATGGCGCGGGTTGAAGAGGCGGGAGTTTCAAAGCAGATGAGACAAAAGATACTCAAGCTTGAAAATTTCAGGATAACAAGGCGCGGATTCCATGTTTGGTAGAACAAACTTAACGTGTACAAAAAAAAATTCATACAAGACACAAGAGAGTCATGTCCCCTTTTACTATATTTGTATAAATTCCATTGAAAAAACTACAATAAAAATGTACACAAAATATCGGGAGAACAAGATTACCCTATATAGTACCAAATCGATTCACACTTTCCTCAACAACAATAAAAAACAAATCAATTCCCACGAAAAAAGAGTCATGTCCCTTTTTATATGATTAGAAATGCTAGGATCTCGTATTTCAATTTTTGAATCCATGTTATGTTGAATTCGAATATATTGTTAGGTGACCTTGCGGTTTATAATGGATGTAGTCCTACATTTTGATTGTCCATCATATATGAACATTTTACTCCACCCTATGAACATATATATTGTCGTCTACCATATGGACTAAATTTGAATAAATTTTCCTTATTTGAATACAATTGTTGTCAAGTTATACCATGATTTAAATATTATCTTGATAAGAAAAGTCATGCATATAGCAGTAATCATATTTCACTATGAACTACATGTACCATATGATCTCCAATTCAAATATTTGTATCCATTTTATGTTGAATTCAAATTAGAGTACATTGGTCTAGGTAGCGAGATGTTCGGGATAATCTAAACCCTGTTTTCATATGTATAATTTTTGGATGAATTGGGACAAGTTTTGGTATAAGCTTCTTGCAAAACCGGAGATTCTCTCAACAAGCCTCGTGGTTCTAAGAGGGGACGTGTCACCTTTGTGTGCAAAACGATATACGCTGCCTCCCCCCTGATTTTCTTTACAGAGGCAACATAGAACTATATGAGTGCCCTATTAAATTTTGGAATTATTCCAGGTTCGCTTGGCCTTTTTTATTCATTAATTGAGTTTCTGGACATTTAATGTTCATAATTCAAATTTGAACTGCAAGCAGATGCTCCGGTGCACCAAAGTTGGTTGAAAAATCACATGTGTGTCCTTGGGTGTATTTCTAGATCCCATGCAAGAAATGGGAATGAAATTCAAACATCTGGGCGTCGTGACTCGGCCGAGAACATTGAGAAACTTGGTTTTTAAATTCCTGTAAATCCAAAACACACATGGAAATCATGAAAATTGGCATGGTGTCATGCCATGGCACTAACATGCTGTGGTAAAAAATTGGGCCGAATTGGAACAAGTTTTGGTATAAGCTTCTTGCAGTCCGTAGCTTTTCTCAAGAAGGCTCGCGGTTCTTGGAGGGAACGTGTCACCTTTGAGTGTGAAACGATATACACTGCCCCCCTTGAGTTTCTTTATAGAGGTAACATAGAACTACATGAGTGCCCTGTTAAATTTTGGAATTATTCCTGGTTCGTTTGGCCTTTTTATACATTAATTGAGTTTAAGGTCATTTAAAGTGCATAATTCAAATTTGAACTACAAGCACATGCTCCCGTGCACCAAAGCTGGTTGAAAAATCACATGTGTGTCCTCGGGTGAATTTCTAGGTCCCAAATGGGAATGAAATTTAAACATCTGGGCACCGTGGCTCGGCCGAGAACATTTAGAAACTTGGTTTTAAAATTCTTGTAAATCCAAAACATGCCTTAAAATCATGAAACTTGGCATGGTGCCATGTCATGGTACTACCATACCGTGGTAAAAAAATTGGCCGAATAGGAACATGTTTTGCTATAAGCTTCTTGCAAACCGGAGCTTCTCTCAAGAAGCCTCGTGGTTCTGAGAGGGAATGTGTCACCTTTGTGTGCATAATTCAAATTTGAAATACAAGCACATGCTCCAGTGCACCAAAATTGGTTGAAAAATCACATGTGTGTCATCAGGTAAATTTCCAGGTCCCATGCAAGAAATGGGAATGAAATTCAAACATCTGGGCGTTGTGGCTCAGCCAGAAACATTGAGAAACTTGGTTTTTTAATTCCTGTAAATCCAAAACACGCATGAAAATCATGAAACTTGGCTTGGTGTCATGACATGGCACCAACAAGGCGCACACATTAACAATCAACAAAGTCATTTTGGAACAAGTGATGTCACGTTACAATCAGAAACACAAGTATTATTGAAACCATGGGTGTCCTACTTACCATTTACATGCCGCCACGTGTCCCCTTTTTTTATTAGCTAGGAGGTGCCGTGCATGGTAACTATTTGAGTACGGGAGGCATGCGAACAGACCCATGCTTGTGCTTATCAGGAGGAGAGCCCTTTGACCTCCATCTACCGCCCACACCTCTCTTCCAAGGTCTCCATTAATGGCGCCCCAGCCTCTGTTTAATGGTGTGGCTATGTCTCACTCGACTGAGATTTAAGAGGGAAAAAAACAAAAATCTGAAAATAAATTTTTACACAGATCTTGATGTAAGATCCGACGGACCTATATAGCATCTACTGCGACTTATAGCAAGACTGATGAATATATAAGGACGACTGTCGGAGTAAACGACCATGGGTAGCCTCATCTGCTCCCCACAATGATTCAAGACATCTGAGCCGGCCACGCCCCTCAAATCCCAAGGACAAAGTATTGCCTTCTCGAGGCTGGCTGGTAGAGTTGGCCGGCTGCCGAAGGGCGGAGCTCTTCAGAAGAAAGCCATGAGATGAGCCGACTCTTGGCAGGCGGCCTCCAGAGAGTCCGGCTCCTAGCAGGTGGCCTCTCATGCCCTCAAAGTTTACACCACATTAAGGCGACAAGACGGGTGTGGCTACAGTACCGTCTTCCACCCCGAATCTAGGGCGGAGCGTGGCCACAGTGCATCGTACCGTACGGACTTCCCCGTCCAGTGCGGCACTGTTGCCACGCGGCCCATGACATCACCCATAGCAGAGAGGGCCATACCCCCACTACGGGCTGTCGGTACGGCCCGCTGGCGGCGAGCCCTACCTGACCGTAAGAAGCTGGAAGGCGGCCAACTTCGACCAGCCGACGCAAGGGGAGGCTGACTCCCAGCAGGCGGCCCTCCCCCTCCCTCAGAATCTGTGCGTCATTAACCATAAGAGATGGGGAATGGCTACAGGGAACGCCCGCCAGGCAGCGACACTATAGCCACGCCTTCCCCAACAAAGCACACATCATCAGTGGCATCGCCATAGTGTTAAGCTGCCGACAGGACCTGCAAGTGGCGGGCGAAGCCTGTCAGCGAAGTAGAAGATAGCCGGCGGGACCCACCAGGCGGCGGGCCCTAGCGGCCGACGGAGAAGCCGACGACTATAGACATTGACAGCCGGGTCCTACACCCGGCTAGATTACCGATGTACCCCTGGGGGGTAGGACTATATAAACCCCCAGGGCACCCATGCAAAGGGTCCAGACTTTAGTCATCACACACACCCATAGAGAGAGGAAGCTAGGGCTAGCCTTGTTGTTTCTTCCCCCTCTAGAGAAACAGCTCAAGGAGCAAGCTTGTAGCCACCATTGTTGCTTGAGTGATCATGCGGAGACCCCGCAGTGCAGGACTGGGGGTGTTATCTCCTAGGAGAGCCCCGAACCTGGGTAAAGTTCACTAGTGTGCGTGTCTGCGCCTCATCTCGTTTCCTGGCACCGGCGACGTCTTACTATCCCCCACTATCGGTGTTAAAATAGGCGGATCTCGGGTAGGGGGTCCCGAACTGTGTGTCTAGGCGGATGGTAACAGGAGACCGGGGACACGATGTTTTTACCCAGGTTCAGGCCCTCTCGATGGAGGTAAAACCCTACGTCCTGCTTGATTAATATTGATGATATGGGTAGTACAAAGAGGACATCTACCACGAGATCAGAGAGCTAAACCCTAGAAGCTAGCCTATGGTATGATTGTTGTTCGTCCTACGGACTAAAACCCTCCGGTTTATATAGACACCGGAGAGGGCTAGGGTTACACAGAGTCGGTTACAATGGTAGGAGATCTACATATCCGTATCGCCAAGCTTGCCTTCCACGCCAAGGAAAGTCCCTTCCGGACACGGGACGAAGTCTTCAATCTTGTATCTTCATAGTCCAGGAGTCCGGCCGAAGGTATAGTCCGGCTATCCGGACACCCCCTAATCTAGGACTCCCTCAGTAGCCCCTGAACCAGGCTTCAATGACGACAAGTCTGGTGCGCAGATTGTCTTCGGCATTGCAAGGCGGGTTCCTCCTCCAAGTACTTCATAGAAGATTTTGAAACGCAAAGGTAGTGTCCGGCTCTGCAAAAGAAGTTTCCACATATTTACCAATAGAAAGAATAATATTTACACAAATCGAATCTGCTGAGTATTCCGTAGCGTGACATCACACCACGGCCAAGTCTTTATTCGAATCATTTTACTGTCCCACCTCGGCGCGTTTAGCGAGGCGGTTTCCTTGGCACATCTTGTCAAAGCAGAGATCATGTCCCCTTATTCCGGGATTCTCATCAATACAGGGCGTGGGTCCCAACCGTGCCATTGATTACGGCGCTTGGGAGATAAGCAAGTTTTACTCAGGCTGGTGGGGACGCATAGTCGCGTCCACCCATATAAGGGGATAAGGATCCACCTTTTCATCCACGCCTTCTTCCTCCTTTGCCTATCCATTTCTGCGCACTCGAGCTCCAGCGCTCAAGTCCGCACACCCCACCTCAACCTTCTCCAGCCATGTCCGGAGCGGGAGGCAAGTGGATGGTCTCCTCCGTCACGGAGGGACACATAAAAAAACTAAGGAAGGCCGGATACTTGTCTAACGACATTGCGCACCGGCTTCCCGAAGAGGGGCAGCTCATCCCCACCCCCGGGCCCCATGAGAGGGTGGTGTTCCTCCCCCATTTCCTCCGCGGACTGGGTTTCCCTCTCCACCCATTTGTCTGGGGGCTCACGTTCTACTATGGCCTGGATTTCCACAATCTGGCCCCGAACTTTGTCCTCAATATCTCGGCGTTTATCGTCGTGTGCGAGGCTTTCTTTTGCATCCGCCCCCATTTCGGCCTATGGCTCAAGACTTTCAATGTCAAGCCGAAGGTGGTGCGCGGCACCCAGCCGGAGTGCGGAGGCGCCATGGTGGGCAAGATGCCCAACGTCCTATGGCTCGAGGGCTCCTTCGTGGAGTCCCTAAAGGGGTGGCAATCGGGGTGGTTTGACATCACCGAGCCGTGCGACCCGGAATGGGTCGCAGCCCCCGAGTTTCGATCCGGACCCCCTACGCGGCTCACCTTCCTGGAAAGAGACGGGCCTGTCATGGGGTAAAAAAGGAGAGCTGACCGGACTCCAAACATGCGTCCAAACCCTGGTGGACAAGAAGCTCAAACTTGTCAACGTAGTCCAGGTTATGCTCATCCGCCGGATCCTCCCGTGTCAACAACGGGCTTTCAACCTGTGGGAGTTCGACCCGGCGGCACACCGAACTCTGAGCAGGCTCTTCGACACGACGTACGAAGATGCCTGGAAGGTGCTTTTCAAGGGCGCCGAGGCCCCCGCATCCGCTACCGAGGATCGCGGATTCAGCACGCAGCGTCACGCTCGTGCGGTAAGCTATTTTTACCTTTTACAGGGTATTAGTTTTTCATAGTTTGACTCCATGCGGGATCTAAGCTCCCTTACCTTTGACAGGATTGGCAGGAGACGTCCGGACAGATCAACTGTCCGGCTCCTTTGCCCGAAGGCCCAGCGGACGCTCGCTTGGCGAAGCTGCTGGTTCCGGCACCCTATGTGGTGCCGGAGAAGAAGGCCAAGAAGAAGGCCACGGGGACTCGAAAGAGTGCCCGGCGCCTGGAGGTGTCGGATTCATCATCCGACGACTCCAAGGCACTCCTCCCGTGAAGACGAGGAGGAGGAAGAAGAGACCTCTCCCCCTCCAGCGGGGGAGGGAAGAAAAGGAAGGCCGCCCCAACTGGGGAGGCCGAAGGGTCCAAGAAGGGGAAGACCCTTCCTCCGGACTACTCCACCAACGCCGACGACGGCGAAGAGGAGTGGCCGCACAGGGCCAAGCCCCTGGCGAGATCGTAAGTATTCGGACACCAGAGCAATTCATAGTGTTCCTTTCTTGCACAGCTCCTCCTTACGCCGAATATGACTATGCAGTCCGCCCAAGGCCGGGCTCGACGAGTCGTCGAGCGGCTCCCTGGATTCGTCGGACGTGAATTCACTTCCGCCCGCTACCTCCCCCCACCCTACGGACGACGCCGAGGTGCTGTCCCAACAGGTTCCAAGCCAGGAGGAGGTGGTCCTGGAGGCGCCGCAAGGCGACCTCCCGGACTCCAGGCGCAAAGGGGATAAAACCCCCAAGGGCTCCGAGTCCAGCCTTGAAGCCGGACACCGCGCCGGAACCTTCAACGGTTCCGGACTCCGGTAGGCAGCCTCCTTCCAAGAGGAGCAAGCCTACCGAGCCGGTGACCTCCGTCCAACCGGAGGCACCGGACAATTTGCTGGGAGGTGCTTAACGGCGCCTCCATCAACGAGGAGCACCGCACTATTATGAGTGCGGTGATCAGAAGGTTCAGTCCGCCAAGAGCGGACTGACTGAAGCCTGTGCCAGCCTTCTAACAGTAGCCCCTGATGCTCTGTTCGGCGTTCGGAAAGAAAAGCCGAATAGAGGATCTAATAACATTCGCAGGAGTCTAACATAATCAAGTCAATATGCGTATGCAGGCTTCGCTGCTGGCCTCCGCCGCACTGACTGCGGAGGTGGATACGCTGAAGCAAAACCTCGCGCGGTCCGAGAACGAGCTCGGCCATGCCAAGAGGCAACTCGAGGAGAAGGAAGGTAAGTAATACCTTGCGCAAGTATATAGAGAAGATGTGGTTGCAAAAAATGACAGGATCAACGTGCTATTATAGGGGCCACGACCGAGGTGGCAACCCTTAAGAAAGCGCTGTCCGAGGCCGAAAACAGAGCGGCGCGAGCGCACAGAGAGAGGGAAGCAGGAGGCGCGGGTGGAGGAGGTGCAGAAAGAGCTCCAGGCTCTCGTGAAAAAACACGAGAGTTTGGAGCTTGACTCAAAGACGCAAGCGTCCGAGCTTGCGGCAGCCCTCGAAAGCGCGAAGTCTGCCAAGGCCGAAGCCCAGAAAGCCCTCCAAGAAATTGAAGCGATGAAGAAGATAGCGGCGGGTAAGGCATTCATTATGCAAAGCAAGCACGTGAAAGTGAATTACTTGTTACTTACCCGAGTCCGGAGCTCTCCAGGAGCATTCGCAGATTTGCCCCGTAGTGCGTCTGATGCCGCCGCCTACTACCGATCCGAGGAGGGGAGCTCGACGGAGAAGGTGTTCTGGTCTCAGTATGCTGAGGCCGGACACCTGGTGCCTTTGAGCGACCAGCTGAAGCAAATGGTCGAGCTCCACAAGGTGGCCGAACAGGCCATAAAGGGCCTCATAGTTCGGCTTTGGCCTGGAGAGGCTCTGCCTGGGAGCTACTTCGGGCTGGTGAGGCGGCTGGTGGATGCCTGTCCACGGCTTGAAGTAATCAAGCGCTCCGTCTGCATCGAAGGTGCCCGTAGGGCGCTTGCCCGTGCTAAAGTGCACTGGGGCAAGATGGATGCGGAGAAGCTGGTGAAGGACGGGCCGCCGCCGGGCAAGGAGCATCGCATCCCGGAAGCGTATTATGAGGGCGTCCTGAAGGGTGCCCGCCTTATAGCGGATGAATGCTCCAAAGATGTAATTTTGAGTAAACTCGCATTTGTGATCCTGTACGCTCAAAACTTATTCATATGCACTAAGCAACGCTGTTGAATTTAAAATATTACCTTCTATGCGGCCGTTTATCAAATTTGAGAGATGGCGAGTCGTCGGCTTCTGCCCCCATGCCGCGAGTGCTGGGGTATTCGGGATAAACATGAGCGCTCTTTTCCCATTCTTTGGTCCTTCGAGGGAGGCGCTCAACACAACGAACAAGCCAATCGGACTATAATGCTTGAACACTCTCACTTAGCCATATAATTCTATAATTTTAAATTTCGGCGAAGCCCCTAGTGTTCGGAAGACCGAGTTCGGGGCGCTATCCACGCCTAGGCCGGACAAAGCCGACTCCTCACTCTAAGCGGCATAAGTCTTTAGGGACTCGAAAACCTCTCGAACAGCGACCATCTCTCGCCTCATCATGACGGTCAGTTTTAGCTTTCTCTACTGAGGTGCTTAGCCCAGCTCAACTGGGGCACAATCACAGTAGTTCTCCTAGTGCTACCTTAGCCGATATAACGGAACATAAGGTACCAAAACATAGGAGCCGTGCAAACCCAACTATTGACCCAAGACATGATTCGGAGCCAATGCATATAATGTTATAAGTTCGGGGTGCCGCACTTGTGAAAGTGTTCGGACTTCTCACACCGTATTGTGGGGTACTTAAGCCCCTGGCGTATTGGCCGTACCAAAGTGTACGGGTGCAACATGTCATTAATGAAATATATTCGTAAAAAAGAGTAATGCATAATAGACTGTCAGGACCCCGATTCCAAGTCAGATGATCTAGCATGTAACACCTCATATCGCTTTGCGGCCTCACGCACGGTATTCCCACGGGTGTCGCCTTACTATGGCCCGGGACCGTTTGCATCTTTTGGCTCACGTATATGATAGTGTCGCTAGCATCCATATGACAGAGAACCCGGGCCGACATGGCTAGTCGTGAACCCAATGCGGCACCAACCTATGGGGATAGGCATACATGTATCATTTCGAGCATGTCGGTCAGCAGCGTGTTAATCCGGGCTGTAGCAGTGGGCTAACAGGACTTCGGGAACCCGGGCTATAGCAGGCTAGGCAGGACTCCGGATGTCACCGCGTGACATTTCCCCGAAGGGACAGACACAGGAACGAAGTGAAACACATGCCGGCCAGTCAAGTTTCCTGAGTAGTAGTGTTGGGCTAGCAGGACTCCGGTGAACCGGGCTGTAGCGGACTACTATGGCTCATGGAAGCACAAGACTACATTTCCCCATAAGAGAGGCTACCAAGGATAAACAACTAGGTTGTCGGATCCCACACATACCAAGCATTTCAATCATACACACAATATGCTCGATATGTGTAAATAGAACATGGCATCACAACATAACTCTACGACTCAAGTATTTATTCATTAGGCTCCGAAGAGCGAGATATTACAAACATGGGTCTCATGACCCAACATTCAGAGCATACAAGTCAAAGCACATGCGGAAGCTTAACATGTCTGAGTACAGACATCTACAAATGAAAAAGGCTGAGAAGCCTGACTATCTACAACACCCTCCCAAGGGCACAAGATCGTAGTTGAGGTATCAAGCTAAACATCGAGGTCCACGTGGAACTACTAGCGAGACTGACATCTCTCTACAAAACATAAATTAAGCAAACGTGAGTACAAATGTACCCAGCAAGACTTACATCAGAACCAACTACATAAGCATCAGTATCAATAAGGGTTGGTGGAGTTTGACTGCTGCAAGCCATCTTTGACTCAGTGGCTAACCTGAACTACGACTGCAAGTAACTCTTTTAAGGTGGCGTACACGAGTCCACAAATTCACCATATCAATACACCACTATGGATCCGCTCCCGTCTCCCTACGAGAATGCCATCCATAGCACTCACGCTTATCTTGCGCATTCTAGAGTATCCACTTTCACTTGTCTATGAACTATGCAAGGGGTCCAAGTTTCCATATCCGAGGAATCTGGCTATTCGAATAGATAGTGATAAACCTGCAAGGGTGTACTTCTTCACACACGCTCTCGCCACTTATCGCCCTGTACACGTCATGTACCTCGGCAACCTTCAAGCGGAAGCCGGGCGAGGGAGTCAGCCACGACCTGACTAACCAACAAGTCTCTAGTCTAGGTTTATCGCCTATTCGGGTTCCATCCGCAAGGAGATCCGGTCCGGGGTGTCGCTCACGACCCCAAACGATGTGTGTAGGGTTCCCAAGCCCACCATCCGGGTGCCACTTGGTACACCGTGCCACTGTGCCTAGTCTGTCCCAAGCCTACCTGTATCGGGTGCCACTTGGTAGACTACTAACACTACCTACAAACACCAGAAACTAGTTGCAACTCCTGGACAGAGATCGAGTTGATTAATAAGCCGAGAGGGGCCGGGTTACTAGAAGCCAATGTGTGGTAGTAACTATTCATGGATCACAAACACAGGACTCAGTTCCTGAGGATGGCTGCAATGAGACAACCCACCATGTACTCCTACATGGCCTCTCACCGCTACCTTTACCAAATCGTGTTCACACACTTAGCTCTCAATGGTAGGACATGTTCACCACATTCCAATTCATTCCCGATGAATCAGACCGGACTCAACTCTAAGAAGTAGCAGGCATGACAACAAGCATGAATAAGTAGGCACATCAGGGCTCATACAATTCCTACTCATGCTAGTGGATTTCATCTATTTACTATGGCAATGACAGGTCATGCAGAGGAAATGGGTTCAGCTACCGCAGCATGTAACAGTTGAAACGGTGTTGTCCTAATGCAGTAAAAGGGAGCAGGAGCGAGAGAGTGGGATCATATCGGAATAGGGGGGTTTTGCTTGCCTGGCACTTCTGAGGATAGTTATAGTTCTTCATCGGTGTCATCGATCACATCATCGGAACCACGTCTATCGAGAGGGGACAAACGCCGGCAACTGAGAAAGAACTCAGTCAACACATGACGATATGGAACAATATGATGCATACTATGACATGGCAATATGAATGTGTTTTGGGCTAATGCAAGCTAGAACATATTGAAATGAGTCCAGTTAAACCAAGGATTCAAATGCAAAACCCATTTTATGAAGTCATATTAGTGCATTAACTTGTTTCACCTAAACAGCAAGGTTAAAGTGTTCTAACATGCATGAAACTAGCATAAATGGATAGATTGGATTTTTCTGATAATTTTTCATATATAATTTGTCTTATTTGGAGTTATAGATAATTTTCTATGATTTTCAGAAGTTTTGGGCATTTTCTGGAATTTCCTGATTTATTTAAAATCCAGCAAGTGAATTACTGTTCATGCTTGCGTCAGCAAGTCCACAGCATTGGCTGGAGTCAAACCTGACGTGTGGGGTCCACAGCATCAGTGTCACAGAGTTAAACAAGTGTGTGTTTAGCCTAATTACAAGATTAGTGGGCACTGGGCCCATAGTAAGTGGAACTGAGGTGGCTAATTACTGGGGATTAGCGCTAACGACCCGTGCACATCAGCTCTCGCCGGGTTCCGTCGGCGGCCACCAAAGCTACGGCGGAAGCTCGCCGGGGTTGCGCTATAGGCGACGGGTGGACGCTGCGAAGGCCACCAGAAGATAGCCCGCACACGCCCGCATCTAGCTGGCTGCTCGGGAGGCCGCGGGGTCGCCAGAAACGATGGCCACAACATGGAGGCGGCGGCCGAGTTCCGGGCATTGACCAAGTCGACGCCTCAGAGCCTGTTAGGAGTAGCGGTTGGTGTTTTGAGCTCCTGGAGACGCGCTGAGCGCGTTGCTATGCTCGATCGTGAGGGGAAGAGCTCAGGAGCACGGGCCTGCCGGCCATGGCGGATGGCGGCGCGGGAGCTCGTGGGGTACTGCGCTGCGACACGAGGACGGCGAGGGGAGAAGGGGGAAAAAGGACCAGCGCTCACGACGACGTGAAGGGTGCGGACAGCGGGGCTGGGGACGACCCGGCTGGCGCGAATCGGCGCCGGCGATCTCGGTGGCCCGAGGTAGAAGACGACAACATCGAGGGAGTTGCAGTCCTTCCCAGCTCATGTGGCTCGGTGGAGTTGAAGGGGACGGCGTGGCGGATCTCTGGAGCATGTTGGATGGGCGAGGGAGGGCCGGTGGCCATGGCAACAACGAGCAGCGGCGACGGCAGTGCTCGGTTCTCTTTGGGACGGGCGCTAGGGAGAGGGAGGCGTCCAGAGGAGAGAGGGGAAAGGGAGAGAGGGCTCTGGGCATCTCCCTGGCGAGGGGAGAGGGATGGGGGCGCGCGGGACAGCGTGAAGCAGGAGGTGGCATCGACGCGCGCGCGTCCAGCACGCAGCTGCTTCGGTCGGCGGGGGTTGAAGATGACTGGCAAGCTACTGGTGGGCTGGGACAGCCAGCTGGGCCGGCCAGGTAAGTGGCTGGGCTTCCCTCTCTCTGTCTGTCCTTTTCTATTTTCTTTCTGTTTTTTCTGTCTTTTGCCACTGTTTTCAAATTCAAAACAGAATTCAAACAGTGCCAGTAAACCTTTGAATATTTTTATGTTGCTAACTGGATTGTTCCTGATGCACATAAAATATTTCAAAGTTATTTGAATATATACATTCTATATATTAAGAATATAGATCCAAATTCAAATACAATATGATTTAAATTCAATGTCCCAAACTATTCCATAAAAATGTTCCATAATTTTGGTTTGATGTATAGCTCTTTCCAAAATTACCAAAACTATTTTTAGGGCATTTTGGCTTCACTGAATGCATTTTCAGGGTTCTTGCCCTTTTTTGTGTTTTGGTTCCTGTTTTCTATTTCTGACATTTGTTTTAATTTGGTTTTTGAACCAAACTAATTTTTCTGCTTTTGACAATTTTTGCAGGGACTAAATGGCTTATTCCAAAGCCCCTCAACAGTTATCAAAATTATTGGACATATAGTTAATATATCACCTATATAAATCCAATGCAAATAATTATTGGATTAACTCAAATGCCCAAAATAAATATTTCTATGACTCCAAAAATATTGGTTTGAATTTTACCTCTTGCCAATATTTTTATAGCTTTAACAGGAACATTTTCTTGGGTTTATTTGAAGTAATTTTTAATGTTGATCTTTTTTTGAAATGATTTCTGAGGCTTTTAGCTTTCCCCAATTCAACTTTCAGAAAGTTAAACATGATGCAAGCAAGATGCAAACACTAGGCAGCACCAGAAGCTAGGGATGTGACAGCTCACCCCTACTAAACAAGAATCTCGTCCCGAGATTCAAGTCGTGAGGTAAGAAGACAGAGGGACACAAGCTAACACAATCTTCATGATCCAGATGTCTTTCTCGAGGATGTTGATTCATTGCATCACCTTGATCTCGACGTCTTGCTTTGAGAACTACATCCAACATGACAACGAGTAGAAAGGGAGAATTTAAGAAGAATCGACCTTCTTGAGGTTCGAGCAACTTAGGATCATCTTAATGATCACAAGATCAACTCATGGAATGAGACATAGTAACATCTCTGGAGCTGAGAGGCAAAACACACATCGAGAGAGATGGAAGGTAATAGATGACAAGGGTTCAAATTGGTAGGCAACAATTCCACGCTGGAGTAGGATGGTGCATGGTTTCAAAGTAGCGAGGAGGTAATTGCCATGATTCCATAACGGGACACCTTAGGGAAAGGTGACTCATAGAGCATTTCCCTTAAGTGGCAAAAAGAATTACTTTTGATACAAAGATCAATGAAACTCTTTATACCAGCCTCATTCAATCACAAACGATCGTGTGAAGGAGCTCGAAGAAATGGCATACTCGAACTAGAATGAATGATGTGGACTACCTTGTTGAAGACAATGCAATGGACGATTTTGCTTGCGCGTGCTCTCAAGAACTTGAGCATTTCCATATTCATCAAGGTTCTACCAACATCCGTATTGAGGATCCTGGCAGCACATCTTACTACCTTGACGAATAGAGATGGACAATGCAGATGCATAGAAAGACAACCCTTTCTCAGATTTCACCTTAGCGAGGCCAAGGAAACAAAATTTGGATGATCGACCGAGAGACATTTAGCACTCCGCTTCTAATGTTCTCCTTGATGTACTGGTTACTATGGTCATGCTTAAAGCATCAACATAGCCATCAAGTAGTGGTCGAACTTCGGAATACAAAGGATCCATAAAGAACAACTTCTGGAGTAAATCCTACGAAATCCTTATGGGGAGGTGGCCAACTTCCCCAATCAAGATACTACAATAATAGGTCTTCCGGCTGGGTGTGTTGGCCACGACATCCACTTTACCGGTTACAGAGAGAGCAATTTTATAGTTCTTGGAAAACGTTCCAACCATCATATCTGCCTGAGATTCAGATCTGGTTGGTGTCAGGATATTCCAGACTCATCAAGTTTAGAGAAAAAAAAAATGAAAGTTTGCAACACAAGTCGACGAGATGACGTTGCAGGATTCTCGGGAAATGGACTACGGTGGTAAGCTCCAAAACATGAGCTGGTTCTGCTACAAACATGTGAACACGCTGTCCCAGACAAGCATGACCACATAGTAGTCTTACAATGAAACACTACCGAGTTCAGGTGGGGAACCATCATTGCGGATAACAAAGTCCTTGATTAAGCTCGGGTTAGCTCTTAAAAAGGAACTTCTTCTCCTTGAACAAATCAATCAGTGGCTTGGTGTGCTAGGAACACATATGGAGTGGA
Source organism: Triticum urartu (assembly GCF_003073215.2). Lineage (NCBI taxonomy): Eukaryota > Viridiplantae > Streptophyta > Magnoliopsida > Poales > Poaceae > Triticum > Triticum urartu. The sequence continues at coordinate 145,488,040 of NC_053028.1, read as the reverse complement.
GGTAATTAATCTACCAAACCATAGAATACTTCGCACATATGCATGACTGATTTGGGATGATTCCAAGGGAAACAAAACAATCCTTTCTCAAATTCATGGCGGCAACTTACACCTAATGCACGTGAACTTAGACAAAGTCACTTCTTTCACCCAAACATATACCTCATGAGCTGAACACGAAGGAAATGATTGCAAAAGTTCCAACACTAGCTCAATGTTCAACATGAATCATGGAGGAGACAAGATGCTTCTGATGGGCTCAACAACAACTCATCGGAATTTCCATATCACTGGAGTTCCACCATTATGTGAACAATGTGATAGTATTGGTCAGACCAAAGGATGTAATGGTGTATGCTCGAGGAACAACCATGAGTAATACAACATTATGAATATCGTTGGCTCTAACTTGATTTGACGATAGCCCACACTTAAATCAAGGTTTGGACAAGATGATAGATTCAACAACCGATCACGAGGAACAATCGATGAAGGTATCATCTCTCGTCAACACACACACACAAGATATCCCCTTTGGAGTGAACTAAGTGGATTAAGCTTTTTTCTTCCAACTCTCCAAGTTGTTATTTAGCTTGACCAACTAGCTCAGGGGTGTCCAACACAGATTCTTGGAGAAGGAGTGGTTTACAAGAAACCAACTTGATCACAAACTCAACATAGCGGTCAGGTGACAACCTGGTAACACTTCCGAGAAGATATTCGGAAATTCATGAACCACCGATATGTTACGAAGCTCGAGAACAATCTTGCTTTGCAAGGCAAGACGATGTGACCAATAGAGAAAGGGTTTGACACAATCCTAACTCATTGATCGAATAGTGCACCAGAAATAAGGACAAGGTAGCACGATCAATCCTAGAATAGTGATTCAATAACCAACACGCTAAGAATGATAATAATGTCCATAACTACCAAGCAACACAGTTGCTAGGAGTATTGATTTCACACATCATGGTTCACTCGTCGGCATTCCGGTTACAACAACACGGAACCAAGGAATGAATAATGATGGAGAGAAGTATCACTGCGTCAAGAGTTCATAGGAGGTGGTGCAATTCTCATGACATTCCTGACATAAAGATGGTAACACTCCAAGGTAGAACAAAGCAAAAGCTGGATTGGCATTTTGATCTATGAAATACAACTACTTTGACCCAATCCTGGATATGGATGAGGTACTGGAGTTTTGTTTCTCCTAGTCATGCTGAACCAGAATGGCTTGACGGACCACAAGAATAATAGCCATCGATGAACATGATTGCAGACATACTCTTGACTATCGAATGATAGACAATGGTCGGAATACAGGTGAAGAGTAACAACTCAAGGAACATATAACATTTTGAGTTGTGGATGCATAGATTAGTATGTCGAACTAAGTCCAACAGGTTTCTTCCGGATAACCCATGCGGAGAGATAGAATTGGCAGAGTCACAATATGGAATGAAGAACTCATCAAGAGCACTCTGGTTGTGATCTTTTGGTTCAAAAGAACTTCTACCATATTGGCTCATGGTATTGGAAGAACGATATACCACGGGCCTCGAGGACTATCACAAGGTTACTAATATCTTAAGGGAACTAGCAAATACTAACAACATGAAGTAGGGTGAATCCCGGGTTCAAAACCCAAGAGTAGAATGCCTACTACTAAGTGGCATCACGGGATGCTTTCGAGAATGGTGGCCAGATTCATCACACTGGGAACACAAAACATTGCTAGATTACTAGGTGACTCTCTAAGACACCTAGGGTCATAATAATAGCTCCAACATATATGTCAAGGCAGCAGAGTACCTCAACTCTCTGGCTAGTGTGCTTATTCTGACCAAAAGTACATCGGGAACGGAGGAAGGATTTGCAAATGCATCAGATTATTTAGAAACCTGGAATGACTCGGACAACATAATGGCTGTAAATGCTCAAAATGATTTGAGACATCCTGCAAAAATGGTGTCATAACCACTCAATATCACAATATCAAGGTTCTGAGGCCGGCTATGAACATATGGAGGTAGTAGGAACTGAGCTGAGGCTTGAACTCAACAATCCTAGGCAAGTACGGTCTCGTAACACGTCATCTTGAGAGATAGAAGAGAAGCCTAGTTCTTAACCCCGTAGAAAAGATAAGATGACTCAGATCAGAAGGTCATGAGGATAAGGAGTAAAAAGAGCCTTACGTTCCCATCAGCAATCAATTCCCTTATATAACTAAAGAATTTCTAGACACGACTTCGACCAGTTTGGCTTGGTAATCCTACAGGCAGTCAGGCTCTGATACCAAAGCTGTCAGGACCCCGATTCCAAGTCACATCGATCTAGCATGTAACACCTCATATCGCTTTGCGGCCTCACGCACAGTATTCCCACGGGTGTCGCCTTACTATGGCCCGGGACCGTTTGCGTCTTTTGGCTCACGTATATGATAGTGTCGCTAGCATCCATATGACAGAGAACCCGGGCCGACATGGCTAGTCATGAACCCAAAGCGGCACCAACCTATGGGGACAGTCAGACATGTATCACATCGAGCATGTCGGTCAGCAGCGTGTGAATCCGGGCTGTAGCACTGGGCTAACAGGACTCCGGGAACCCGGGCTATAGCAGGCTAGGCAGGACTCCGAATGTCACCGTGTGACATTTTCTCGAAGGGACAGACACATGAACGAAGTGAAACACATGCCGGCCAGTCAAGTGTCCTGAGCAGTAGTGCTGGGCTAGCAGGACTCCGGTGAACCGGGCTGTAGCGGACTACTATGGCTCATGGAAGCACAAGACTACATTTCCCCATAAGAGAGGCTACCAAGGATAAACAACTAGGTTGTCGGATCCCACACATACCAAGCATTTCAATCATACACACAATATGCTCGATATGTGTAAATACAACATGGCATCACAACATAACTCTACGACTCAAGTATTTATTCATTAGGCTCCGAGAGCGAGATATTACAAACATGGGTCTCATGACCCAACATTCAGAGCATACAAGTGAAAGCACATGCGGAAGCTTAACATGTCTGAGTACAGACATCTACAAATGAAAAAGGCTGAGAAGCCTGACTATCTACAAGACCCTCCCAAGGTACAAGATCGTAGCTGAGGTAACAAGCTAAATGTCGAAGTCCAAGCGGAACTACTAGCGGGACTAAAGCCTCTCTGCAAAACATAAAATAAGAAAATGTGAGTACAAATGTACCCAGCAAGACTTACATCAGAACTAACTACATATGCATCGGTATCAACAAAGGGGGTGGTGGAGTTTAACTGCAGCAGGCCAGCTTTGACTCGGTGGCTATCCTGAACTACGACTGCAAGTAACTCTTTGAGGTGGCGCACACGAGTCCACAAATTCACCATACCAATACACCACTATGGATCCGCTCCCGTCTCCCTGCGAGAACGCCATCCATAGCACTCACACTTATCTTGCGCATTTTAGAGTATCCACTTTCGCTTGTCTATGAACTATGCAAGGGGTCCAAGTTTCCATATCCGAGGAATCCGGCTATTCGAATAGATAATGATAACCCTATAGGGGTGTACTTCTTCACACACGCTCTCGCCACTTATCGCCATGTACACGTCATGTACCTCGACAACCTTCAAGCGGAAGCCGGGCGAGGGAGTCGGCCACGACCTGACTAACCAACAAGTCTCTAGTCCAGGTTTATCGCCTATTCGGATTCCATCCGCAAGGAGATCCGGCTGGGGTGTTGCTCATGGCCCAAAATGATGTGTGCAGGGATCCTAAGCCCACCATCCGGGTGCCACTTGGTACACCGTGCCACTGTGCCTAGTCTATCCCAAGCCCACCTGTACCGGGTGCCACTTGGTAGACTACTAACACTACCTACAAACACCAGAAACTAGTTGCAACTCCTGGACAGAGATCGAGTTGATTAATAAGCCGAGAGGGGCCGAGTTACCGGAACCCAATGTGTGGTAGTAACTGTTCATGGATCACAAACACATGACTCAGTTCCTTAGGATGGCTGCAATGAGACAACCCACCATGTACTCCTACATGGCCTCTCACCGCTACCTTTACCAAATCGTGTTCACACACTTAGCTCTCAACGGTAGGACATGTTCACCACATTCCAATTCATTCCCGATGAATCAGACCGGACTCAACTCTAAGCAGTAGCAGGCATGACAACAAGCATGAATGAGTAGGCACATCAGGGCTCAAACAATTCCTACTCATGCTAGTGGGTTTCATCTATTTACCGTGGCAATGACAGGTCATGTAGAGGAAAGGGGTTCAGCTACCGTAGCATGTAACAGTTGAAACGGTGTTGTCCTAATGCAGTAAAAGAGAGCAGGAGTGAGAGAGTGGGATCATATAGGAATGAACAAGGGTGGTTTTGCTTGCCTGGCACTTCTGAGGATAGTATAGTTCTTCATCGGTGTCATCGATCACATCGTCGGAACCACGTCTATCGAGAGGGAACAAACACCGACAACTGAGAAAGAACTCAATCAACACATGATGATATGCAACAATATGATGCATGCTATGACATGGCAATATGAATGTGTTTTGGGCTAATGAAAGCTAGACCATATTAAAATGAGTCCAGTTGAACCAAGGATTCAAATGCAAACCCATTTTATGAAGTCATATTAGTGCATTAACTTGTTTCACCTAAACAGCAAGGTTAAAGTGTTCTAACATGCATGAAACTAGCATAAATGGATAGATTGGATTTTTCTGATAATTTTTCATATATAATTTGTCTTATTTGGAGTTATAGATAATTTTCTATGATTTTTAGAAGTTTTGGGCATTTTCTGGAATTTCCTAATTTATTTAAAATCCAAAAAGTCAATTACTGCGTCATGCTTGCGTCAGCAAGTCAACAACGCTGGCTGGAGTCAAACCTGACGTGTGGGGTCCACACGTCAGTGTCACAGAGTTAAAAAAGTGTGTGTTTAGCCTAATTACAAGATTAGTGGGCACTGGGTCCACAGTCAGTGGAAGTGAGGTGGCTAATTAGGGGGGATTAGCGCTAACGACCGCGCCACATCAGCTCTCGCCAGAGTTCCGTCGGCGGCCACCAAAGCTATGGCGGAAGCTCGCCGGGGTTGCGCTATAGGCGGCGGGTGGACGTGCGAAGGCCACCAGAAGATAGCCCGCACACGCCCGCATCTAGCTGGCTGTTCGGGAGGCCGCGGGGTCGCCAGAAACGACGGCCACGACCATGGAGGCGGCGGCCAGAGTTCGGGCATCGACCAAGTCGATGCCTCAAGTCGATGCCTCAGAGCACGTTAGGAGCAGCGGTTTGGTGTTTTGAGCTCCTAGAGACGCGCTGAGCGCATTGCTATGCTCGATCATGAGGGGAAGAGCTCAGGAGCACGGGCCTGCCAGCCATGGCGGACGGTGGCGCGGGAGCTCGTGGGGTACTGTGCTGCGACAAGAGGACGACGAGGGGAGAAGGGGGAAAAAGGACGAGGGCTCACGACGAGGTGAAGGGTGTGGACAGCGGGGCTGGGGACGACCCGGGTGGCGCGAATCGGCGTCGGCGATCTCGGTGGCCCGAGGTAGAAGACGACAACGTCGAGGGAGTTGCAGTCCTTCCCAGCTCATGTGGCTCGGTGGATTTGACGGGGACGGCGTGGCGGATCTCTGGAGCATGTTGGATGGGCGAGGGAGGGCTAGTGGCCGTGGCAACAACGAGCGGCAGCGACGGTAGTGCTCGGTTCTCTTGGGGACGGGCTCTAGGGAGAGGGAGGCGTCCAGAGTAGAGATGGGAGAGGGAATGAGGGCTCTAGGCATCTCCTGGCGAGGGGAGAGGGATGGGGGCGCGCGGGACAGCGCGAAGCAGGAGGTGGCGTCGACGCGCGCGTGTCCAGCACGCAACTGCTTCGGTCGGCGGGGGTTGAAGACGATTGGCAAGCTACTGGTGGGCTGGGCCAGCCAGCTGGGCCGGCCAGGTAAGTGGCTGGGCTTCTCTCTCTTTGTCTGTCCTTTTCTATTTTCTTTCTGTTTTTTTCTGTCTTTTGCCACTGTTTTCAAATTCAAAACAGAATTCAAACAGTGCCAATAAACCTTTGAATATTTTTTTGTTGCTAACTGGATTGTTCCTGATGCACATAAAATATTAAAAATTTATTTGAATATATATATATTCTATATATTAAGAATATAGATCCAAATTCAAATACAATATGATTTAAATTCAATGTCCCAAACTATTCCATAAAAATGTTCCAGAATTTTGGTTTGATGTATAGCTCTTTCCAAAATTACCAAAACTATTTTTAGGGCATTTTGGCTTCACTGAATGCATTTTCAGGGTTCTTGCCCTTTTTTGTGTTTTGGTTCCTGTTTTCTCTTTCTAACATTTATTTTAATTTGGTTTTTGAACCAAACTAATTTTTCTGCTTCTTACAATTTTTGCAGGGACTAAATGGCTTATTCCAAAGCCCCTCAACAATTATCAGAATTATTGGACATATAGTTAATATATCACCTATATAAATCCAATGCAAATAATTATTGGATTAACTCAAATGCCCAAAATAAATATTTCTATGACTCCAAAAATATTGGTTTGAATTTGACCTCTTGCCAATATTTTTATAGCTTTAACAGGAACATTTTCTTGGGTTTATTTGAAGCAATTTTTAATGTTGATCTTTTTTTTGAAATGATTTCTGAGGCTTTCAGCTTTCCCCAATTCAACTTTCAGAAATTTAAACATGATGCAAGCAAGATGCAAACACTAGGCAGCACCAGAAGCTAGGGATGTGACATAGACGGAAGCTATGCATTGTTTATTTAAAAAGGCTGCGATCAAAGAAGAACGATACAAATAGTGCGATAAGAAAAAGATGGGACTATTTAACATGTCCTTTCCAGGGGCGAGCTGCGGAATGGTATGTGAAACAGGTATACTGCTCGTTATAGAGACCACCTTAGAGTTTCGTAGTGCGGCGTAGCTTTCTTCTCCCCTAGTTGTTGTATCGTTGGTGCGACAATTGTACTGCCGGACAGGCCTTCCGAAGAGTGGGTACTGAAAGTAAGAAAAAATGAAGAAGTCGGCAGCCCCTAGTGCGGTTTAAGCCGTGTTTCGGGCGTGCCGTGATGGTTCCCCTCCCCCTTTACCCATGGTATTTCCAGAGCGTAGTTATGTACGCGCAACACTAGTTTCGCAAGTTCGCGAGGGTTGGGGTTGGGGCCACATTGCTACGCTTGCTCGGAACGTGCCAGGCAGTCTTGTTGTAGGTTACTCCGGGTGCACTTGACGGTGTCCAGACGTTTAATGGCCGGACTGGAGAATTTCCTTGATAGGTTGCTTTGTACTTCCGCTGCGATAGCCGTCGTACGCTCCTCCGTTCGGAGAGAGCGTTCGGTGTTTCCATTGACCGTGATGACTCCTCGAGGGCCTGGCATCTTGAGCTTGAGGTATGCGTAGTGCGGCACCGCATTGAACTTGGCAAATGCGGTTCGCCCGAGCAGTGCGTGATAGCCACTGCGGAACGGGACTACGTCCAAGATTAACTGCTCACTTCGGAAATTATCCGGAGATCCGAAGACCACTTCAAGTGCAACTGAGGCTGTACAGTTGGCCTCTACACCTGGTATGATGCCTTTAAAGGTCGTTTTAGTGGGTTTAATCCTCGAGGGATCGATGCCCATTTTCCGCACTGTATCCTAGTAAAGCAGGTTCAGGCTGCTGCCGCCGTCCATAAGGACTCTAGTGAGGTGAAATCCGTCAATAATTGGGTCTAGAACCAATGCGGCGAATCCGCCATGACGGATGCTAGTGAGGTGGTCCCTTCGCAAAAGTGATTGGGCAGGAAGACCATGGGTTGAACTTTGGGGCGACTGGCTCCATCGCGTATACGTCCCTTAGCGCATGCTTCCGCTCCCTCTTGGGGACGTGGGTTGCGTATATCATGTTCATCGTCCACACTTGTGGGGGAAAACCTTTCTGTCCACTGTTGTTCAGCGGCCGGGGCTCCTCCTCGTCATCGCTATGCAGCCCCTTGTCTCTGCTTTCGGCATTTAACTTGCCTGCCTGCTTGAACACCCAACAATCCCTGTTGGTGTGATTGGCTGGTTTTTCAGGGGTGCCATGTATCTGGCATGAGCGGTCGAGTATTCGGTCCAAACTGGACGGGCCCGGAGTATTTCTTTTGAATGCCTTTTTCCGCTGACCGGGTTTAGAGCCTCTGAATCCGGCATTAACTATCGTATCCTCAGCATTGTCGTCGTTAATGCGGCGCTTTTGCTTGTTGCGAAGCAACCTGCCACTGCTGTCCTTGGTATCCGAATTACTAGGGCTCTTGGTCATGTTATTGCTGCGAGCTAGCCAGCTGTCTTCTCCCGCGCAAAAGCGGGTCATAAGTGTCGTGAGGGCTGCCATAGATTTTGGCTTTTCCTGTCCTAGGTGCCGTGCAAGGCACTCGTCGCGGATGTTATGCTTGATGGCTGCTAGGGCCTCTGCGTCTGGACAGTCGACGATTTGATTTTTCTTGGTTAGGAACCGTGTCTAGAATTGTTTGGCCCATTCCTCTGGCTGCTGAATTATGTGGCTAAGGTCATCGGCGTCTAGTGGTCGCACATAAGTGCGCTAAAAATTGTCGAGGAATACGGCTTCCAGGTCCTCCCAACAACCAATTGATTCTGCTGGCAAGCTGTTAAGACAATGCCGAGCTGGGCCTTTAAGCTTGAGTGGGAGGTATTTGATGGTGTGTAGGTCATCACCGCGGGCCATGTGGATATGAAGAAGATAGTCCTCGATCCATACCACTGGATCTGTTGTTCCATCGTATGATTCGATGTTCACGGGGTGGAAACCCTCGGGGATTTGATGATCCATTACTTCATCTGTAAAGCATAGTGGGTGTGCGGCGCCTCTGTATTGGGCTATATCACGACGCAGCTCAAACGAGCTTTGTCTACTGTGTTCGGCCCGGCCGGATTGACTGTATCCGGAGTGACGATTACCGTCTCGTGCCATGGGGCACCCACGCGATCCGTAGATTGATCTTGTTTGCCTTGCCTTGTCCTCCAGTATATCTCGCAGGTCTGGCGCATTTTCCTGTGCCTTGGTATTTTTTGAGCAGCACCGGGGTGCGCCTTGAGTGGAGGGCCGAGAGGCCTCTCTGTCGTGGCCACGGGGTGGCCGGTCGGCCGCATCATGCGCTGGTGATGTAGGTTTACGTGCTTCCTCCTCTAATCGGGGTAGCAACCTGCGCTTTGGGTAGCTCTTGGAGGGGCGTTCGAGTTCATACTCTTCGGCCACAAGGACTTCAGTCCATCTGTCGGCTAGCAAATCTTGATCAGCTCTAAGCTGTTGCTGTTTTTTCTTGAGGCTGCTCGCCGTGGCCATAAGCCTGCGTTTGAAACGCTCTTGTTCGACGGGATCCTCCGACACGACAAATTCGTTGTCGTCGAGGCTTGCCTTGTCTTCGGAGGGAGGCATATAATTATCATCCTCGACCTCTCTGTCTGCCGCTCTCTCATGAGGGCTAGCTTCTCCATCCTGCTGTGCTGAATCTTGCAGGAGGTGGTTGTCTTCGGCACTGTCTAGGGTGTTATTATCTCCTGTGCCGGAATCACCATTTTTGCTTTGGTGGGATTTAGAGCGGCGCCGCTGACGTCGGCGCTTAGGCTGCTTCTTGGAGGGGTCATCCTCCGATGTTCCATGCCATTGCCTTCTTTTGGGGTGTCCACCATGTATATATCATACAACGAGGTGGCTTTCCAGTGCCCTATAGGCGCTGGTTCTTGATCGTCTCCTACATCAGCGTCCATACCGTCGATGTCTTCGGAGTCGAAGTCGAGCATGTCGGTTAAATCATCGACAGTGGCTACGAACTGGGTGGTGGGTGGGCTTTGAATTTCTTCATCATCCGCATCCCAACCTCGCTGACCATAGTCCAGCCAGGGCTCTCCTGATAAAGAGAGAGACTTTAGTGAATTCAAAATATCGCCGAAGGGCGAGTGCTGAAAGATGTCCGCGGCGGTGAACTCCATGATCGGCACCCAATCGGGTTCGATCGGTAGGGACGCGGAGGGCTCGGAGTCTAGAGAGGAGTCCCGCTCCTTGGAGTCACGGGCTTCGCAGAGAATAGGGCTGGTGTTCAGCTCGATCGCCATAGAGATTGCAGCCCTCGAAGCGGCGTCCAACCACCCATCCTTGATTGGCGCAGTTGGCTCCGAATTAAGGGTCGGAGCTGATGCGGGTGCGGCTTCCAGGGCACTGTTCGGCGGCAGAGCTAGATCATGCCCATCCTGACAGTGCGGCGCGCTCGGCTGCGGCTCGAATCCATCGAAGATCAAGTCTCTGCGGAGGTCGGCCCTGTAGCTCAAACTTCCAAATCTGACCTGATGGCCAGGGGCGTAGCTTTCGATCTGCTCCAGATGACCAAGCGAATTGGCCCGCAGTGCAAAGATGCCGAATACGAAGATCTGGCCGGGGAGAAAGGTCTCACCCTGGATTGCATCGCTGTTGATGATCGAAGAAGCCATCGGGCCTAAAAGTGACGACACAGAGGAACTCTCAATGAAAGCACCAATGTCGGTGTCAAAACCGGCGGATCTCGTGTAGGGGGTCCCGAACTGTGCGTCTAGGAGGATGGTAACAGGAGACCGGGGACACGATGTTTTTACCCAGATTCGGGCCCTTTCGATGGAGGTAAAACCCTACGTCCTGCTTGATTAATATTGCTGATATGGGTAGTACAAGAGTAGATCTACCACGAGATCAGAGAGGCTAAACCCTAGAAGCTAACCTATGGTATGATTGTATGTTCGTCCTACGGACTAAAACCCTCCGGTTTATATAGACATCGGAGAGGGCTAGGGTTACACAGAGTCGGTTACAATGGTAGGAGATCAACATATCCGTATCGCCAAGCTTGCCTTCCACGCCAAGGAATGTCCCTTCAGGACACGGGATGAAGTCTTCAATCTTGTATCTTCATAGTCCAGGAGTCCGGCCGAAGGTATAGTCCGGCTATCCGGACACCCCGTAATCCAGGACTCCCTCACCCACCATGATAAGCCATCCTTTGGCATATGTCGCGCGACACCCCCGATATTTGACGCCTACCATGGGGCCTTGTGCACCATCGTCTAGAGATCTGTTCTGGACGAGAACCTTGTTCCTCCCTAGCGAGCGCAGCCAGCCTGGCACACCCGATGGCGCTTGCGCCGAGACGCTGCATGGCACGGAAGTCACTTGCGCTGTAGCCTTCTAATGACCCACAAGTGTAGGGGATCTATCGTAGCCTTTTTGATAAGTAAGAGTGTCGAACCCAATGAGGAGCGGAAGGAAATGATAAGCGGTTTTCAGCAAGGTATTCTCTGCAAGCACTGAAATTATCGGTAACAGATAGTTTTGTGATAAGATAAATGTCAGATTTCGGGTTCCGGCAGACCCTTAAGGTTCGAACTCTGCGGTGTGCACGGAGATCTTTACCCTACCGACACGTGCTTCTATGGCTCACAAGAAATCTAGGCTAGAAAGAAGAACACACAAGGGACACGTGGTTTATACTAGTTCGGGCCACCGATGTGGTGTAATACCCTACTCCAGTGTGTGGTGTAGTGGATTGCCTCAGGGGCTGATCATGAACAATATAAGGGAAGAACGGCCTCGCGAGAGGTGTTCTTGAGCTGGTGTGGTATGTTCTACTTGGTCCAGATCTTTCTCTCTTTCTTTCTCTCTGGACCTCTCTCCTCTTCTTCTTCTTCCTTGGACCTCTCTCTTATTCTTTTCCCTCCTTGGACCCCCTCTTCTTCTTTCGGGGGCTAGTCCTATTTATAGAGGCCCTGGTCCTCTTCCCAAAAAATGAGCGGGAAGGGCGCCAACAATTGGCCATTTTGAAGGGGAACATCTAGTACAAGTTATCCTGACCAAAGGTGGTCTTCGACTACCAAAAGCATTGGTGATGACGCCGTCTTGGGCTCCATGGTGACCTCCGTCCTGCCGCTCTGCTGGTCTTGGTCTCATTGGACCGGAATGGTAACCTTTGCCCGATGCCTTGTCCTGTGCTTGTTCCCTTTGCATCGAAGGGGAAACAAGGACACTGCACAGGCCGGCGCCCGCCTGGCGCCCGCCTAATCTCGATCGTCATGGCTTGTGTCACGGGCTCCTCGTGAGGCACCCCTGCCTTGATCTGTCCGCCTCCTCGCGAGCCTGCCTGATGAGGTTGCTCCTGAGGAAGCCTCCTGTCATCCGCCCCGCAAGGCTTGGCCCCTTGCGAGGGTCTTGAGCTTGAGATGATGAGGCTGGGCCGCACTGGGCCCCCACTCGAGCCACGCCGCAGGCCGCAGGCAGGCAAGTCTGGGGACCCCCGTTCCCAGAACGCCGACAGTAGCCCCCGGGTCCAAGGCGCGCCCGGGCTTGGCTTAGCAGAGAAGCTAAGGGGCAAGCGCGAAGCGCCGCGGGCCCCAATAGCCCGTGGCCTTGGGCGCCGCGTGGCGATTGATTGGACGTGGGCGTCTACGCTTCCCCATGATGCCTCGTCAACTGCTCGACTTGTCAAGTCCCTGCATGCAAATAAATGGGTCATGATTACCTTCGATCATGGTGGCCGGTGGTTGGCCTTCTCCGGCTATAAGTATGGGGCCATGTGAGCCTCGTTAGCTAATCCCTTCCTGCTACTCCTTTCCTTCTCCTTCCATGTCCTTGCTTCTCCTTACGCCAATGGCACCAATCCGCCGGTTTTCTCCAGAAGAGAAAGGAAAGCCCCCCTGAGGGAGTCCTGGATTAGGGGGTGTTCGGGTAGCCGGACTATACCTTCAGCCGGACTCCTGGACTATGAAGATACAAGATTGAAGACTTCGTCCCGTGTCCGGATGGGACTTTCCTTGGCGTGGAAGGCAAGCTTGGCGATGTGATATTCAAGATCTCCTACCATTGTAACCGACTCTGTGTAACCCAAACCCTATCCGGTGTCTATATAAACCGGAGGGTTGTAGTCCGTAGGACAGAATCAACTCCATACACAATCATACCATAGGCTAGCTTGTAGGGTTTAACCTCCTTGATCTCGTGGTAGATCTACTCTTGTACTACCCATATCATCAATATTAATCAAGCAGGAGTAGGGGATAAACTCCATCGAGAGGGCCCGAACCTGGATAAAACAAAGTGTCCCCTGTCTCCTGTTACCATCCGACCTAGACGCACAGTTCGGCACCCCCTACCCGAGATCCGCCGGTTTTGACACCGACATTGGTGCTTTCATTGAGAGTTCCGCTGTGTGATCGACAAAAAGATCGATGGCTCGCCTGCAGATCAACTGCGACTTCGGCATCTTCGTCACCAGCTCGACTGGTCACCTTGGTTCGACCAAGAATTGCGCCCTGTGTTCGGGTCACCATGTCCGGACGAGGGCCTTCATCAAACATCAACTCCGATCTCTATCAAGATCACGGAGGAATCATCTATGGAGCTCGGGGGCTCAACGTCAACATTGCCCTCAAGCGACCGTGCTGTTTTTCTGGACAGCAAACTCGTATCTGCCACCACCACCTCCTCGAGTATCGCTTTGACGATCGCTTTGGTGGAATTGTGCGGAATTGAGTCTACAACAACCCTGGAAAATTTCGTCGAGTTCCGATGGAGGAATCTCTGGCAATCCACGATATACCGGAGCCCTGTCAAATCTGGATGGTAATTTGGATGAGTTTAGGGCGTGGTGTCCAGCTTCTATCTGCGACGTCCTTTGGAAGATCCAACCGTTGAACGGCTGCGGAATTCCAATATCTACCACCTCTCAAAATTTCAGCTCGATCCGACCGTCCAAACTACGGGAACCTTCCAATTAGTGCATCACTTTTCGGATCTGTTTTCTGCGTGAAAACGAATCCAGCTCGAGTTCATCTTTTTTATGAACAGGATCTCAGACATCCCTTTTGAAGGAAGTTTTGTATGGGGTATTGTGTTTTGTTCCTGAACACATCCCACTAACTTTAAGATCTTTTGAACATGATCTTCAACATCATGCTGGTGTCAAACCAGTCCGGCAATATTGCTTCACGGCCGCCGACCGGCGCTAGACACGTCGTCACTTTGTTGAGCCGAGCTCAACTTCTTCGGATCATCATCTCGGCAAGCCGAACAAGAGTCCGGCATCGCGAAGGATAAATCATCACCAACATCGCCGCCCCACGGATTACACGGAGCGGGCATACCGGCATCACCGCACGGTCGCTTCATCAAGCCGGCATCGACCACATCACGACCTGCATTGGCAGGGCCGCACTATCGCTTCTTCAAGCTGGTGTCCATCACGCCGACCTACTTCGCCTCATCAGCTGTCATTGGGGCTTCGACATCTCGGCTGGACCGGGGGATTCACCATCTCTTCATCAACCTACTCCGGACACTTCGGCGTCACTAGCCGACCAGCTCCGTCACGTTAGCTGGGCCGAGGGCTTTGCCTCGGAGAGCCAACCTTTATCAGCATTGCCATGCCGTCGTTTTATCGCCCATCAGGTAATGGGTGTGTGGATCGAGTCCCAATTTTGGGAATCACCTTTCTTGTATTGCTACAACAAATAAACCAGGTGCTATCAATCCCTAATATTTTTTGCTTGTTTGTGTTCATTTTTCCCAAGGAATTATTACTCTGGTTTGTCCATCATATGTACACAGGTCTATCAAATGGTAGCCGCATTCACGATAGTTGCATGGTGGTTCGGTCAATTTCCGTACATAGTCCGGCGAACGCCGCATCCGGAGCTCGGACCGACCTGCGAATTCAGGCTTTGCCACGCCTTTACCGCATCACGCCGACGCCCTGCATCGACATTGACTTCGGCGCTAGGCCATATTTCTTTTATTACTCACTTTGCATAAATTATTTATTATGCAACGATTTTTTTTATTATTATTACTATTATCTCCGGTTTGCACTATTTTATGTGGCACAGGAAAATGATCCAGCCGGACTATATCCTTTGGCGTCACCTCGGCTGGACGGGGGGCTTCGTCAACACTTCATTACCCCATGCCGGGGACTTCGGCATCACTCTGCCGGCCTGCATTTACCGTGCTATGTCACCACTTCGGAGTGCCGAGCTCTTTGCTTCGCCACCTCAGGACCAGCTTGGGGGATGGAACCTTGCCCCGCATCAAGCTCGGACCGCATCATCAATACCGAACACATTAACCAGCTAGGTCGCTTTCATGCTCAAAGCTTTAATTTCTAACTTGTGTTCGGTTCGACCAAGCATTATACTTTTTTGGAAAAAAGTTGCTTGTAAAAAAATTTCCTTGTCCAAACTTTGTTTGTGACACACAAATTCAAGGACCCAATTCACTTGGGGGCTTCATTTATGAATCTTTTCCTCTTGCATATGATTATACTTGTACGGCTTCGTTCCTTGTTCGTGTATTACGCCACAATATGCACCATATTGACTTAAGCGATTTGCAAGCTGGGTTGCCTCGCTCCTGTGTTTACCCCTACGTTCCCGATTGTTCGGCTAGGGAGTAAAGGGAGCACCTCTGCGATTGTCACGATCGGGTCACCCGAGCCGGACCTCAGACTAGGTGAAGCCGAAAGCTAGCGCTCATATAGTTATTCAATGATGGTCGGCACACAACGGAACTCATGAGTACAAAAAATCTATTGCACAAGTCTCATAATAACAATGAGCACCGAAGAAAGGTATCGGTGGGGGTACTATTTTCTTCGAAGATGCTTCTTACTCTTCGCAGTAATATAGCATAAGTTCCCTGAGCGCGCTTTGTCTGTTAGAGCCTTATGGCCTGATTGCCTGGTTATTGGAAACACCATCGATATTCTTGACCGATGGAGTACATAACACTTTTCGGTCCTTGAACGAAGAGGGAGAAGCTGACGGTCGGTTAAGACGCGTTTAAAGTTCGGTTGAACATAGATATGATATAAGTACTTCAGCACATGCAATCATTCTCCTACCCAAGTCACTTGGGGGCTCATAAGTTTACTTGAGCCATTTTATAATAAGTGTTCTTCTTCTTAGTTGTTGCAAAGTTCTATTATTATTATTATTATTATTATTTATCACTCCTTTTTTCGACACGAGTGTGCAGTCACTAGCCAGGGAGCCTAATTTCTTTCTCAAAGCCGCTAGAGTTTAGTTTGCTAAACTGGCCTGATGAGAAGTACTCTGCCCTCAGGATAGGAGGTTGAAGTCGTAGGCTGACCCGCTCGAAGTCTTGAGATAGGATGTATCATGTTAAAGCACGACAGAAGCACTTCTTTTTTCTAAGACCAACTTTCGGATTGGCACCGAACACTTGATATTGTTCGGACGTCATGTTTTTATTGACGTTTCTTGGTTTTCCAATCTTTTTGGCACTTTTAAACTATTTATGCTTTTCCAGCATTAGTCTCGCAGTGCAACGCCGGACACCTTTTAGGGATTCGGCAACAACATTCTCAGATATTGCTATATATGCATCGGTTTCTAATTGTGTCTTCGGTCAATAGTTGGGTTGCCCGGCTCCTGCACTTGCTTCCTACGTTCCGTTTTGTTCGGCTAGGCGTGCAAAGGGAGAACCACTGCGATTGTGCTTCCAGCTCACATGGTTAAGCACCTTAGTGGAGAAAGCCGAAAACTGACTTTCACAATAAGCGTAAACTGGTCAGCGGTCCGATGACTATGTTAAATGATGGGCCGTTCATAACATTGGCCGAAGTGTTTACGGCTTGACCCCGACTGTCGCCGAACACTACCGGGGGCTATTAACTGGCCTCCCAAACTAAATCCTCAATATTTTGCTCTTACATTAGAGCTGAGGTTTAATGATCATGCTTAGCATGACAACCCAAAGAAAGGAACCGATAGCGGGACTATTTTATTTGGAAGACATTTCTTCTGTTAAACAGTGATATAACTCTCTGTGTACCTTTGTTTATAAAACCGTATGGCCAGATTGCCTTGTTTGTTGTAAATCTTTGCCCTCATAAAGGCTTTATAAAGTAGGACAAGCACTCCTCGGCTACTGGCCAAGGAGGTGGAAGCCGATGGTCGGGGGCTACTGGGCTGCGGGCTTATTATTTACAAATATTAAAGGGGCACATCGATCCCCTGATATGGTGTTGCCACCCGACCAGTGTCTCGGGGGCTACTGCATTGCTTGTCCAATGCAGAAAATTTTATGTGCAATATAGTTTCTGAGGAGATTTTGATCCTCAGGTTGGTCGGCCGCACCCAACCTAAGTCTCGAGGACTGAGCACGCCGCTTTTAGTGTCCTGAAGTATTCTGCCGAGCTTGGACTTGATCCTCAGGCCGATTTTGCAAATCAACCTGAGTCTCAGCGGCTACTGGGATCAGCGTTCTTATGTCATCCTTCATGTGCATCTCGGGTTTTAGACCGATACACACCTTGAGGGCTACTGGCTATATATCTCGGCAGAGAATAAATTGCGTCAATAAAAAAATATTCACAAAAATCGGCCCACATTTGGGGTGGTGCACCACCTCGGAAGCAGCCCGGCATAAAGCTCGGGCGCTAGTGGCTGGCTCCATAGAGGGCATTCCCGGCATTAAGCTCGGCTAAACTCCTTCAAAACTTCTTTGAACCAAGGTGATTTACGACACCTCGGATACAGTCCGGCGTTGGAGCTCAGATACATAGTCCGGCGTTGGAGCTCGGATACATTCCAGCGTTAGAGCTGGGAAGTGCGGACTTGGGCGCTGGAGCTCGAGTGCGCGGAAAATGGATAGGCAAAGGAGGAAGAAGGCGTAGGTGAAAGGGCGGATTCTTATCCCCTTATATGGGCGGACACAACTACGTGTCCCCACCAGCCTGGTAAAACTCGCTTATCTCCAAGCGCCGTAATCAATGGCACGGTTGGGTTACCCACGCCTGTATTGATGAGAATCCCGGAATGAGGGGACACGATCTCTGCTTTGACAAGACGTGCCAAGGAAACCGCCTCGCAAAACATGCTGAGATGGAAAAGTAAAAACGATTTGAGTAAAGGACTTGGCTGTAGTGTGATGGCGCACTGCAGAATACGTCAGCAGATTTGATTTGTGTTAATATTATTCTCTCTATGGCAATATGTGGAAACTTATTTTGCAGAGCCGGACACTACTCTTGGTGTTTACAATCTTCTATGAAGGACTTGGAGTAGGAACCCGCCTTGCAATGCCGAAGACAATTTGCGCGCCGGACTCGTCGTCATTGAAGCCTGGTTCATGGGCTACTGAGGGAGTCCTGGATTAGGGGGTGTTCGGGTAGCCGGATTATACCTTCAGCCGGACTCCTGGACTATGAAGATACAAGATTGAAGACTTCGTCCCGTGTCCGGATGGGACTTTCCTTGGCATGGAAGGCAAGCTTGGCGATGCGATATTCAAGATCTCCTACCATTGTAACCGACTCTGTGTAACCCTAACCCTATCCGGTGTCTATATAAACCGGAGGGTTGTAGTCCGTAGGACAGAATCAACTCCATACACAATCATACCATAGGCTAGTTTCTAGGGTTTAGCCTCCTTGATCTCGTGGTAGATCTACTCTTGTACTACCCATATCATCCATATTAATCAAGCGGGAGTAGGGGATAAACTCCATCGAGAGGGCCCGAACCTGGGTAAAACAAAGTGTCCCCTGTCTCCTGTTACCATCCGACCTAGACGCACATTTCGGGACCCCCTACCCGAGATCCGCCGGTTTTGACACCGACACCCCCCGAGAAGGTCCTGACCCTCTTCCACCGAAGAAACGGCTAGTCCCCTGCCGCCGAGATGAGGGTGCTTGGCAGGAGGCGCCGAGGCCCTGGTACGAGCGGCCGCCGCCTGGGTTTCCACTGCCCTTGTACGCCCGAATCGAGGGCCCTGGGGAAGAGGGCGTCGAGTGACACCGACGGTGCCTCCGCCGCCGGCGAGTCACGGCGGTGCGCGTAGTTCCTCCTGTGAGCTCGTGCTTCATGCCGCCATGCCTCCAAGATCTTGGATCCGCCTTCCTCCCTCCTTCGCCTTTGAGATGCCGCCGAGCGGGTCGCTGGAGCTCTAGCTGCAGCACGCCGACTGCAGCACCCTCGCGACCGGAGCGGAGGTCGCGGTCGTCGCTCCGGGTGAGGTCTATATGACCCGGGGCTGGGGTGAGATCGCCCGGGTCTGCCGCACGGAGGGTGCCCTCGTAATTCATCTTGAATACGACGGCGCCTCCCTGATGTTCTTCAAGGTCTTCGATGCTGAAGGACGCCGGTTGGAGTGCTGCCCCAAGGAAAGCGGCAGGGGCATCGGACTGGCGAGGACCTGTCCTGCCCATCGGCCCTCCAGCAACTCTTCAGGCGGCAGCGGAGGAGCTAGGGGATCCAGCGGCTCCCCCGAGCTTCTCGTGACTCTGGAGACGAGCGACGACAGCTACGAGCCTCCGAGCTCGCGCCGTGCTCGGAGTAGGGAAACTGCATCGGGCCGCCGACACCACCGATCTGGGTGGGGTTGGCGCCGGCACCGGGCAGTCCACTATTGATGAAGGCGTCGCTTGCGGAGGCACAGGCAATTAGCATTCCTTAGGATTAGCACCTCTTGTTCCCTGCGAGGAATCGAAGCAACACCCCGCGGGGGTATGTAAGGCGGCTGCCATGTCTTTTGCGAACATTATATCCCTAATATGAATTGATGCGAGATGCTTGTCTTGTCCCGGCTCGGCTCCCCCTTTCTATCCTCGCGAGGACTTAGCGCTCTACGCTGACAGGTCCCAGTCCCCAGGCAGGCTTCAACTGTCGCTGGTATGCCAGGTCGCGATGCCGTGGTCAAGGCCAGGAGGTGAGCGGCCCGAGGTCCTCTAAGAGCCCCCGAGTCGTGATGCTCGGGAGGTCCCCTTTAGCGCTCGAGCAGCCCTCGCTGGGCGAGAATGGAAGGCAACGTCGCCGTGACAGAGCTGCACTAGGCGAGGGTTTGGTGCTGCATTGGTCCACCTCCTGTAAGGGCATGACTTATCTTTTGAGTTTGGGGTAGTCCTTCGACGGGGCGCCCGGCCCGAGCGGCGGTAGCTGAGGTGCTGCTGGGTTAGGTCCTCGCGAGCTTCTTCCCACTTCCCCACATTTTCCTTAATGCTCTACGTCCTCAGGTCCCGGCCCTCGAGCGAGCTCAGCCGCGACTGGTATGACAGGTCGCGATGCCGTGGGTCAAGGCCAGGGGGTGAGGGCTGGAGAGCCAGTAGGAGCCCATGAGTCGCGATGCTCAGGTGCCCCCCTTTTAACGTGCAATCAGTCCGTGCCGGAGAGAGGGAGAGATTGCCCGTGACGTCCCCAATGTTGCTCCTGGAGTGGGTCCTGCATACCAATCACAAGGAGAGACAAGACCTGTCGCTACGGTTGCCAACCAACCATTGGTCGCTCCGAGGGAGTGATTGGGGCACTGAGGGCCTGGTGAGGTGGCGCCTTGCGGGGCTGCCGTGGCCAGAGCTCGACCACTCAGATTTATCGGCGTTGCAGGGGCGGACCCGTACGCACAGGTCGTGCTAGAGCGAGCGGCTCCATGGGTAGGTGTCAATCGAGTAGGCGATTAGGTCAGGCATGTTAAGTACGAAGGAGCAGATTCATTTCAAGTAGATGCGGGAAAAGCAAACACCGCTGGGCTAGGCCCGAGTAGTTTGGGGATGATGCAGCCCGATGGGCGCCCCCAACAAGGTAAGTAAAGTGCGTAAGTAAAACGGATACGTGCCGCAGGGATGGACCCACGTGACCTGGGAACGACGCGGCCATGTGGGCTCTCCCAGCTAAAAATGGAACTTGAAAGATGTCACCTGATGCCGTTGAAGATGAAGCGATGCTGTAGAAGTGGGCGACGCGTGGTGAAGACGTCGACCCTCATGAGCCCCCAGGCCCAAGAGCCTCGGGAGGCTTCGAGGGCATGGGTAGGTCTTCAAGGGCCATCTCCACCTCCGCCAGGACCGCACAATGCCTGGCCTCCTGAGCCTCCAGAATTCTCCTCAGCAGGCACTGATGAGTGGCGACCGCGTTCGGCAGGTCGAAAGGCATGCGAACGTAGCTGTGAGGTGGACCCTTGCAACGCCCCACGCACGAAGGCCAGCGGCGCTCCTGAGACGCGGCTCGGTTGAGCCCTGGCACGTCGATGCAGACGCAGCCCATGATCCACGCCTGGATGTGGGGCCACGGCGGGCAAGCAACGGCTACCGCTCATGACTCTCGACTCCTATAGCTCCTGGGTGTTTCCTGCGATGAACTCCCGAGGGTTTGGTCTTCCTTGCCTCGTACCTTCCTGAGGGAAACGTGCCTGGAAGCACCCCTCCAAGTGGTGCCCGAGCGCCTCCCTCGTGACCTTGGCAAAGTCGGTGGCTCTCCAAGAAAGAGCCCCCGAGCCCTGCCTGAGGAGGGCGTCGGGCGCGCTTTCCTATGCGACAGAGGGTGGCGCTCCCTAAACGGGCGTGAATCCTGACGCAACACCTCCGGAGGCGCCTGCCTCCTTATGGCTTGGGCCAGGCGAAGCCTTCTTCTTCTTAAGGGTCGCCTCAGGATGTCTTCCGCTCCTGTGATCTGGGTCTTCGATTGCTGCGGCTTGGAACACACGCTCAAGTGAACACACCGCATCCCTTTCCTCACAGGGTACGGTGATGACTCCACTGCTTCCTGGCATCTTGAGGACATTGTAGCCATGGTGAGTCACTGCCATGAACTTTGCTAGGTCTGGGTACCCGAGGATGGCGTTGTATGGCAGACGAATGTGGGCGACGTCGAAGTCAATGAGCTCGGTGTGGTAGTTGTTGCGCTGCCCGAAGGTGACTGGCAGGCGAACTTGCCCTATCAGAACGGTGGAACCATCAGTGACTCCTCAGAAAGGCCTGGTCGGCTGGAGCTGATCATACGGCACTAGGAGATTGTCGAACGTCTCGACGGATAGGACGTTGAGTCCTGCTCCGCCATCCATGAGGATCCTGGTAACCCGCACATTGCTGATGACTGGGGAGCAAAGCATCGGGAGAACTCCGGCCGTTGCCGTGCACTTGAGCTGATCTGCTAAGCTGAACATGATGGCACACGCAGACCACCTGAGGGGGCGCATGGCCTCAAGCTTGGGGAGGACTGCATTCACCTCGCGAGCAAACTGCTTGAAGATGCGCTGTGATGCTGGGGCCTGGGCGCCACCCAAGATGCAAGCGATTGCGTGCGGCTCTTGGAAGCCCCCATCCCCCTCGTCTTGATGTTGGTCTTCGTTCCTTCTTGGTGGTGGTGGTAGAGGAGGGAGGCCTGCGTTGCCGTGCGGGCGATCCTCACGAGGCTGATCCCTCCAGCCTCCCTCACGAGGCTTGTCCTGCCAGTGATCCTTGCGAGGTCGGTCATGCCACCCTTGGCGAGGGCCACGGTCTTCCCATCATCCTCCACCTCTTCCTCCTCCTCGGCCATAGCCTCTGTCGTTGCGCTCGGGGCGTCGGCCGATACACCCATCTCGCACGGCCCTGAGCTCTTGGCATTCATTGGTGTTGTAGGTGTGGAGGTCGTGGTACTCGCAGTATCGGCTGCCCTTGGATGACTCAGGATGATCCCTGCCTCGCTTGGTGTCTGGCTCCGCTGCGAGCACGACAGCTCCCTTATGCTTCACGTCCTTGGCCTTGGGCTTTTTCTCTTCTGGGTCGGCAGCCGGGAGCTCGAGGAGCTCGAGGAGTCCTTCCTCAGCCCTGGCGCACTTGGTCGCCAAGTTGAACAGTTCCAGGGATGTGCACATGTCTTCATGGATTGCAAGCTCCTCCTTCATCTTGATGTCACACATGCCGTCGGAGAAGGCTGAGATAATGGCTTCCTCAGTCAACCTGGGGACCCTAAGGCAAGCATTGTTGAAGCACTGAATGTATTTCTGCAGGGTTTCCCCTGGCTGTTGCTTGATGCGGTGCAGGTCGCTTATGGCCGGGGGCCGGTCGCGAGTGCCCTGGAAGTTGGCGATGAATCGAGTATGCATCTCGTCCCAGGAGGAGATCGTGCTGGGAGCCAGGTTCAGGAGCCAGGTGCGGGCACCGTCCTTGAGCGCCATGGGAAACCAGTTCGCCATGACCTTTTCGTCTCCGTTGGCGGCTTCGATGCCTAGCTCGTAGAGCTGCAGGAATTCCGCGGGGTCCGCCGTGCCATCATAGTGAGGGGGCAGATCAGGCTTGAACTTGCCTGGCCATGTGACACCGCATAGCTCGGGGGTGAAGGTGCATCAGCCTATTGTGGCCAACGGCGCCCTTTGCTGGTGCTGGGCCTGCTCCTGGTGATTACCACGCACCGCCTCTTCGAGCAGCGCGGGGTCTCGGCGTGGAGGCGCAGGGACGCGATCTTGACACGCCAGTGCGGGGAGCGCGCGAGCACCTTCTTGGGGACGGGGGATCTCTTGGCAGCTCCCTTCTTTCCGCGCAGGAGCCGGACATGGAGGGTCTCGCCCTGGGGCTGTACGCCTTGGAGCCAGGGCGCCTTCTTGGGGAGGAGGTGGCGGAGGCGCCTCCCGATCCTCGCCCCCTGCATGGAATGGAGGGCGAGGCAGCGAGAGGGACGGCAAAGGGGAGCCCCCTGCGGCGCTGACAAGCTCGTTGATGCGGGCAAGCCAGTCCTCATAGAGGTCGTCGACGGGGCGGTAGTGCAGGAGCTCTATTGCCAGGAGCAGCGCGGCGTGTGCGTCCGTGGGGGCGCGACGGGCGTGGGACGACGAACCGGCTAGAGTGAGTGATGGGGTTGCGATGCGGCCCTCCCGCCGCACTGAAGGATGCTGGGACGAGGCCTGCTGCTCGTTCCCCGCCGGGCCAGTGGCGGCGTTGGCGGCAGGTGACGGGGAACGACGAGGGCTCCCGCCGGCGGGCGCCGTCTGGGTGACGCGGGTGGCGAGAGCAGCCCGGCGCTTGGCGCGAGCCCGACGAGCGTCAGCCATGGACACGACCGAAGATCACACGCGAATAGTGGAAGAAAGATTCTGGCGCGCCCCTACCTGGCGCGCCAAATGTCACATTTCGGGTTCCGGCAGACCCTTAAGCTTCGAACTCTGGGGTGCGCATGGAGATCTTTCCCCTACCGATACACGCTTCTATGGCTCGCAAGAAATCTAGGCTAGAAAGAAGAACACACAAGGGACACGAGGTTTATACTGGTTTGGGCCACCGATGTGGTGTAATACCCTACTTCAGTGTGTGGTGTAGTGGATTGCCTCAGGGGCTGATGATGAACAATACAGGGGAAGAGCAGCCTCGCAAGAGGTGTTCTTGAGCTGGTGTGGTATGTTCTACTTGGTCCGGATCTTTCTCTCTTTCTTTCTCTTCTCCCTTTCTTTCTCTCTGGACCTCTCTCCTCTTCTTCTTCTTCCTTGGACCTCTCTCTTCTTCTTTTCCCTCCTTGGACCCCCTCTTCTTCTTTCGGGGGCTAGTCCTATTTATAGAGGCCCTGGTCCTCTTCCCAAAAAATGAGCGGGAAGGGCGCCAACAATTGGCCATTTTGAAGGGGAACATCTAGTACAAGTTATCCTGACCAAAGGTGGTCTTCGGCTGCCAAAAGCACTAGTGATGACGCTGTCTTGGGCTCCACGGTGACCTCCGTCCTGCCACTCTGCTGGTCTTGGTCTCGTTGCACCAGAATGGTAACCTTTGCCCGACACCTTGGCCTGTGCTTGCTCCCTTTGCACCGAAGGGGAAACAAGGACACTGCGTAGGCCGGCGCCTGCCTAATCTCGATCATCATGACTTGCGTCACGGGCTCCTCGCGAGGCACCCCTGCCTTGATCTCTCCGCCTCCTCACGAGCCTGCCTGATGTGGCTGCTCCTGAGGAAGCCTCCTGTCGTCCGCCCCACAAGGCTTGGCCCCTTGCAAGGGTCTTGAGCTTGAGCTGATCAGGCCGGGCCGCACTGGGCCCCCACTCGAGCCACGCCGCAAGCCGCAGGCAGGCAAGTCTAGGGACCCCCGTTCCCAGAACACCGACAATAAATTGTAACGAGCAACAAGTAATAAAAGTAAATAAGGTGCAGCAAGATGGCCCAATCCTTTTTGTAGCAAAGGACAAGCCTGGACAAACTCTTATATGAAGGAAAGCGCTCCTGAGGACACATGGGAATTATCCTCAAGCTAGTTTTCATCACGTTCATATTATTTGCGTTCGATACTTTGATAATCTGATATGTGGGCGGACCATTGCTTGGGTACTATCCTTACTTGGACCAGCATCCCACTTATGATTAACCCCTTTTCCAAGCATCCACAACTACAACAGAAGTATTAAGGTAAACCTAACCATAGCATGAAACATATGGATCCAAATCAGCCCCTTACGAAGCAACGCATAAACTAGGGTTTAAGCTTCTGTCACTCTAGCAACCCATCATCTACTTATTACTTCCCAATGCCTCCCTCTAGGCCCAAACAATGGTGAAGTGTCATGTAGTCGACGTTCACATGACACCACTAGAGGGATGACAACATACATCTCATCAAAATATCGAACGAATAACAAATTCACATGACTAGTTATAGCAAGACTTCTTCCATGTCCTCAGGAACAAACGTAACTACTCACAAAGCATATTCATGTTCATAATCAGAGGGGTATTAATATGCATAATGGATCTGAACATATGATCTTCCACCAAGTAAACCAACTAGCATCAACTACAAGGAGTAATCAACACTACTAGCAACCCACAGGTACCAATCTGATGTTTGGATACAAAGATTGGATACAAGAGATGAACTAGGGTTTGAGATGAGATGGTGATGGTGAATATGTTGATGGAGATTGACCCCCCTCCCGATGAGAGTGTTGTTGGTGATGACGATGGTGATGATTTCTGCCTCCCGGAGGGAAGTTTCCCCGGCAGAACAGCTCTGCCGGAGCCCTAGATTGGTTCCGCCAAGGTTACGCCTCGTGGCGGCGGAGTTTCTTCCTGAAAGCTTGCTTATGATTTTTTCTCGGACGAAAGACCTCATATAGCAGAAGATGGGCATCAGATGGCTACCAGGGGGCCCACAAGGCAGGGAGCGCGCCTAGGGGGTAGGGCGCGCCCCCACCCTTGTGGCCAGCGTGTGGGCCCCCTCTGGAACTTCTTTCGCCCAATATTTTTTATATATTCTGGAAATAACTTCCGTGAAGTTTCAGGACTTTTGGAGCTATGCAGAATAGGTCTCTAATATTTGCTCCTTTTCCAGCCCAGAATCCCAGTTGCCGGCATTCTCCCTCTTCATGTAAACCTTGTAAAATAAGAGAGAATAGGCATAAGTATTGTGACATAATGTGTAATAACAGCCCATAATGCAATAAATATCGATATAAAAGCATGATGCAAAATGGACGTATCAACTCCCCCAAGTTTAGACCCCGCTTGTCCTCAAGCGAAAGCCGAAATAGAAAAATATGTCCACATGTTTAGAGATAGAGGTGTCAATAAAAATAAAATACGGACATGAGGGCATGATGATCATTCTTAGAACAACACCATATATATATTGTCATATGATCTCTTATGCTAAAGTAACAATTCAATCACAATTTCAAGTATGAATCATAAACTTCATTGAAAGCTAAAAAACTCTAATCCCAGTCATTGAGGCAATTGCAATTTATCATAACATTGGAAAGAGTCAATATAAGAGCTTTCCAGCAAGTCCACATACTCAACTACCATTTAGTATTTCAAAATTGCTAACACTCACGCAATATTTATGGGTATGGAGTTTTAATCGGACACAGAGAAAGATAGGGGCTTATAGTTTTGCCTCCCAACGTTTTACCTCAAGGGGAATGTCAACAATAATAGCTCATGCAGACTCACATCCAATTAGCTATATGTATCTGGATCTTTCCAACACATTGTGCTTGCCAAAGGATAAAATGTAAAAAGGAAAGGTGAATATCACCATGACTCTTATATAAGGTAGAAGATAAAAGTAAAAGATAGGCCCTTCGCAGAGGGAAGCAGAGGTTGTCATGCGCTTTTATGGTTGGATGCACAAAATCTTAATGCAAAAGAACATCACTTTATATTGCCACTTGTGATATGGACCTTTATTATGCAGTCCGTCGCTTTTATTTCTTCCATATCACAATATCGTATAAAGCTTATTTTCTCCACATTAATAAGTCATACATATTTAGAGAGCAATTTTTTATTCCATGCACCGATGACAACTTACTTGAAGGATCTTACTCAATCCATAGGTAGGTATGGTGGACTCTCATGGCAAAACTGGGTTTAAGGATATTTGGAAGTACAAGTAGTATTTCTACTTGGTGCAAAGAACTTGGCTAGCATGAGAGGGAAAGGCAAGCTCAACATGTTGGATGATCCATGACAATATAATTTATCTCAGATGTAAGAAAACATAACCTGTTACATTGTCTTCTTTGTCCAATGTC
The DNA here is from genome assembly GCF_003073215.2 of Triticum urartu. Taxonomy (NCBI): domain Eukaryota; kingdom Viridiplantae; phylum Streptophyta; class Magnoliopsida; order Poales; family Poaceae; genus Triticum; species Triticum urartu. Next base: position 145,460,711 of record NC_053028.1, on the reverse strand, counting down.
AACTCTTTAGCATGTCATATTTTAATGAGTGCTCACAATCATAAAAGATTTCCAAGATAGTGTATTCATATGTGAAGACCTCTCTTTCTTTATTAATTCCTATTAATTGCAAGGATGACCAAAACTATGTTTGTCAACTCTCAACAAATTTTATTCATCATACTCTTTATATGTGAGCTCATTACTCTCCATAAGATCCATATGATCTCTTTATTTCTTTTTATTTTTCCTCTTTTATTTTATTCCCTCAAGATCTTAGCAAGATAATCAAGCCCTTGACTCAACACTAATCTTTATTATATATAGCTCACAGACTCGATTACATAGAAGGATCATAAAGCAAAACTCACAACTAGATCGTACTAAAACAGTAAAGATAAAAGTGATGGTGATACGATACCGGGGCACTCCCCCAAGCTTGGCAGTTGCCAAGGGGAGTGCCCATACCCATGTGTTTATGTTTCCTTCCTCGGAGGTGGTGATGAAGGAGTTGTTGATGATGTAGGCTTGTCGTCCATCTTCCAAGGCATAGGCTCACCATCATAGAAGGATGATCGAGTCTTCGGAATCCTCAAATCTGCAGCCAAACTCGTCCTCTCGAATATATATTCATACTCACAGTTTTGGTTTTGCAGGTCATAGATCTGGGCTTGGAGGCGCTCGATTTTCTCATGAAGCTTGAAGATGGCCTCCCCAATGTCCTTGCCGTCCAGCTTGTGGTTGTTGGTGAACTCCGTGATCATTATGTGATTGGAGTTGAGTTCACGCTCCACCATCTCCTGACACTTGAAAACTTGTTGCTCCATCTCCTCGAGCCTTGTCTCCACGCTTCCGGTCCTCCTTTGTCCCTCCACATCGCGGATGTGCAACAACCCCTCACGCATCTCAATGGTTTGAGGATGTTGCAGCACCTCCGCGAGGTAGGGGTTGATGACCTTCTCGAAGAACTTGTCCTTGGGGGCACTTGAAGACGCCATGGCGATCTAGATCTGTCAGAAAAACAGCTCGAAACAAAGACAAGAGATATTTGCGTGATACGGTGGTCAAAACCTTCGTGAGATTATATAATGAATTTTTACCAACCAAAAGAAGTATTAAACGGAGTCCGGAGAGCGCACGAGGTGCCCACGAGGCAGGGGGCGCACCTCCACCCTCGTGGAAGCCTCGTGTCCTTTCCGGTCTGCTTCTTATTTTCCTATTTACTTAAATATTCCCAAACGGAGAAAAATTGCCATTAGAACTGTTTTGGAGTCGATTTACTTATCGTACCATGTACCTATTCCTTTTCGAAGTCTGAAATATTCTGGAAAGTGTCCCTTATGTATTACTCTGGGGTTACGGTTTCAATAATATTAGTTTCAACATTTATAGGATTACCTGAGATATAATGTTTGATTCTTTGACCGTTCACCACCTTCGGTTTTGTGCCTTCGAAGTTGTTGATTTTTATGGCACTGGAACGATAGACCTCCTCGATAACGTAAGGACCTTCCCATTTAGAGAGAAGTTTGCCTGCAAAAAATCTTAAATCAGAGTTTTATAACAATACATAATCACCTACATTGAACTCACGCTTTTGTATCCTTTTATCATGCCATCTTTTAACTTTTTCTTTAAACAGCTTGGCATTCTTGTAGGCCTAGGTTATCCATTCATCAAGTGAGCTAATGTCAAAAAGCCTCTTCTCACCGGCAAGTTTGAAGTCATAGTTGATCTCTTTAATAGCCCAATATGCCTTATGTTCTAATTCGAGAGGTAAGTGACATGATTTTCCATAAACCATTTTATACGGAGACATAACCATATGATTTTTTATATGCAGTTCTATAAGCCCATAATGCATCATCAAGTTTCTTTGACCAATTCTTTCTAGATCTATTAACAGTCTTTTGCAAAATTAATTTGAGCTCTCTGTTACTCAATTCTACTTGACCACTAGACTATGGGTGATAAGGAGGTGCAATTCTATGATTAACATCATACTTAGCAAGCATTTTACGAAAGGCACCATGAATAAAGTGTGAACCACCATCAGTCATTAAATATATAGGGACTCCAAACCTCGGAAAAATAACTTCTTTAAGCATCTTAATAGAGGTGTTATGATCAGCACTACTAGTTGGAATAGCTTCTACCCACTTAGTAACATAATCAACCGCAACTAAAATATGTGTATACCCATTGGAGGAAGGAAAAGGTCCCATATAATCAAAGCCCCAAACATCAAATGGTTCAATAACAAGTGAATAATTCATAGGCATTTCTTGACGTCTACTAATATTACCAGTTCTTTGACATTCATCACAAGATAAGACAAACTTACGGGCATCCTTGAAGAGAGTAGGCCAATAAAAACTGGATTGCAATACCTTGTGTGCAGTTCTATCTCTAGCGTGGTGTCCTCCATAAGCCTCGGAGTGACACTTCCGTAGGATCTGTTCCTGTTCATGCTCAGGTACACAACGTCTAATAATACCGTCTACTCCTTCTTTATAAAGATGTGGGTCATCCCATAAGTAATGTCTCAAATCATAGAAAACCTTTTTCTTTTTCTAGTATGTGAAACTAGGTGGTATGATTTTAGCAACAATGTAATTAGCATAATCAGCATACCATGGAGCAGTATGAGAAGCATTTATGACAGCTAATTGTTCATCAGGAAAGCTATCATTAATTGGCAGTGGGTCATCAAGAACATTCTCTAACCTAGACAAGTTGTCTACAACGGGGTTCTCAGCTCCCTTTCCATCAATAATATGCAAATCAAATTCTTGTAGTAGGAGAACCCATCTAATGAGTCTAGGTTTAGCATCTTTCTTTCCATAAGATATTTAATAGCAGCATGATTAGTGTGAATAGTTACTTTAGAATCAACAATATAAGGTCTGAACTTATCACATGCAAATACAAGTGCTAAGAATTCTTTTTCAGTAGTAGCATAATTTCTCTGGGCATTGTCTAGAGTTTTACTGCCATATTGAATACCATTTAATTTTTTATCAACTCTTTGTCCTAGAACAGCCCCTATAGCATAATCACTACCATCACACATAATTTCAAAGGGTAAATTCCAATCAAGTGGCTGAACAATAGGTGTAGAAATCAAGGCTTTCTTAAGTATTTTGAATACTTCTACACAATCATCATCAAAGACAAAAGTAATATCTTTTTGCAATAGGTTAGTGAGAGGCTGAGAAATTTTTGAGAAGTCCTTAATGAACCTCTTATAAAAATCGGCATGACCAAGGAAACTTCTTATACCTTTGATGTCCTTGGGACACGACATCTTTTCAATAGCATCAACTTTAGCTTTATCAACTTCGATACCTCCTTCAGAAATTTTATGCCCCAAGACAATACCTTCATTAACAATAAAGTGGCACTTCTCCCAGTTCAAGACAAGATTAGTTTCTTCACATCTCTGCAAAACTCGATCAAGGTTGCTCAAGCAATCATCAAAAGAGGATCCATAAACGGAGAAATCGTCCATGAAAACTTCACAAATCTTTTCACAAAAGTCAGAGAATATAGCCATCATGCATCTTTGAAAGGTAGCAGGTGCATTACATAAACCAAAAGGCATACGTCTATAAGAAAAAGTACCGAAAGGGCAAGTAAAAGTGTTCTTTGCTTGATCATCAGCTGACACAGGTATTTGAGAGAAGCCAGAGTAACCATCTAGAAAGCAAAAATGTGTATGTTTGGAAAATCTTTCTATCATTTGATCAATAAAAGGAAAAGGGTAATGATCTTTTTTAGTAGCTTTATTTAATTTGCGGAAATCAATTACCATCCTATAACCTGTAATAATTCTTTGCGGAATCAATTCATCTTTATCATTAGGAACGACAGTAATACCTCCCTTCTTAGGGACACAATGGACATGACTTACTCACTGACTATCAGCAACGGGATAAATTATACCTTCCTCAAGGAGCTTTAATATTTCCTTTCTTACCACTTCTTTCATCTTAGGATTCAACCGTCGTTGGTGATCAATAATTGGTTTGGCGTCTTTCTCCAAATTTATTTTGTGTTGACATAGAGTGGGACTAATGCCCTTTAGATCATCAAGAGTATATCCAATAGCAGCATAGTGCTTCTTTAGAGTTTTCAATAATTTCTCTTCCTCCTTCTCTGAAAGGTTAGCACTAATAATAACAGGATATATCTTCTTTTCATCAAGATAAGCATATTTAAGAGTATCAGGTAATGGTTTAAGCTCAAACACGGGATCACCCTTGGGTGGAGGAGGATCCCCTAGGATTTCAACACGCAAGTTGTGTTTCAGAATAGGTCCATGTTTAAAGAATACTTCATCTATTATCCTTCTTTCATTCATAAACATATCATTTTCATGGTCTAGTAAATATTATTCTAAAGGATCAGTAGGAGGCACGACAATAGAAGCAAGACCAATAATTTCATCTTTACTAGGCAATTCCTCATCACGGGGTTGTCTATGAAACTTAGCAAAATTAAACTCATGAGACATATCCCTAAACCAACAGAAACAATATCCTTATTGCAATCTATCTTAGCATTAACAATATTCAAGACGGGTCTACCAAATATAATGGGACAAAAGCTATCTTGTGGGGAACCAAGAACAAGAAAATCAGCAGCGTATTTAACCTTCCCACACAAGACCTCAACATCTCTAACAATCCCAATTGGTGAAATAGTTTCTCTATTGGCAAGCTTAATGGTAACATCGATATCTTCTATCTCAGCAGGTGCAATATCATGCATAATTTATTTGTATAAGGAATGAGGTATTGCACTTGCACTAGCACCCATATCACATAAGCCATGATAGCAATGATCTCCTGTTGGATGTGGGGCTCCGGCAAACCCATAAGGTTCGAACACTGGGGTGCGCGCAAAGTCTTTCCCTCCTACCAATCTACGCTCTAGCTCGCTAGATCTCATGGACGAACTCGACGAACTCGCAACACAGAAAGACACGGGGTTTATACTGGTTCGGGCCACCATTGTGGTGTAATACCCTACTCCAGTGTGGTGGTGGTGGATTGCCTCTTGGGCTGATGATGAACAATACAAGGGGAAGAACAACCTCCTGAGGTTGAGGTGTTCTTGTGCGTATGAACTTGTGGTGTGAGGATTCGACTTCCTCAAGCTCAGATCAGATGCCATCCCACTATGGTGGCTAGTCCTATTTATAGAGGACCTGGTCCTCTTCCCAAATATTGAGCGGGAAGGGAGCCAACAATGGCGGGCTAATTTGAAGGGGGACAACTAGTACAAGCTATCCTGACAACAGTGGTCTTCACCTGTGAAAGGCTCTGGTGGTGACACCGTCTTGGGCTGCACGATGACCTCCGCCTTGCCGTCTGCCTGGTCTTGGTCTTATTGCACCGAAATGGCAACCTTTGCCTGGGTCCTCGGTACTCCTCGCCTACGCTTGCCTCCCTTGCACCAAAGAGGAAATAAGGATGCTGCGCACGCTGGCGCCCGCCTGGTGTCGATCATCATGGCTCACGTCACGAGAGTCTCGTGAGGTTCGCCCCGCCTTGATATCTCCACTCCTCGTGACCCTACCTAGCTAGGCCACTCCCGAGGAGGTCTTGCGTCGTCCGCCTCGCGAGGCTTGGCCCCTCGCGAGGGTCTTGGATGCTTTGTTTGTGAAGATGGGCCGTACGGCCTGCTGCTTGGCCACGCCGCGGGCCGCAGGCAGGCAATTCTGGGGACCCCCGTTCCCAGAACGCCATCAGTAGCCCCCGGGCCCAAGGTGCGCTCGGGCATGGCTTTGCGGCGAAGCCAAGGGCCAAGTTCGGAGCACCGCGGGCCCCAAAAGCCTGCGGCCTCGGTCGACGCGTGGCGGTTGATTGGGCGTGGGCGTCTCTGCTTCCCCACGCTGCCTCAGCAAATGCATGACTTGACAAGTCCCTGCGACATGCAAGGGAAACCATCATTACCTACGATCGTGGAAGGTGCCTGTTGGCGTTCTCTTGCTATAAATGGGGAGGGGGGCGGAGCCCCGGTTGCCCATCTCTTCCTCGCTTGCTCGCTTCTCTCCTCCATTGCCTGCGGCGCTGTCAACAATGGCGCCCATCAGAAGGTTCTACTCCAAAGAGAAGGGGAAAGCCCCCCGGGATGTCCCGGAGCCACTCCCGCTGAAGAAGAGGTCGATCCATCGCCGTGACGAAGCGGCGATGCAAGTGGTGACGAGGCCTTGGTGCGAGCGGCCTCCTCCGGGGTATCCGCTACCCCTGTACGCCCAAGCTGAGGGCTTGGGAGAACGAAGTGGCGAGCAGCGCCACATCCGGGGTCGCCGCGCCACAGCGACACGTGCCGTCCACGCTGCGGACTCCTCGCGTGAGTTGGTGCTGTGGGTGTCGATGCCTCTGAGCTCCTGGATCCGTTTCCTGCGGTTATTCTCCGACGTGATGCCGCCGAGGGGGACGCTCGAGCTCTGGCTGCGGTACGCTGACTGCAGTGCTCCAGCGACCGGAGCAGAGATCAAAGCGGTCCCACCGGCAAGATCTTCATGACTCGCGGCTGGGGCGAGGTCGCATGGGTCTGTCGTGCGAGGGGTGCCTTTGCGATCCACTTCGAGTACGACGCTGCCTCCACGCTCTTCTTCAAGGTTTTCGATGCCGAGGGCCGCCGCCTGGAGTGCTGCTCCAGAGAGGAGCGTGAGGCTGATGCGCGCTCCGCTCGTGACCACTCCAGTAGCAGCAGCCCTTGGGAGTCCAGCAGGTCTACGAGACTCCAGAGACGAGCGATGATAGCTACATGCCCCCGAGCTCTCGCCACGCTCGGAGCAGGGCTGCGGCGTCCAGCCGCCGCCGCTCATCTGGATGGGGTTGGCACCGGTCTCCCGTGGCCCACTGTTGACGATAGCGTCCGCCACGGAAGGATGTATATAGGATTCCCCTTAGCATCAGCTTTTGACTCCTGCGAAGAATCATGAATCACCCTGTGGGGCCATGTAAGGATCTGCAATGCCTTTGTACTTATCTTCCTTGGTATGAAGATTTGATGAACGCGTGTCCCGTTAAGTCTCGGTCCCCCTTTTCTTTCCTCGCGATAGCTTGTTGCTCTACGCTGATGGGTCCCGGTTCCAAGGCGGCTACAGCCATCACTGGTATGCCAGGTCGCGATGCCGTGGTCAAGGCCAGGAGGTGCGCGACCCGAGGTCCAGTAAGAGCCCCTGAGGCACGATGCTCAGGAGGTCCCCCTTAGCGCCCAAGCGGCCATGGTAAGGAAATAAAGGAAGATGACTTGGCCACAATGGGGTTGTGGCATGGTGTGAGCGACTACTAGGCCCAAATATTTAGCCGATCCGAGGGCGAGACTTATCTTGCTGACTTCGCGGTGATTCCTGATGTTGCGCTAGGGCTACGCGCCAACTTATGCGACATAGCTAGGCCGGTCCGTACGAGTTTTCCTTCCTCCGAGCTCTTCTTTGTGCTCTACGTCCTCAGGTCCCGGCCCTCGAGCGAGCTCAGCCGCCACTGGTATGCCAGGTCGCGATGCCGTGGTCAAGGCCAGGGGGTGAGGGCTGGAGAGCCAGTAAGAGCTCCTGAGTCGCGATGCTCAGGAGCCCCCCTTTTAATGTGCAAGTGATTCACATGAGAGAAAAGGAGACTCGCGGTGCCGCCTGCTATCCTTCCCGCGGGGTCCCTGTGGTCAGGCACAAGAAGAAACATGGTTTGTCGTTATTGCCGCCTGCCTGCCGCTGGTTGGCCCGGATGAAGTGAAGGCACTGAGGGCCTGGTGAGGTGACGTGCATGGCGCGTGCCGTGTGCCAGAGCTCGACCACTCAGATTTGTCGGTCGTGGCAGGGACGGACCCATGCACCAGCGCCGTGCCTGTGTAGAGGCCCCGAGGGAGGCGATGATCGACCAGGTGATAGCAGTTGGCAGGTTAAGCATGAATAGCAGATCGACTTGGATAAATGCAGGAAGATACATGCCACTAGGTCTGGCCCGAGCAGCTTAGGGATGATGCAGCCGGAGGGGCACCCCCCCAGCAGGTAAGCTAAAGACTTAAGAAAAAGGGATAGATGCCACAGGGACAGACCCGTGTGGCCTGGGAATAATGCAGCCCGAGGGGCGCTCCTAGCTTAAATGAACTTGGAAGGTGTCACCTGGTTTTGTAGACGAAGTAGAGTTGGTGCAGCTGAAGCCACGCATTGAAGGAATGGCTCCTTATGAGCCACCGGGACCCTGAGCCTCGGGAGGCTCTGGGGGCTCAGGAGGTTCCCTGAAGACCGTCCCCATCTCCTCTAGAATGGCGCGGAACCTGGCCTCCTGAGCCGCGGGGACTTGCCGCACGTTGTGCTGATAGGCCGACGCCACGCTCGGCAAGCCCAAGGGCATGCGAACGTAGCTATGTGGTGGACCCTCACAGCGGCCCGCACGTGATTGTTGGATGTGTTCCTGAGATGCGGCCCTGTTGAGCCCTGGGACGTCGACGCAGACGCACAGCTCAGCACCCTCGCCTGGGTGGTGAGCCGCACTCCGTGAGCGGCTGTCGCCGCGCATGGCTCTTGCGTCTTGTAGCTCTTGGGTGGTCTTGGTGCTGAACTCCTGGGTGGTGGGCACTCCTTGCCCTGTGCTCTCCTGAGGGTCGCGTGCCGCGAAGCATGCCTCCAAGTGGTGCCCAAGCGCCTCCCTCGTGAGGTTGGCAAGGTATGAGGCTCTCCAGAAGAGAGCCCCCAAGCCCTGCCTAAGGAGGGCGCCGGGCGCGCTTTCCTATGCGGTGGAGGGAGGCGCCCCTGGAGCGGGCGCTGATCCTGACGAGGCTCCTGACATGACGCTATCTTCTTGGGGTCCTACACGGCGCGACTGCTTCTTCTTGGGAATGGTATCCAGAGGGTCTTCACTTCTGTTGTCAGGGTTGTCGATTGCTGCGGCTTGGAAGGCGCGCTCAAGGGAGCACACCGCATGCCTTTCTTCACATGGGACCGTGATGATTCTCCCGCTTCTTGGCATCTTGAGAACATTGTAGCCGTGGTGAGTGACTACCATGAACTTGGCTAGGGCTGGATACCCGAGGATGGCATTGTACGGCAGGAGGATGTGCGCGACGTCGAAGTCGTTGAGCTCGGTGCGGTAGTTCTTGCGCTCCCCGAAGGTGACAGGCAGGCGGACTTGCCCTATCGGTGTGGTGGAACCGTCGGTCACTCCTGAGAAAGGCTTGGTTGGCTGGAGCTGCTCATAGGGCACTTGGAGGTTGTCGAACGTGTCGACGGATAGGACGTTGAGCCCTGCGCTGCCGTCGATGAGAGTCTTGGTGACTTGCACATTGCTGATGATTGGGGAGCACAGCATAGGGAGTGCGCCAGCGATGGCTGCGCACTTGAGATGGTCTGCCGAGTTGAAGGTGATTGCGCATTGGGACCACCTGAGCGGGCGCGTGGCCTCGAGCTTGGGGAGCGCCGTGTTCACCTCACGAGCGAACTGTTTGAAGATGTGCTGACAGGCTGGGGCCTGAGTACCGCCCAAGATGCAAGCGTTCTCCCGCGGCTCCTGGAAGCCCCCATCCCCCTCGTCCTGGTGGTGGTCGCCGTTCCTTCTCGGTGGTGGCAGCGGGGAAGACCGGCGTTGCCCTGGGGGCGATCCTCACGAGGCGGGTCCCTCCAGGCGCCCTTGCGAGGTTGGTCCTGCCAGCGGTCCTCACGAGGCCGGTCGCGCCACTCCTGGCGCGGGCCATGGTCGTCCCAGCGTCCGCCTCCGCGTCCTCCTCCGCAGCCGTAGCCCCGGTCGTTGCGCTCGGGGCCTCGACCGAAGCGTCCTTCCCGTATGGCTCTGAGCTCTTGACAGTCGCTGGTGTTGTGGGTGTTCAGGTTGTGGAAGGCGCAGAACGGACGGCCGTTCTTGGATGACTCGGGCTGATCTCTGCCTCGCTTGGTTTCGGGCTCCGCTGTGAGCACTACTGCCTCTTTGCGCTTCACTTCCTTGGCCTTGGCCTTCTTCTCCTCCACTCCTGCAGCTGGCAGCTCAAGGAGAGAGAGGCGCCCCTCCTCAGCTCTTGCGCACTTGGTCGCCAGATCGGTCAGCTCCTGAGATGTGCAAAGCTCCTCATGGATAGCCAGCTCTTCCTTCATCTTGACGTCGCGGACGCCATCTAAGAACGCGGAGATGATGGCTTCATCCGTGACCTTGGGGATCTTGAGGCGGGTGTTGTTGAAGCGTTGGATGTACTTCTGGAGGGTATCTCCTGGTTGTTGCTTGATGCGGCGTAGATCGCCCGCGGCCGGTGGGCGGTCGCTAGTGCCTTGGAAGTTGGTGACGAAGCGGTCGCGCATCTCGTCCCAGGAGGAGATCGAGCCGTGCTGCAGGTTCAGGAGCCAGGAGCGGGCCCCATCCTAGAGAGCCATGGGAAACCAGTTCGCCATGACTTTTTTGTCGCCGTTGGCCGCTTCGATGCTCAACTCATGGAGCTGCAGGAACTCCGCGGGGTCGGCGGTGCCGTCGTATCGAGGAGGTAGATCTGGCTTGAACTTGCCTGGCCAGGTGACGCTACGCAGTTCAGGGGTGAAGGCGCGGCAGCCAGCCGTGGTCGCCGGGGCCCGCTTCTAAGGCGGAGCTTGGTTTTGACGAGGTCCATGCTGCGCCATGGTAGGCGACACGCGCTCTTGGCGAGGTGGCGCGGGGAGTGCCGGTGCAGCTTCTCGCGGCCGCGAGATTTCTTGGCAGCTTCTTTCTTCACGCGCGGGCACCGGGCGTGGTGGATCACGCCACGGAGGCGCGCGCCTTGGTGCTAAGGCACCGTCTTGGGGTCGAGGTGGTGGAGGCATGCCATGAGCCCCGTCGCCCGCGGCTGGTTGAGGGGGAGGCAGAGAGTCGGACGGCGTCGGAGAGCCCCCTGCGGCACGGACGAGCTCGGTGACGCGGTCGAGCCACTCCTCGTAGAGGTCGTCGATGGGGCGGTAGCGCAGGAGTTCTTTCGCCGCGTGGAGCACGACCCGTGCCTCCATGGGAGCATAGCGCGCATGAGACGAAGAACCGGCAGGGGTCAGTGATGGAGTAGCGGTGCGGCTGTCCTGCCACACCGAAGGATGCTGCGAGGATGCCTGCTGCTCGTTCCCCACCGGGCCGGTGGCAGCGTTGGCGGCAGGGGACGAAGAACGACGAGGTGGCCCGCTGACGGGAGCCGTCTGAGTGACGCGGGCGGCGAGGGTAGCCCGACGCTCAGCTCGAGCACGGCGAGCGTCCGACATGCAGACAACGGAGCGACGGAGCGACGAACTGACGGAAAGGAAGCTACGACGCACCCCTACCTGGCGCGCCAAATGTCAGATGTGGGGCTCCGGTAAACCCTTAAGGTTCAAACACTGGGGTGCGCGCGAAGTCTTTCCCTCCTACCGATCTACGCTCTAGCTCGCTAGATCTCGCGGACGAACTCGACGAACTCGCAACATAGAAAGACACGGGGTTTATACTGGTTCGGGCCACCGTTGTGGTGTAATACCCTACTCCAGTGTGGTCGTGGTGGATTGCCTCTTGGGCTGATGATGAACAATACATGGGGAAGAACAGCCTCCTAAGGTTGAGGTGTTCTTGTGCGTATGAACTTCTGGTGTGAGGATTCGATTTCCTCAAGCTCAGATCAGATGCCATCCCACTATGGTGGCTAGTCCTATTTATAGAGGCCCTGGTCCTCTTCCCAAATATTGAGCGGGAAGGGAGCCAACAATGGCGGGCTAATTTGAAGGGGGGCAGCTAGTACAAGCTATCCTGACAAAAGCGGTCTTTGCCTGTGAAAGGCTCTGGTGGTGACGCCGTCTTGGGCTCCACGATGACCTCCGCCTTGCCGTCTGCCTGGTCTTGGTCTTGTTGCACCAAAATGGCAACCTTTGCCCGGGGCCTCGGTACTCCTCTCTTGCGCTTGCCTCCCTTGCACCAAAGAGGAAATAAGGACGCTGTGCGCGCTGGCGCCCGCCTGGCGCCCGCCTGGTGTCGATCTTCATGGCTCACGTCACGGGAGTCTCGTGAGGTTCGCCCCGCCTTGATATCTCCACTCCTCGTGAGCCTGCCTAGCTAGTCCACTCCAGAGGAGGTCTTGTGTCATCCGCCTCGCGAGGCATGGCCCCTCGTGAGGGTCTTGGATGCTTTGTTGGTGAAGATGGGCCATATGGCCTGCTGCTTGGCCACGCCGCGGGCCGCAGGCAGGCAAGTCTGGGGACCCCCATTCCCAGAATGCCGACATATCATATTTTAACAGAAATAATAGGCATGCCTACAATACGTCTATGTTTATTTTTAGTATCAGGTCTAGCAATTCTAGCAGTCTCATCATAGAAGTAAGTAACATGCCCATCAATATTATCGGCCAAGAGATCTTTAACCATAGAAATATTAGGTTCAACTTTAACTTGCTCAGGGGGTTTGTGTGTCCTAATATTACTTCTGTTGACTACAGTTGGAACGTTAGCATGATCCTTTATTCTAACAGGGAAAGGTGGTTTCTCGACAAAACTAGTAGGAACAACATGATCATTATAAGTGATAGTATTTTCTTCAACTTTAATAGGTGAAACTACTTTTACTTCAATAGGAGGATTATATTTAAACCACTTCTCCTTAGGGATATCAACATGAGTAGCAAATGATTCACAGAAATAAGCTACTATCTCAGAGTCAAGTCCATATTTAGTGCTAAATTCGCAGAAAACATCGGTATCCATAAAAGATTTAACACAATCAAACTTAGGTATTATACCTGACTCCATTCCTTCATCAAGGTCCCAATCTTTAGAGTTGCGTTTAATTCTTTCCAATAAATCCCATTTGAATTCAATAGTCTTCATCATAAAATATCCAATACAAGAAGAATCGAGCATGGAGCGATTACTGAGAGAAAGCCGAGCATAAATTTTTTGAATAATCATTTGTCTTGAGAGATCATGATTGGGGCATGAATATAACATTGACTTAAGCCTCCACCAAGCTTGAGCAATGCTTTCTCCTTCGCGAGGCCAAAAATTATATATATAATTACGATCACGATGAACAAGATGCATAGGATAAAACTTCTGGTGAAATTCCAATTTCAATTGCTTGTAGTCCCATGATCCCATATCATCACATAGCCTAT